>NC_134421.1:10491750-10794781 GCF_030867145.1 Opisthocomus hoazin | reverse complement strand
GAACTCGTAATGAGCTCAACTGCTGGACTCCAAATGAGGACAGAAAGACGAATTCTTTTTTCAGATGAAAAAATCTATTGGACTTTGCTGAAAGGTAAAACATGCAATAGCAGGTTTCCATCTTAGAATAGAAACAGCTTAGAATGACAGTAGGAGATTTGTCCACTTTATTTGAACACCAACAATGTGCGTAGTATCTGAGTTTTAGCAAGCTTGGTCAGTGTCAACATCCAGGTTCACTTAAACGTGGCTTTCTGCACATGCAAATCACTTGAAATTTCATCTATTAGTTAAACAGTCTATATAAATACTGTTGCTAAAGCATCAGTTTTCTCTGCAGAACTTTTGAAGATACTCGTAAGTATCATAATTTCCTTGTGCTGGATAAGTCATGCAGAAGAAGGATCCAGGAAGCTTCACATCACACCTTTCAAATTTGGCACCACAATTCTGAATTAAAGCTCAAGCAATCCAGCATCAGAACAGCATTTAGGAATGTTCTCTTTACTGCCCATTTTTTAAATATAATTTCAGACTCACCTTTACCCTTTCCAGTTCCACCCTCCTCCGGTGGTTTCTGTTCTGTGTAGGAAGTAGAAGTATATTTTTGAGAGAATCTTAAAGTAAAAAGAAAAACTCACACAGCATTGAAAAATACAGCAATATTCTAGGTTCTGCTAGTATTGAAAACCCAAAATTAAAGAATTATTGATATACATGTATGTGCAATACACAGTTGTACTCCCATAAAGCATTTTACAACTCTGTGTATATCAATGCATTTTCTGTGCTTTGAATGAGTCGTGTAAGATTGGTGTTCCTGTATTCAGTGGAACTAAAATACTGGATTTTTTAGAAGCAACAATTGTTAGTCTCTTGTTCTTGGGCTTATTACAAAAGCCTTTGAAAGGGGTTATATATTATTGTTAATTTGAATGGAATTGGATCAGACATGAGATGCTGCCAAATATTAATGATATGCAGAGCTCCATCACCCTAATCAGTTTATCCTTAAGACAAAGAATACCACAGGGAGAGTGTATTGAGGATGTTCTTAATTCTTCATCATCATCATCGTCATTGTCATCGTAATCTTTCCTAGGCTATTTGGTTTTAGTTTTCTTGATCAGAAGTGTTGCCAACTTGTCCTCTACTCCAAGCAAGTGACTTCATATGTATGAGAAAACTTAGACTGTCTTTTCCACAAAATAAAAATTGTTACATTTTCTCTGTTTCAGCATTTGATAGGATTTCTCTTCTATTTGTTTTCCTATTGCATTAAATTTGCATACAATGCCATTTGGAGACTTGCCAAATCTTATGAATTGTGCTGTCTTCAAGGTGTAAACACCTAGTATTCTATTGTCTGTGAACAATGACTTTTTGTGAGAAACATACCCATCAACTGCTTGATAGAACATGGGTTTGGATGAAGATTAATGGACTAATATAAGATGGAGCTAAGATAACCTTTGTGCCATGAAGGAAACATCTGCAAGACCCAGCTGATATAATAATTATACTGATTTCTTGATCACATGTGTGTAGCCGTGGTAACTACGAAAATAAAGCTTGAAATTTGGAAGACAAGCTCATATTCTGGAAGTGTGACAGACTCCCAGATGCTTCTGTCTGGATATTGTAAATTTCCAAGCTCCAGCTGTCACGTTGTCCATCTTGGACAGGTGGTCAAACCTGTTCCTTTTTAATGGTAATTTTGCTGCAGTAACACTTTCCTTTCCCACTATGAACTGGGATTAGGAGAATTCACTGTTCTTGACAGGTGGTAACATCTCTAAATCCCATTTGAAAACCTTGTCAGGGCTAAATATACCAACGTGGTGGCTTGACATTGAGATCTAGAAGGAGCTCTTACAATGGCTTTCCAAAAATATATTGGTGTAGTTCAAGATGCTGATTAGGTCCAATAAACTATTTATATGTTATAGCATTCAGATTCTTGAACAACCAGCTTCCCTGTTTGTGTGATATCACCTGGTAAACCAAGATGACAGCATCTGGAGTCAGGCAGAATGAAGCTAGAAGTGATTGGCACTTCCAGCTTAGAAATACCCCAGTTTGGTCTGTGCCTAACCATAAAGGCCTACTGGCACCCTGCTTGTTTTACAGGAGAAGTACAGGGAGAGGGAGGGGGTTAAAGGAGTCATTTTGTATTTAATCCTGTCTATTTAAATAGAATCAAAGAAGATGTTATTTATTTGAAAATCCTGATAGATATTTTTAATATAATGCTTCCAAGATGATGTTCCTTTCTTTCTACTAAAAGTAGTTTCTCATTTTAGTTCTACTTAAAAATCAAGATTGATGAAGAACATGAATTCAAGTACAAAGTGTATCAGATAAAAACCTCGGTGTGAATATTTTGAAATCAATTAATAGCAACCGTACAGATTTTATGGTTGAATAAAATACAACCACCAAGAATGAATTATCAAGTAACTTTCCTTACAAATATTAGCAACATGGAAGAGTTTATCATAACATAAAAATAACATACGGCTTATTCAAACATGAAATGGCAAATGACACTACTATCTCCAGACTTTGTCATTTTTTAATGAAAGAGTGCATCATTTAAACAAAAATGTCTTGAATCAGCCTCGTAAAATGCCAGTTTGCAAGACCGTAAGTAAATGCAGGTTTAACACGTGCAGAGTATTTATTCTGTCTGGTGTTGCTGTTTACGTAGCGACACTGAGAATAAAACTTACCAAATTGTTAAATTAGATATGCATAATGTATTTATGTATTAATCAGCATCTAAAAATATAACTCAGGTTACTCCATGCAGATCAAACCCTCAAAGGCAAAGACTTCCCTACCTTTCCAGCTCCCGCTAAAGAAAATGTAGGAGCTTTGCACAAAATCTTCAGCTTTACCTGAAGCCCTAGTCCTCACAAATGATTTTCACCTCACCTATCTTTGACTTCCTGGAAGTTATTCACCCACTCCAATCTAGACAACTGAATCCTCAGGGCAATTGCCTATACATAGACATCCAGTGACATTTTAGATAGGTTGTCCAGGAAATGCCCATTGGATGAGTATGTTATGACCCAGGATCTGCTCCACTGGTTATTGGTGGAACACTGCTGAACAACTTAGGCACGATACCTAATCTTCAGGTGGCTAAAAATAGGTGAAATGAATCCCATGCTTGATTCTGTCAACTTTACTCACAATGTACCTTTGAGGAGAAATGAAAGCAAATATTTTGGTAATTAGATGCTGTTCAGCATCCAAGAAGACAGCATAATTTAGCCACAGCATTTAAACAGTCATTATTTTCCTGTATTCTGAAGGACATTTGCATCATTACGCAAACAAGTTTCTCGCAAGAAAAAGTTAAGTCTGAAAAATCAACATTCAGGCAATGCGACGTGAGAATATCTTATTTGGGCAGGCTTTCTTACTTTTTTTACTGTCCTTTCACTTTCAAAGGGACAATGAACACAAATCATAGGGCTATGGAATATATAGTTTCATACAACCGTTGTTAGTGTTACAGTGCAAATTAGCATTTTTTACACTAACCTGGAGGTGGTGGTGCACTTTCAGTTTCAGTCTCTGAAAAATGAGGAAAGAAGACAGATATTGAGCTTCAAGTAAAAGCAAATATTTTTCACACATGTGGTATATGCTTGTTGAATTTGGAGACAGTTTGGATTTACTTAATATTTTAATGTAGTTCTCAAATTTTCTTTGCTTTCACACATGCAACGCATGACTTCTTCAGAGTGACATGGTCAGAGGCCTAAGGCTTATGCTCCGTGAAGAGAGTGTACTGAACTTATTAAGTCTGGAGAGATGTAATACTCATAGAATCATAGAATCATTTAGGTTGGAAAAGACCTTTAAAATCATTGAGTACAACAGTTTACCTAACGCTGCCAAGTCTGCCACTAAACCATGTCCCTAAGCACCACATCTACATGTCTTTTATATACCTCTAGGGATGGTGACTCAACCACTTCCTTGGGCAGCCTGTTCCAATGGTTGACAACCCTTTCAGTATAGAATTTTTTCATAATATCCAGTCTAAACCTTCCCTGGTGTCACTTGAGGCCATTTCCTTTTGTCCTATCACTTAGGTACCTGGTAAAGAGAACAACAGCCACCTCCCTACAACCTCCTTTCAGGTAGTCGTAGAGAGCGATAAGGTCTCTCCCACACATGCAGGTCATCTACCTGCACATAGTCATATTAGTTTAGGTAGGTGGGCCCCAGTACATTTCAGGACCTTTTGGCAATTTGAGTTTAGGATAATTCTGGAATATCATGGAATCTAAGTCAAATGTCAAGTTTGAATTTGATGTGTTTAAGTCAATTGGTCTTGAACCTATGCTTAAATGTATAGTTTACCACATCGATATGCTTCTGTCAGATAATATCCTATGTTTAAGCAAAATTTCCATCAACTGGAATAATATCTGATATGACTTTAGTCATGAAGTGTAATGGATCCATTAACTGAGGAGGATCACGCACAGAGAACCCAGAGATCTTCATCTCATTTTCACCACCCCATTAGATCTAGAGTTCAGTGTTCAGTACAAGCATAAAGTAAAAAAAAACCAGCTTAGCTGCTCTGCGTAGGACCTACAGTATGTTTCAGTTTTCTTTCTTTCAGTCATGATTTTTAACTTAAATCATTGCACTTTCAGATTTGTGATACAGAAACCAGGCTTTTTATCCTATTTAAATGTTATACTCTTAGGATGACATGTTCTCTGATCTAAAAACATGAGAACAGACTAACTAGATAACATTTCTTTTTAAAATGTTAAAGGCAGCTTATTTTCAACCTGTAAAAGCCTTATGACTCTAGACTGGTTGAATATAGTAATATTTATTGGAGATGATACTGTATTGACTTATAGTTCAACTACTTGCAATAAACAAAGATTTAAAAGTTTGAAATCCTTAACTGTAATAGTAGGTGGCTCTTACTAACCTTTGTCATGTTATGGGTATTAACCTTTGGGACCCCACTTCAGGTCATATTCAGGAAATAAAGTTTCAATTTCTGTGACACAGAAATGCTGGTAAGGCTATTCCTTTGCACTCAGGTCTAAATATAACTAAAACATACTTCTCATTCTTAATAAATCTATTTTATGCTTAAAAGGAAGGAATACTTTTGGTACAAATATAATTTTAAGCTGAGTGTGTGAATTTGATACGATTTAGGAACTTCCAGCCACATTTGCATCTACTACAGCAAATCCTTGTAGAGGGTCCAAAGAGAATCCCTTGCTACCGGGAAAATGCTCAGTGCTGTACGTTTTGGTAAGAGCACCCATAGTAGGGAATAAAAGGGAGAATGTATATTAAAGGCCAGCAGACACAGAGTCTGATAACAAAAAAATAGCTTTACTTAGGTTCATGGCAATTTTTTTTTTTCTGGTCCAATTACTAGCATACTAAGTTTTACTTTATGGCCTACAAAAATATGAAAATTTTTCTTATGAAAATATGAAAATTCCACCACAAAATGTACATCTTGGAACACGTCCTCTTTGCTACCATGACATTTCTCACTGCATCCACTAAGAATAAAATAACATATCTATGGCATGGAAGACTTTTTCTTGCATGAAAGAGTAATAGAAAATTATTGACTGTATACTTGTCTTTTTGACATTTAATAGCTAGAAACAGGGAGTACTCTTATGAACACTGAAGTAGAAAATTCTCCTTGGCTCACTAGCAAGAGCCACAAATTTATAAACAAAAGCTCACCAAACTAAGCAGTTTCCAGGCTCAGATGAAAGGGTTATGAGTCTTTTGAGGGACTTGCCTGAAGTTTTTTTGTTTATTTTGAAAAGTATTTCATGGCTTCATCACACATTAGCATTGGGCAGAAATCACTTATCTTTCCAGTCCTGTCTTACCTAGCAGTAGGCACAGATGTTAGCCAAAATCTACAGCACAGATCAGACCTGAAACTCTGTTATTATAGTCTAAACTTCATGTCATACATGCAGACATACAAGCAGATACTCAAAACCTGAACAATGTCGTGGCCAACCTACTCTATTTGGCCCTGTTCCTAGCAGGGAGGTAGGATTAGACAATCTCCAGAGGTCCTTTCCAACTTCAGCTATTCTGTAATTCTGTGATGGGATGATGATTGAAGCCAGACCAAGAAGTCAGTGGTTTCTTTCCTAAACTGTAAGTCGAGGCTTTTTGGGCTATTGCTAGGAATACTGAGGCAAGAACTGAGCTCGGGGGAGAGACTTGAAGTATGGTATGGGAGGAAAAAAGGAAGGGGGAGAGTACCAGGCACTGGGGGTGGCAGAGACATGGGAGATGCTTCAACATAATCTTTTGGCTATGTGCGACCCCTTTCATGGTCATGCTTGGCTTACAGTTCCATTCCTGAGGACAGCCAGGAAAAAACCCATTAATAGCACTGAGCAGTTTCCACCTCCCCAAAGAATGATAGCCCTCTCTGGCTGACCTCTGCAACAGGCTTGTCAGCCAGGAAAGGTCTCTGTGCACTCAACTAGCAGTTTACGGTTGTTCTCCTTCCCTGGGCGGCATGCTCACTGGAGTCCCTAGATGCCATTCCCGACAGCCCCATTGCCTAATATGGTGCTCTGTCAAGGCATTGTCAGGGGGCCTGGTGGTGAAAAAAGCATTGCCTTCAGCATGCACTCCTCAGCCCCATGGGAGAGGAAGTGTTCTTCACTGGGTTGTAATGATGCCTCTTGAGCTACTGGGGAAAGGGGCTCTTGAAGGTCCAGTCATCACTGGATTCATTCCATAATGTCAACCGGGCTTTCTACTAAGCAACTAAAGTTAACTTCTGCCCCACAGTTTCTAAGACAAAAGGTTCTTTGCCATTCTTTATTTAAGAAGCCAAGAAAGTTGCATTTCAATGGGTTGTGTTGTGCTCAACACAGACCTTGTGTTATTCATTGGTCATGAAACTTGTAAAGAAGTTGGCTATATATAATTCTACAGCAAGAAAATGAATTAACTCAGCAGTCCTTTCTATATGGCTACTCAGAAAGGATAGTATATTAAGTGTAGTTAGCAAATAAAGTGAAAGCGCAACTGTCACTTAGATAACATCTCCAGAAATGCTTTCATGCCTCAGCCATGTCATGAGATGCATTCAGGATCCAGTTTGATACAGGATATGAGCACTTAGAGCCAAGACATTTTTATTTGTGATTTATAATTTTACATGCACATATACACTCTTGAAAATCAGCAGGAGATGCAACTTGACCCATTACCAACAATTTTCCATCACTGTTCCACATTTACTATGTTCTGTTTTTCAGATAAAATAAGACTTAAAATCTCTCTCTATGCATATACATAACTAAGCTTAAAAAGTTCCATGAGATTACCCATGTGCTACAGTTACAGAAATCCTTAAGAACCGTGTTAAATTGAGACTATCGTTATTTAAAGTTTCAATTCCATTTTAGGTCTGACTGCACTGACATCCAACCTGCAACAACCACATGAAGCTTTGGCAGGGAACTGGAAGGGTGTTTATGTGTGGTGGCCAGTTTTCAAGGGCTCTAAATTCCCACTTTCTGGCTTCTGTGACAGCAACAAGCATAGAAACCCCCTGACATCATATATATTACTTTTCACATTGGAGTGTAAACATAACGAGGCATGCTGACAGTTCTAAAACAGGATCCAGGTCCTGCTCTACTACTGTGCTGGGAGCAAAATACTCTGGAGACTTGCAGTTCAGACCATTTGAGAGCTACAAGTTATCAGCAAGCATAGCAGGAAAGAGGTCTGGCTGGACAATCCTTCTTACCTTGCAACTCTGTACTCATGACCAGGCTTGTTTTGGGTAGGGTTAGGAACTCTCAAGAATTTTGGAAAATGGATAGTGGGTTTTTTTTTCCCTTAGGTGAAGGAAATGACCTTGAGCATAAAGTCAGGGCTTGCATGAAATCTAAAGATAACATTTCACCATCACCGGGCTGGAACATTCACAAGAGGGAGGAGGAGAGTCTCCTGCACTAATTTCTGCCTGCAGTTACATATAGATTGGTTACAACCCAGCAAAGACTCTGGTCTGAACAGCCAAGGGATTCAGGATCTCACCCAGTCTGACCAGAGGGCTTGCTCCCATTTGCCTGAAAGGGAAACCAGGACTATAGCTGCATCATCATGGATACAGGTACGAGATCTGTCTGTGTAACAGCAGCATATTAAAGTGACTTTCATATGTCAAAGAGCACGAGGATGGTTACTTAATACTTTTTGTCACAAAGACCCGTCACCTTGTGTCAAATTTAAGTAGGTGGATTAAGCTTGTGGACATAGCCTCAAGGGATCAGACAAATATAACTATTACGTAGGCATTCCGAAAGTGCTGACTCTGCTAGTCAGACAAGAATAGACAAAATGCTAGTTTAGGGAGAGAACATGGCTCACATCAGCCCTTGTGCAGTTGTCGTGTGTAGGGATTGTCTCCTGTGTGCAGCCCCTATAAGACAAAAAAATCGCTGTTGTGGCACGTGGCTTTCTCCTGGGGTGGATGCTCCGCTGAAACAGATGGGCAGGGAAGGACCAAGCAAGTGGAACAGTTGCTTGACAGACCTTATGTCCAGATCATCAGCAGAGAAAAGCAGTAAAGCTTTGTTCTTTCAGTGTTACTTACATTCCCTGAAAAAAAAGTGCTCTGAAGAAGAGAAATGGCTCAAAATGTTTGACCATTTTTTATGGATCACTTCACCCAGGCTAGTACAGAGAGTCACAGTGGCACAAGTGATGTGATTAAAAGATGTAGCCTCATCTTTTGGGAGACAGGAATGTGCTCAACAAACTATAGAGATTACCAGAGCATGATGAGCATTTCATTGGGAAACAACACTGTTAGCAGACCTCGGATTAAATGAGCTGGGAAACAGAGGGCTTGATTCAAAGTCATTTGTAATCAATAGAACTATGCTCTCTTAATGCATTCAGTTGGACTTAAATTGAAGTAAATACTATTCTTATCAATAAAGAGTGGAATACGTAGCATTCTGCAAAACCCGAGCACAGTCATGCAGATGGGGTCTGCCCAATGCCTCGTGAGTCTCAGTTCTCCACTGAGAAATAATCTGATTTGTGTGCAGCTTCCGCAGACAGTTCCCAATCTGAGTAGAAGCCAAAAACTATAATAACAGTTGAAATCATTACCTTTTTAATGAATATTCCTGGACATTCTACATGTTACTTTTAAAATAAAGCTACAGAAACGATTCTAAATAGGCTTCAGTCCTAGGTCCTGAGAGTAAATGTCGTTCTAAAGGACTGAAGTGAATAAGCAGTGGTGCTCTGGTGGCTGCCTAGATGGCTACGATGGGGGCCATCACTGTGATGGAGCCAGACTGATAAATATATTAATTTATTTCTAGTTTCTGTTTCCACTTATGGTGATGGTGTAGACAGATGAGACTGCCTGTTTTGGCTCACTGTGACTGTTTCTGATTAGGCATGAAAACAGCAACCTTAGGTTAAATACTGTCTCTTCTTGCAACAAAGTGAAAAAATCAGCCTGTTCACTGAAGCTGAAATTATTTCTATATTCCAACAATTAAAAGTATCGCAATCCAGCAATTCACCTTTAGGCAGGGACTGGAGAAGAAATAAGCTTAACAAAGAGTTTGCTTAGAAATTTAGTTTTGCATATGGTTAAAATTCAAAACTGTGCCTAATGAATTTCAGCTTGTAGGAAAAAAACAAAACCAAGTATGATAATTAGTCCCAGCATATAATCTCACCTACAATACTCCTGTTTCAGGAATAATCTAAATACTTGCAATAATCAAGGATTTTAAGGGCCATGGGATCCAATCAAACCATTGTATGATAAAGGCAGAGTGTTCCCTGACTTAAGGACTGAAAAACTGAATGAACAGTTGGAACAAAAGCCTAGTAACTGTAAATTCTGTGGAATGGATTAGACACCAAAGAAATAGTTTATAGATCCATTTGAGGAGCTGCAGTGTAATTGTTGACTCCAGATTCTGTCTTCCTTGCCATCCATAAATATGGAAACGCACAAAGAAACTATTGCTCGTTTGGTGTGTTTTCGTTGCAGGTCCCATTTTTCTAAAATGATGCTATTAAATCAAATCTGATCATATGCAAGCTTCCACACCTTTCTCATTTCTTATGAGAACTTTGCTTTCATATAGGAATTGATGTCTAAAGAACACTGCAACCATAACCTTGAACAAAAGTAATGCCTTTAATAAAACATATGTTTATATAGCTATGTTGTCCTACATATGTGCAAGTAGCGAGGTAAAGGACTATGTCCATGCATTAACACACCAGCACCACCCCACCACCCCCCATTTAATATCTGGTAGGTAGGAGGCTGCCATCAGCAGTCAGCACCGTCATCAGATGGTGCAAGACTTTCTTGGCAGTCTTGAAGTTGTGTATGTACTGTAACTGGAAACTAGAAGGCTGCCAGGCGTTGACAGTATTTAAAATAGATCAATAAAGCTGTAGTTGGTGGCTTTTGTCTAGTTATCACTTTCCCATGCATTCTCAAACTCATTTTTAACCTACTCAGTCCAAAAAGTACCAACACGGAGCAATAAAACTCTATTTGTGTTTCCATTGTATCTTTCTTCTCTTACTTTATATCAAACAAATTAATCCATCAAAGTTGGCTCCTGAGCACTTGTGCATCTAAGAGAAAAAGGAGTATTCTTGCTTGTGTCTCACAGATCACGGGCTAGCAGTAGTCTACAATTTGAGGGCCACAGTTGGAATTTTTTGACTAAATATTTTTCCATTGAGCTTTTTTATAATTTCAGCTTTCTCACTTATTCCATAATTTAAAAAAAAACCACAAGTTTTTTTAACCTCCAAAACTGAAATTTTGTGATGCTATCTATCCTGCAAAATCCAGTGGGCGAAGTTTTGCTGGTTACGCTGCCTGTATGGCAAAAGAATTTTGCTGAAATATGTTACAGGGTTTACCAAAGTGACTTGTGCTGATAAGGTAATTCGGTTTACCTTTATGAGAAGGCTTTGTCAGCACAGCTGTGCCTGCAAAGCCATTGAAAAATTCTCCAGGCCAGAGTCTGTTTGTGGCTGTATTGATTTCCCTTTCATTCCACATCTTGATTTGTTAATTTTTATTTCCATGTTTGGAAATAAAAGCATTTTATTTTTAACTATCATTGCAAGACTTGTTATAAAATGAGGTGTATCCAATCCCAAATGTCACAAAAATAATTCTTAGTAGGCATTTTCCCCATAATATCTTCATAGTGAAAACTGTGGAACTTCCACCCAGAGTCAGCTGCTTCTTACAAATGACAGCTCAATGAGAGAACGTCTCAAACTTTTCTGTATTATGGCATCGTCTCAGTTTATATACCACCAATTTAGTGTAAGTCTGAAATGACTCCCTACCCCTGAAACTCTATATTCCTCACCTACCTGTTCTCAGTCATCTGAGCCGTTCTTTAAAGTTGCTTCACATGATGTGCTACATGTTTCTGGCTCCAGTTAAACAGGGGAAGGAGAAAACTGGCTGTGTAAACATTACCAAGCAGATGGGTGCTTGTGTCTGAAGGCTAGAAGCAGTGTTCCTATTTTCACATTGTAAAACCAACAATAAAACAGTTCTGAAATATCTGATCTGGACTTATCAGCCTCATAGATTTACCTCTGCACTTTTGTACCTGAAAGCCCTAGCTCTGCTTAGTCTCAGGAGTTAGCACAGATCTTTGCCTCCTGCCATATTAAAAAAGGGCTGAAGGTGTTGTGGAAGCCCCACAGAAACACTCTCGCTATACTATAGTTGAGCTGTGAGTATTCACTCTGCCTTTTTTGTAGTATGTGCTAAGAAGGTGCCGTTAAGGTCTGTGGACAGATTGACACTGCCAACCCGAACCTGGTGGTCTGTCCCGTGTTTGCCAGTGACCCTTAAGGGATGCTGCTGGCTGGTGACAGCATTGCCAGTGCCTCCTGTTTGCCATCTGGGTCCCCAGCCTCGGGGATGGCAGTGATTTCCAGTGAGCAGGGGGGATTCAGAGCAGGTCCGGTTCTTGTCTTCCCATTAAAAATTAGTGATCTGGCTCAGAGGTCAAAATTCAGCAATCTGTATTTTAGTATTTGCAGGGACAAAAGACACACAGCCATGGCGAGCCAGGTTTTGTCACTTCCAATCTTCAGAAGCTGGTCATTTCAGCATAAACACAAAATGTATGATGAAAGCATAGTTCATACATGAAGTGTTGCAACACGGTTTTAAAGTGTTAAATTGCCTGTAAAATAATATGATTTTTGGCTGCAGGTGCTAATGAGAAATCATGCTTTCAAAATGACTCCCAGTCCAGCCAAGTGAAATTCTTATTTTAAATAACCCGAACCTAATTCATCTTTGTTATATATCTACTGAAAACATTTCATTCGCTCCTTGGAAAAGTTTGATCCCATGTAAAAAATTATGGTAATAGACAGACTTTATTCTCCATTTCCTATCCTTCCTTGCAATAGTTTGTTAATCATTTTTCTCTGGAAACAAATATTTTAATTTAGTTCAAGAGATTGCCTAGGGGAAAATGAAAGCAAAAGACACCACAATATGATGCCAGAGACAGCCGTACACTGAGTAATGCTAACTTCCTTTCTGAAAGCTGCAAAATATAATAAAGTGGACCAGCTTATTTGATCAAAAACTTCATAAAACAAAGAACTGCTGCTCAGGAATAACAGTAATTTATTCCTCAAATTTAACAATTTAATGACAGTTGCACTTCTAATTATAGGATAAAAGTCAGCAATAAAGTTGAAAGGGCAGTTATTTCAGGACAGGAGTACTTAATCAGTGAAGAACTCCCTTTTAGATTGCCCAGATAATTTCCAAGCCAGCTCAGGAAGCATCTTCCTAATTTAGAAAAATGTCTTCAGTCCTGGTCAATCCAAATCACAACACAGATGTTTTGCTGTTCTATCCTGAAATATTTCGCTCTGAACCAAGGAAATCAGTTGCAGTGTTATTTTACGGGAATCGCATGATGGACCTGATGCTCTGCGTAACTGGAGTGAGTTCCACAAATGACAACATCTCCAGTTCAGTGCATTCAGGTTAGTCCTGAGAGCCATGTGAGCATGTGCAGATAGTGGGAAATCATGCCACTTAGATAGCTGGACTTTTAGGGGCAAATGAGGGCATCAACATAAAGCTGTGGGGATGTTAATCGTGCAATCTATCTAACTTTTTTCAGCAAATTACCAGGAAGCATTTGAGATGTGCTGGTAGGTTTCATTTTCACCAAATTTCAGACTAAAATATTTCAACGATTTAAAATGAAAACCTGCTGGTATTCCCATTCCATAGTTTTTGAAATGTCAATTTTTCTTTGAGGGTCAGCACAAAACCAAACATACCCATATTGGGATTTCCCCAGGACTGAATTTATCAGCTTGTTATCAGCTCTTTGTCAAAGTAATATGTACTACAACTGTGACTAAACACTGACATGACTGTGTCCAAATACCAAATAAGAAAAGCATTTGCTTCATGTCTATTTGACAGTGGGTGACAGATAATTTGATACTCTGTGATCTTTGCAAGAAGGAAGAGTCTTCTAAGGCTTCCTTCAGATAAGAGCACTCTCTTGTCATCTGCACTTCAGTACTAGGCTTCCTTTGGAGAGACAATGTCTTACAGAATGGGATTGCAATGAGGAACCCTGACACAGGGCTGTCAGGCATGTAGGTGATTAGAGATGGTTTCAAGCTAATCACTAATAATCCATTACTTATGTCAACCTGAATTTTTTACCCAATGCTAATTTTCAGTCATCAGGCTTGTGGAAAATAACTCACCTATGAAAAAAAAAAAGGGTAGTAGTATCCACTTTCTTAGTTTAATAATGGTAACTCATCTTTATGGGCTATGAAATTCAGGGGCTGCTAGTTTTTATGACTGCTGATGTTCCAGTACATGCCAACCAAAGATGATGTATAACTAAGTCTGGAGAATTAAAAAAACGCCAAACCTAAATGGCACTGCCAGAAAGCTTTGTATCAGAGTTGCAGTACTGCTGATATCAAACACTAAAAGAAACAGAAATTGCCCTAAAACTCGGCAGCTTACTTCTTTAGTGGGAATTCTATGTACTGACTTTGGAAGATTTCTTTTTTTGTCAGCTTGTTTGCATAATAAATACTTATTGTTGCTCAGATGCCTGGAATTCCACATTGTATTGCAAAACCTTTACAAGTATTTTTCACATGTGGAGGGAAAGGATTTTTTCTGTAGGTAAAAATTTAGGAGATGTGAGGTCCCAGAGACCTATGGCACTAGGCAAATCTTTGATCGTGCAGCAACATTTATGTACATGAAAGTCACGCATGTCCCTTTGTGAGTGTTAGGCATACGAAATTACATAGATCCCTCTGTGTTCATACTGTGACATTTTCTACCTCTCAGTCTTATTCTGCAGCAACGAAGACAACTGTGAGAATTATAAAACTTCACTTTAAAAAAAATTACTTAACTGTGCCTTTAGGGAACACACCACAGCAGGATGTTTGCAGACAAACTGCGAAGGTTTTCATCAGTAAATCAGTAAGTGATATGGATAAAAGAAAGCTCTTACAAAGCATGACAGTGAAATGCGTTTGAGATGCTATCATGAATAGCAGTCACAGCTCACTGAATATACTTTCTCTCCAGCTAAAAAAGCTGTTGGCTAAGAGAGAAACCTTCATTGCAAAACATGGAAATGCAAAACAAGGGCAAAGAAAAAGGGGCAGAGGACAGAGGTCAGATTTCCCCTTTAAAAATAGGGCTAAGGAAAGCTTAGATGAAAGATTAGTGAGGCTGGAGGGAATGCCATGGAAAAAATGTCATCAGGCATCTGACCCTCTGTGCCTTCACTGAAGTCTGCATCTGTGGAGGAGTGGCAGCCACAGCCTCCATTGGTATTATGCTCCTCTTTGGGTCTAAAATAAGGTTTTTGGCCTAGATACTATGTTCTTATAAAAACAGAAGATACCAAATGTGCTACAGTGTGTATGTATATCTCTGTCTACGTGAATATCACAGCACGAGTCTCAGAAGCTATTAGTCAATGGATTACTCATTCTGCATGGCATTTCTCTTGTGACTGTTCCTAGATATCTCACCCACCAATACTCTCCACAACACCAGGGGTAAGTGCTTTCTGTCATTTTTGCTAGGAACAAAGCTTTAGTGGTACTGAAAACTAATAAAGCTGTTGAAAAAGGACAGAAATGCAATGCTGTGTACATTCAGGTGTGCAAATGGTTTGAAATGTTTCATTTCAAGTCAGAAAACAGTGAAAGGCCCCACTACACTAGTACAATCAACTCTGACTGATAAAAGGAGGTTTTTCTGCCTTCTAGACCAGTTGCAACTGGTGCTAGGGGCCATAATTTGAGCATTTCTCTTGCACACAAAAAATCTCGTGGCAGAAAGTTATGAAAATGAACACAAAAATACGGAAAGGTTGGAATTCAGCTGTTCAACAACTATGTCTTACTGCTCTTTCTAGTCTGCTAGCGCACCGTAGTACCTGAATATCAAGGAGTAAGACCTATCCCATCAACGAAACCAGGGAATAGGCTTTCAGACTGGGTTTGCATGCGGTCTGAGCAAAGCACAGCTCCCATTCAAGAAAAAAGCCACTGAGCTGGTTTGTGAGTTGCTTTTGCTCAGCCCAGACTTAATGTGTTCCATCCAGTCAGTTCAATAGCCCAGAAGTGGGACAAATATCTCTGCAGTTTATGTCTATGCACACAGAGCTAAGATTTATAAACAGAAATCTGTATAAAACCAGAATCTTCATCTGTGTCTGTGTATGACTGCAACCTACTCTTAGCATTTATGACCAAAATTAGGAAGCTATTCTGATCCTGCAAAGTCGTGATGAGTGTGTATTTTAATACAGATCCCTCTCAGGAAGCATCATGGTACAACCAAAGAATGCTTTCAGATGCTCACTAAAACCACCATTTGATCCTATGGAGAATTAAATTAGAAAGGAGCTTTTTGTAGTCATCACCTGATCAAAATAACTTGCTGGAGCCATCACATACAAGGACAACTGCCCTAAGAAGTGGATCACATGCTATTTTCAATTAGTAATAGGGCCAAAGGGTAGCAAATTATGTAAGAAATACTTCCTAATCTCCAGGGAAGGGAGAGCAATAACCCTTTTGAACATGTTCCATTGCTGCAAGATACAGCAGGACTCATTTCTTGCTGTAGTGTCTGTACACTTTTGGGAACACGGAGAAGGGACATGGAGGGGCTCTAAACTGTGGAATGAGTCACCCAGCCATGCTCCCACGTCCTGCAATTGCAACTGTCTGCACTGCATGGATGTCACACGCACTGATCGACTTGCAAGTTGTCACATCTGTGAGGGCCTTTCCTGAAACAAACAACTTTACTTCAAGGCAGAGCATGAAGCAATTTTTAGGACGGTGAATTTTTTAGAATTTTGGAACTTTTCTGAGACTGTGCCATATTTGACTTTCTGCTCAACAACCCTCTGACACTACTCCAGGAGGTCTAATGTCCTAAGTTAACCCCCATCTAGCACTACCAGAGAGCAGCGCATGCAACTTCTCAGTATTATGACGTCTAACACCACCATGGATAACCACAGCAGAGGCTACATCTTATTTTGGCACTTTGAACTGAAAATACACATAAAGACACTTGGTCAAGCAGTAAAGGATTGTGGATGTGACTGGACTTCTTCAGAAGAGACAGTTCTAAGCCATGTGGTTGTAAGACATCCTGCATCACTTGGTCTAGGTCCCACTGATCTGTGGAGATGCAATACAGACATAGATATTGGGGGAAGGAACCCAGAGAGACACCACTCTGTTTTGTGAATGCCGCATTTTTTAGGGTTCTGAAAGGTCTCTGAGCACAAACCTATCTTCATACTTCTTGAATCCACAGTACCTTTCCTTCTGTCCCTACGGCATCTCAGGAAGCAGTGAAGACTAGAACTTTTACCAAAACATGCTTGCTAGAATGGCTTCTAAGGACATAAAATCCTGTTGGACACAGAATGGGATTTTGACTCTAATTCACTGTCTTCTGCAAGCACCTTCATCTTGACTGAACCACTTGCTAGTTCAGTGAGCTCTAGGAGATAAAACCCCACCTGAAGAATTAGGGAGAGTTAAGTCCAGAAAAAGGAATTAATGGAGATTCCTAAATCTACATGTGTTTTGTTAAACACATTGCAGAATATTCAGAAATGTTCTATTATTTAACATAAATAATGTTACTCATGCAACCGTTACTCATAGCTACAAATGTCCTTGATGTAATCAGTCATTAATCTTACAGCATAAAGCTATTGGAGGAAGTGAGAGTAAGCTAGGGTAGAACGGAAGAAGAGGAATTAGTATTTATTTGAACAGGAATGCAACTTTCTGTTTCCTCCCACTGATGCAAAAAAATTTAATTTTGAGTTGATTTAAACACTCAGATTAACCATGAAATAAAATATATTGACTCCTTCTTATAAAAAGTAAATCAAGTAAAACCAGACGGATCTCCCAAACAAAAAAAAATGGCAATAGCACCTTTTTTTTTTTTTATTTTTATTTTTATCAGTGCACCCAGCACTTTACAGAAGGGTGAACTCTGCTCAAGAGCATCTGGGCCTGATATACTCCCTCATTTATTCAACGAGAGCACCTGAGTATCACATACAAATAATGCTGGAGTGGAACTCTCTCCTTGTCTGCTTATTAAACTACCCATTGCAAAGAATCCTTAAACACTAATTGAACAAATTGCATAGTATAATTCTGCAGCTTTGTTGTTAAGGCACTCAGAAAAAAGGGAGACACATTAATGTGTCTATGGTGTGAGCTACGAGTCTAAGCTACGATCTAGGAGTCCAAGCTACCGTTATAATCAATGAAATTAGATTTTTATTCCCAATAAAATAGCTGCATATGGTTCAATTCATTTTCTTAAACATAGGTGGTCAATGACATTCAGATGCTGTAGCAAACCCTTCTGGTTTCTAGCTGCTACTCCAGAGTATTGTAGATCTCCCATAGGTACTGAATCATATCTGCCAGCTCAAAATGGGTATTCTGTGTATCCCAGAGCGTCTCATATGGCAGTAGACACCTATGTTTAGGCAACTGCTGGCTGGTCAGCTGAGCAGCAATCTGGGCTCCACTGACTGTAATGACCTGCTCTCCATGACTCCAGTGAGAGTGGGAACACCTAGTTCACTTGCACACACTTCCATTTGGGTATCGGGTTCCTAACTCAGAGGTCTTCTGTGGCAGTGTAAGTTCATTAGGATCTGTATACAGTTGCAAACCTATCAAAATTGTCAGTGAACTAACCTGGACATTCATGTTATGAAGAGAAGGCTCCAGGGACACCTTATTGAGGCCTTTCAGTACTTAAAGGTGGCTTATAAGAAAGATGGGGACAAACTTTTTAGTATGACTTGTTGTGATCAGACAAGGGGTAATGGTTTTAAACTAAAAGAGGGTGAATTTAGACTACATATAAGGAAGAAATTTTTTACCATGAGGGTGGTGAAACACTGGACCAGGTTGCCTGGAGAGGTGGTAGTTGTTCCATCTCCGGAAACATTCCAGGTCAGGCTGGATGGGGCTCTGAGCAACCTGATCTAGTGGAAGCTGTCCCTGGTCATTGTAGGGAGATTGGAATACACGACTTTTGAAGGTCCCTTCCAAGCCAAACTATTCTATGATTCTATGATTCTATGATTCTATGATTCTATGATTCTATGATTCTATGTCAGATCAGTTCTCTCTTCCCTAACTCTTCAAACACCAACAATTCTTCAAACCAAAAGAATAAAGTCTCCTGGTGGTCACTAAGTGCATCAGACTCCCCTAATGAATGATGGAAAAATGGTTCCCTAACAGCAGCGAAAAAGCAAAACGTTTTTTTCAAGTCTGCAGGAGCAGCACTTCAGTTGTGACTGAGAGCAGAGAGGGCTGGGTGGGAGGAGAAGCAGCTGTTTCTCAGCCACACAGTACCTCAGACTCGAGAGACAAAGCTGTTTGCAGTGGGACTGAAAAAACTCTAATTACAACTGAAGTTAATGATTCTATCCATTTTCCTTCTTCTTTATTTTACAGATTTTTACATTCAGTGCAAAGCCACATTAGTGTCTTGATGATAACAACCATTTTCCCTCACTCTAGGGCAATTATTAAATTAGGACCTCTAGCTTCGTGAAATCTCTGCATTTTCCCCATGTGACGAGTCTAGTATTTGGCTCTACCCCAACGGAAATTTCCCTGGTAATCTATTTTGAAACTTGATTTGCTCTTCCACTTCAAGGAACCCTGTGGCTGTCCCCTCATGAAACATGAAATATATTGTACAACATTTTTCTAAGGATCATGAATGTGTGTGGCAGCTACTAATGTTTTGATAACTGAAGTCTTCCCGTATCTCTCTGTTATGTTTTTGCTATGCGACCGCAGACCTTCCCATCTTGTTTGGTAGATCGCTGAAACTAATATGAACAAATTCATCCAGTTTTTCATGGAACAGAAGGGTGCTGTAGCATGATAGGTTTTCTTTAAAGCTCTCTTAAAGTGATATATTTAGGAGGTATGAGGGGAAAGAACTGAGCAGTCCTTTATTTATCTCCCCAACAGGTGCAGCATAGGGAGACACAAAGGCAGCATTTGCTAACTTCAGTTTTGCCAAGTACAAAGTGCTCTCTGGTCTGCTGAAAGACCATTCCTTGCTTTCCTCCTAAACTCAATCAGTTTTTTTATTTTATTGTGACAATATTAAAATTTTTTCTTGTGCATAGATGCACTGCTTTTTGCACCGGGTGGACGAACTTGTCAACTCAAGTAAGAACGGTAAGCCAGATCAATCTTGCATTATCCTCCTACAGTAGTATTAAAATAAAATCAGTGCATTGTGTAAGAAAAAAAAACACCACGTAGTTCCTTCAATTTACACCATAATAAAACAAAACATTAAAACTCCAGAATAAATCAAGTTTGGGGATTTTTCTTTGACAGCATAGGGTCTTTTCAATGAAATTAATCTGATTGGAAATGTAGTCTGAAACTTAGGAGCAGTGGAGGTGGAAAGTCAAAGAATATACCTGAGATGCTCTGGTATCTCGGAAGGAAGTGTGGGAGAAACAGTTAGAAATTAGCAAAGGGAGGGCAAAGACAGTCAAAGAACAACTCAATTACTGGCCTGCAACCAGATCTGTGCAGGAGGACGCTGCTCTATAGGGCTTGGGACAGAAATGGTGCCCACCCTAACGGATCTCATTACAACAGTTAGGCCTAAGTTTGCTTTCGGTTTGTGAGGGCTTCAATTTGTTAGATAGAGGTGATGGAGAGAAACTTTCTAAAGAATTGAGAGGGAAAACAATATAAGGGGTTAGGGTTTCCTCCTTCTCTCATGCACCAAAACTCATATACCTGTGACTTTAATACAGTGCTTGTAAATGACATATATGGACCTGACTTTGAGTGAGATTTGGCTCCAAGGCTGAAAGTAGTTAGAAATAATAGGAATGCATTTTACAGTCAGCCCTGCAGAGGAGCAATGATGATGGCAGAAGATGGATGTCTGCATGCTTTTCTTTTGCCTTGCTGAAGCATGTATCTATGCAGCAAGGACAGCAGCAGCTGCAGTATCCAGTTAGGTGCCATAATAAAATGATTATACAGGTCCAGTCTTCTGCACGGAAAGCACTAAGCAATGTTATACAATGTTCACATGCTGGTTTCTTGAATTTTCAGGAAAACTTTCCATCAGCAACAGTGTTAATTTTGGCACATGCCAAATCCATATACTGAAGCAGAATTTCCATTTAACTTCTTTTTCACCTCTGAAAAATTGTCTAGCCTTAAAAATATGAAATTAAAAGAAATCATACTTTAATTAACTCTTATCCAGCCTCGATACTAAGGTTGATTTCCCACTGGAATGCTGCTCTGCATGTCTGCTTATATGATTTATATGACTAGCTGCCTTGTTTAAAAATGCCTATTATCTTGATACACCAGACTGTGTTATTGTTTTAAATATTACAGACTTAATGCAAATATAATTATAGAAGAATCATACAATGAAACAAAACCAATCATGTTTAAAAGCCAATAGAAATAAAAGGCTGTCTCAACTGGGCTACTTCGAAGAGAACACTGTTACCGTATCTCCAAAGCAGTCTCTATTGATATGTCTGCTAATTCCTTTCACAAATTGCTTCATGTTTTAGAGACTGTCCTTCTAGCAGAGAATATATGCACATAGTTTTCTTCACAACTTTTACATCTACGCTGTTTATAGATCGAAAAATGTTTTACTGAAACACTGTCTAAAGTAGACACACTGATTTTTCATGTTGATTCTTTGCCAATATGTGGATGCTCCAGGCAGTATTCAAGCAGAGCTTACAAGCCCTTAGAAGACGAAGTTGGCAGACAGTTGATAAATGCTTTGACTTAAAATTTGGAATGGTCGCTTAACTCATGGCCCTGAGTTATTTCCTAGATTGAGGAGAATAAATAAAGTAAATTTACCGAGCTGCCTACTGGGAGCTGACTTGCACCTGTCCCTGTGGGATGATGCCCACAAATAGTTTGAAACCGTTGCTCTTGCGACACTTGGCACTTTTACAAAAGCATATCCAAATGCCATGGCCTGTGACAGTTTAAGAGGGCACCTAATTAACAGGCAGCTCTTATTATGAATATTCGTTAAAGGGAAGAGGGGAGAGGAAAGATTGACTGAGTGATTACAGTAAATTACAGGAAGTAATTATATGAGGGAGGGTTATTTTCTTAGTCACCAGGAAAACTAAAGGCTGTTAAATTTAAATGCACTGGGAAAGGGCTTTGGCATCACAGTCCTATCCTGGTTATCCACTGGGATCAGTTAACCCGTTGATGTAAAATTCACCTTGCGAATACGAAATTTTGAACAGGCTAAGACAAAACTATTGTACAATGCCAGGACCATATACTCCAAAGAAGCCACAGCTGGTGTAATGTATAGGACATCGACTTTTTAGGAGTACCATAAAGGCCTTAAATCATTAGTCATGGAAGCCTTTTTCTACAGTGACAAATTCCATCAGGCTGAAGTGCTCCAGCAACCTTCTCTAAGCTGAGCGGTGTGTTTAATTTGGTGATCCTATTTGTTAAGAGCGCATTGTGAGACTACACTCTCACCAAGTCAGGAAATTTCTCACTTTGGTAATCTAATAATCTTAAAATAGCTCAAAGAGCATTTGGCCTGGAAAAAAAGCCTGGGAGCTTGCTACAGCACTGTTTCTGAAAAAACTATCCATGTATGTACTTCAGAGACTGCAGTGAAAAAAACCCACAAAGCTGGGATTTTCCTAACATTCAAGTCTTAGCCAGTTTCTGATTTCTCAGCTGCTTGCTCTTGTGCGTGCTGTTTTTAACTGGCAGAACCTATGAGAATAAGGAGTATGGGATCATTCATGGAGATTGCTTCTTTTGGAAACTTCAGAAGAATACTGCTTAGGTGCCCATGAGATGCAGAAGCCTGAAGCCTCTTTTTTTTCTCTGCTTTCTCTGGTAGTCTGCCAACAAGTTCCCCAAAGGTTTCTCAGACAGTCCTTCCAGTGGTATCTTCCAGAATGTAGTCAGTCTGAAGTTCACCTTCATTAATTAATTACCTTCAATCCTTCATGCCTTGGAAATTACCTTCAGAACAGGCATTTGATGGACATGTGAGGTTCTGAATTCTTACTGGCAGAGCTAGTACAAGTAGTAGCAGTGCTATTGTGCTATTGTAGGTACTGAATACTCCTGTCACTAATATAGTAAGTACTTGTACTTACGATACAAGTACTGCCACCAACTCAGGTGAGTTCTTGATCAATGAAAAATCTTAAGGAACCAGCTAATCTCTAAAGTACAATAAGATAAACCTGTTATCACTCTGATCTACTGGCTGCAAATAAGCTGGGTGCAATGAGGAACAACCAGCATACAATCTGTATGCATCACTTTTCCAGAGCTCATTACTTCTTGTGAGCTCTAGCTCTATGAAGACAGAAGACTTCAATATTTTATGTTTTCCTGAATATTGACTCATCAAAAAAACCATATTTATTCCACTGTCAATATAATGTTTTTCTGAGTTGCTAAACTTATTTCGTAACACAACCATGGAGCTGCATTTTTAATCACTGCATTGCAAGAACATCTTTGAAACAATCTAGTCTTGAACAGAATAATAGCCTTTAGAAAATGAGCCTCCTACGAAATTTTCTTCAAAGCACATACATTTTGAAAGTGTAGAAAAGTTTTAGGGTTTTTTTTTCAGTTGGCAGGCACAGAATACATTCTGATTAAACTGTGTAATATCCAGTCAAATAACAGATCAAATAAAAAGGACACTTAATACATGTGTAAATCATTTGAATTACAAATAAGACACTCTAGAAGGGGTTTGGCTCTAGGTTTGATATAGAGGATTAGGCTCTCGTATTAATACATGCACTTGGTGTAGCTATTTTCAGAAGGGTACTTCATCCATCATTGTCCTCGAGCACTAAGGAGGGCCAGTAAGTAAAATGATCACATTGGTCTGTCAACACTACTTGCTTAAGACTCAGTCGTGCAAAAAGTTTAGTTTTCGTGTGTCCCCAGCCCAACGAGGAGCTGAAACCGCACAATGCTTCTGATAATTGCTCTGCTTATGCCTTCCATAAAACCAAAAAATATTTCAAAAAAACTTTTAAAATAAAGCAAGTGCTATTGATAGGTCAGAGTTAAACCAAATGTACTCATTCAAACTATGCACATGGGCCTATGAGATCTTTCAGAACTGATGGGAAATAAATGCTACTTAATGACTTGTATACTTTCCACAAGATTATATTTAAGATTAAACTAAATTTTGCATTTGGGAAAGCATTAGGGAACCTTTCTGTATACCTCCTGTTTGCCAGCACTTGCAAAGCATATACAGTTTGCACATTAATGGCTTTGCAGAAGCTAGGTCTGTTGGCAGTGCTAAACAATAACAAACAAAAATTCTTACCAAAACTTCTAAATTTGAAAGAAAAATTAAAGAAGGGCTATAAAAGTAATGCAAATATAAGATGCTTTTTGAGCTTAAATTTTCAAAATAATAAAATATAAATGCTAGCTTTTAAAAAGTTATGAATTAATAGATCCTGAACATTTTACATCTGGTTGGGCAGCCTCCAATGGACAATTCTGTATCTCGCTAGCAGACTACATCCTCAGTTTCTTTGCTATGAACTTAATAGTAATACAAAAGGGGCCAGTATTACTGCCTTTAACTATCCTTCTGAACTATAAAATAATAATTTCTGTAGTGTGGCAAAATGTATCATTCCAGTTTGACCTCTATAGGAAAACTTACTACATTCTTCACCTACACATTAGTCATAAAGAATATATTTTCATCAGAACCTTAAAACTGTTTCATGAACACATCCTTTCTGTTTAATAACTTGTAAAACTCTGTGAAACACATACCAACATGTTGACTTTTTAAACCATAAGAAATGTTTATTCCCTGTTTTTGAGTCTAGATTCCTTAGCTATAGAGAAACCACTAATTGCATTACAAAAATCCTGCAATCTTTAAAAAGTGAATACAGCATTTGCCCAACCAAGTAGTTTCTCAATATCTCTGCAAAGCCATTGTTTATTGTCTAAAACAGTTGGAGGCCAAAACAGTTTTGTGCTATAACTCTACCTGAAAGTAATTTCTTCGTTTAAAAATGATCAGTGATCTCTAGTCGTATAATTGTGTTACATGGCTATCACTCTTAGATAATATTTGTTGCTAAAACATACAAGATGGTCTAAAAGGTGTTTTGTGTGTGTGCGCGTACTCATAATTCCTGTAATTAAGCAATGTTCAGGTTGTATTTGTTATGCTTACCATCTTTCTTGGTGGGTTCCGGCATTCTTACAAGATTTCTTTATTCCCAGTGAGTTTCAGCCTTTCAGATGCAGTAAGTTGTAGCCCCAAGTCCAGCTGAGAGAGTACGCAGATCAGTATGACAAGCAGAGGGTAAGAAGAATTCCTCTGCTTTATATACTGCGGCTGAAATATCAATCAAAATAGCACCTCCTCTCTTTTCAATGCAAACACTTTGAAAATCGACAGTTATGGGAACCCCTCTCACATCTGTTGTCTGCAGCCTCTGCTCCCTTGGCTTTTGAAAGGAATCTCTGGTGCATTGCATGGGGCTGATGAGAACATCTATAACTTTCTAAATTCAGCCACACCACTCGGTCCCTGTGTCTCTTTCTGTACAATGCAGACATGCGATCACACACAGATAGCAGTTGAAAAAGTGACTGACACGCTATTAAAGAGCCCCTCCTGCCTCCAGAACTTATAGGAACTAGCTGTATACGTTTATGCCTTTTCCTACAACATGAAAGGGACAAAGAAGTTAGATGGTATGCCTGCAGTGAAACTCCATTTCCGTCCTTTAAAAGAAAATGGTATGCAAAGATGGAATGAGAAGTAGAGTACTTTTCAGCATTAATGAAGAAAAAAGGATTATTGTGTTCCTGTTAGGAGCAGTGAAGACTCCCCCCATATCTCGCTTCTGCTTACAGTTGCTACATTTTGTTGGGTCCTTTCCCTGCAGCCATCCTCATTTTGGCTTTAGTAGAGACTATAGGGTTCCTTTCAGCACTGCTACCTCATTAACTGGAGACGTCACCGCTGAGAGATGAGATATTCTCTTTTCCACTCATCCGGGAGATGCAACACTCCTTGCCTTTGCCAAGCCAGGAAACCAGACAGAAGGAATGGAAATCCTATCTGTAGCAAATGCACCGAGCCACTAACCGCAGCCACTGGGCTGCCCTCCTCTGAAGCTCCTACTTAAACTATGAGTATGTAGGCAACAGAAATGCAGGTCATGTTAATCAGGGGTTACTAGGATTTATTT
Source organism: Opisthocomus hoazin (assembly GCF_030867145.1). Lineage (NCBI taxonomy): Eukaryota > Metazoa > Chordata > Aves > Opisthocomiformes > Opisthocomidae > Opisthocomus > Opisthocomus hoazin. The sequence goes on along the minus strand of NC_134421.1, from coordinate 10,768,799 downwards.
TCTTACGCACTTTTAGGATTTTGAGACAAAACTGTAGTTATTAGTGCAATAGATGAAGTGGTCTTCAAGGTTTTCATGCTATTAGAACACATCTTCATATCATTATCACATATCAACAAGAACTAGGATACTAAACAGGCTGCTCTGTGTCTAAATACATCCAAATGTTGTGGAAAACATATTTTACATCTTTGAATAGGAATTAGAGATGGAACAGTAATCATGTGCCTGTTTATCCTGTAGCCAATGAATGATTGTTTCCTCTACAATCTCTTATTTTCTGGCTATTTAGCCATTTTGTAGACATCTTACAAGGGATGGGCGATCCGTTCCTTTTTTTAAAAGACCAGACTATCATCTGGCTTTTTCTGTTCTATTAATTATGGTGTTTTATTATTTGACTGATTCTTGTGCCTATGAAGTACAGAGAAAGGCATGATCCCTACCTACAGGAACCTAAACAAGGAATGTTAAAGCTATTTTCCTTCTTTTTTCATATCACTATATAGGGAAACCTCCTTGTTATCACTCAGATAATTCATGTCCTTGGAAAGCAAAACAGACTGCTAACCCTGAACAGGCAACTGGAGATTTTGTCCCTCTGTATGTATAGTGACAGTGAGGAATCGATGCACGAACAGATCTAATAACATTGCAGAGATAATTTTGTTCTTGTTTCCCTTTCTTCTGCTCACATCCAGGCACCAAATGCTGTGATGGCTGGAAGCAGAGCCGGGTGAAGAGCAACTGCTGATTCTTTCCAGCATGGTGTTTTCTTAGTGTCCCCTAGTAAGACATAAAGACAGTTTACTTTGCATTTCACCCATCATGTGCCAAGAGGTGCTGAGAACCACGTACCTGGAGATTCCTGTTAATACAAACAGGATTAAATGTGGTCACGGGCTAGCACTGCATCGGTTAGAGAGGACCTCCATAGCAATGTCATGGTAAGACAGGATCGGACGCCAGTGCTTATGCTTTCAGCCTTAAAGGGCTTCCTTTACAGGAAGAGGAAAAAGGATATTCAGGAAGACAGGATCTAACTCATAAACTACCTTTATACTACTAAATAAGTCAGTACTGAGACCACTCACTGGCTCAGAGGCCAAGTGAAAGTCTGTGGTTCTCATCCACACAGTACAAGTCCTTCTTTACCCCAAACCCGGGAGACTGCAGCCAAAACGTCCACAGGGAATGGTTGCTGGCATGTGCCTGAGTTATGCTTAGGCATAGGTGGGAGAGTGCTAGCTGGTCTGAACCAGAAAGGTACCAGGGAGTGTGCTAACCATCCCCCAGCATGGATAAGCACAGGACAACACTTGAACCAATGCCCTAGTCCTGCTTTATTTATGGGTATAGACATAGATAGAAAAAATAAATTGGCTCTATAACCTGTGCTAGGCAGCAAGGGAAGAAGATAGGTTACGGGTGGAAAAATGCTCTTCAACTGCATGAAACAAATTGAAACTGTGGAGTAGCCACTATCTGAAAAATTGCTGATCCTTCCACTGTTTTCTACCCTTACATTGTACTTGTCTAAATCATTTCATTTCATGCTACGTTCTCTTTTACGCTGATAAAAAATTCCAGTGTTGCAACTTCCCTGCAACGTAAATTTTAGTAGTATTGTAAAAGATGCCACTGGTGTAGATTTATTTGTTTCAGTCTAATTCCCAGAGGAGTCCATGCCTCAGCACCTGCAGACACTTCATACTCCAATCTAAGACAATTTAGTTGTTTTAGTTTATTTTTCTTCCTGCACAAATGTTGTCATAATGTTGACTCCATCTAGCTTGTGCCATAACAGTTATTAGTGCCTTGGTGCTATAGGATAGATGTCATTCAGAGCTTGCCTTCTTATACTTCTTTCCCACATTTGCAGAGTACATGGTAGTCACCAAACTTGTCTTATCACTGCATACAGAAGAGGTGTTGATTTTGGCCAACACTTGCCAAATTTCTTTAAGACTCGCTAAAAACAAAGGAAAAAAATGAAAAGAAGGAAATGCTCAAGCTTTTTTGTTTCTTCCACTTTTGTCGTCTCTAAGTTTATGCTTCTTGGATCACAGAGGTGTCTAAACATACTTACAGTTATCCATCCACCCAGCCTGTACAGTCTGTGATAATAAATGCATTCATCTATTCATTCTATGAAGTTCAGATTTCTAACAGTCTTTTTTCCTGTAGTCCTGCTCTGCTTTGATTGCAAATCATCTTGTGAAGGACCTGAGCCAGAAGAGGAAACATTTAGCTCCTCTGTGCTGAACACACAACTCCTGAGCAAGTGAACGGGCCACGAACCTCCTCCTGACTCAGCCAGCAGCCTACTTGCCAAATGACCAAGCCAGACCCTTCACAGAAATCATGAGGTGGAAAGAGTTGAGCTCCACCTTGTTTCTAGCCCACCTTCTGTACTTCAGTAGATAGAACTAGAGGCTGTGCCATCCCCAGCCATTCTTTCGTTAACTTACCCTATTGCTAAAAGCACCCCTGTTTGCACAGGCTGCCTCATGTCTCCGGACTGAAATGTCCTTTCTCATCATTTGATATTCTCCTTCCATAAGTTGGCTTGTGACCTTCTGTAAACTGAACCTCTTCTGACCAAAATTTATTCTCATTGCAGGATGGCTTTTGTGTACCACCATAAGCCCTCTTCTCAGCCACCTCAGGGGCCAAACATGCGAAGCTCTCTGAGCCTTTCCCTTCCGTGCCTGCCCCAATTAATCTTCTGTGGTGTCCTTCCAAAACATGAGTATCCTATTTTAACTCTGTTCAGCTCCTTGAGCAGTTTCCAAACAGCAGCTAACCAAGGCATCAGATAATTAAAACATTCTCTCTTGTCTGTTTTTAATAAATTCTCTTGGTCAAACATCTGAAGCTGTTATTTGCTCTTGCAGCTGCTAGATCTGCATCCATAACTTCATATTTGCTGCTATTCCTAGGACTGGACTCTCTCACTTACTTCAGTCTCTATTCCAGTAAGTCACTGTCTGTTTGTTACCAGAGAAAAATCTTTGTCTTGTCACCAAGCCAAGGATCAGGACATTCCCAGAAGACCTCAGAGACAAATCTTTAACCAAACTATTTAAACAAATGATGCTCTTAGTCATATGATTTAGTTTTAGGTAGTCCTGTGAGGAGCAGGGAGTTGGACTTCATGATCCTCATGGGTCCCTTCCAACTTGAGATATTCTATGATTCTACGATTCTATTTAAAAATTTTCTGCTGAAAGATCTTCTTGACAGTAAGAAAAGCTGATCGACTGAAATAAGAATGCTGGGCAGAAACAATCAGTTTAGATGAGAATGGGAAAGGATTCCCAGTCTGCACAGGACAAAATCTGGAAATAACCCCCAAAATGATTGTGTGTCTGTGTGTTTTCATTAAAAAATAAACAGCATCTTGATTTTGTACTAATAAAGAATCCACATTTTTGAAATATTACATAACAGAAAACAATTTTCATCAGTTTTAATATTTGGAGCTTTGGAGCCTCTAGGAAACAGTCATTTACTGAGCCCAAGGACGCAGCATAGGAAGCAGCAGCAGATGGAGCCTTCCCTCCCATTAGGAGGAATCCATTAATGCCCTTCTCCAGGAGGACACCGGAATGTGGTTTGACAGTGTCCAAGCCCCATTTGAGTCCCATGTCCCCTCTCACCAGGCATAAGGCTTGAAAAAACCCGTGTCTGCAGCAGAATCGCATCATCGTGACATCATTTTGTGCTCAGATTCTGCCTTTGCCACATACTTTATTTAAAATAGGACATTATGGATTTTGGTGAATTTATTTCTTTTGACACCACTGATAATCTGCAGAGCATTTCATCTAGCAATGGAAATATCTAATCAATTATTTCAGTTTCTACCAAGCTGGCAAGTGGAAGACTGAAAATGTATGATCGAAAAATGCACGAGACGGAAGTACCTCAGCATGGAAGAATGCCGCATCTCAGGATATCTGTTACTTTTTAAGTCCCCATCTAATTTGTGCTGGCAGTCCTTTTTGCCTGACATTTTTGCTGAACTTATTGGTGTTGATAAAAGACCCCTGGGTTTACCTGGTCAGCTCAGTTTAAGCACAGCCTTGCAGTACAGACCTTTCAGGAAAAAAGACTTTCCTACTCTGTCATGCACTCTACTTTTCTGCTATGTAAACAAGACACGACCTTGGTTGAGAAGAGACGAGAAATACCTTCTGTATAGATGTAGCATCCACAAATGGGGCCTTACTTTATGTAGCAAGATGAGGGAAGATTAAACCTTAAAGCCTAGATTGCATCTTTTTCCAAGACAGTCGGCTTGGAGACACTTCAAGGCACGTACAAGATGTCGTTGACAGATAAACACCACTTGTCAGCTTTACCTTCTGCCTTACAATGACCCAAAGGGTGACATTACTGTGTAAGCAACACATGCCCCACGGTGTCCTATAGCAGTCAGAGTGTTTCCTTTCTGACAGTAAATTCCAGCACACTGAGGCACTCGGCACCAAAGTCAAGAGCTAGTCCCTAGGTCAGGGCAGCAGTTGTAACGGCAGGAGGAGGAAGGACAGCAGCTTATTTCTGTTGAATGCTTGGTTGGATCAGAAAAAAAAGACGATGAGGGTTGCTAAGAAAGGAAAAGTGGTGTGAATTTTGTCACTGACTTCAAAAGAGCCAGAGCTTATTTCACTCTGTTCTTAAGAGGCAACTTGAAAGAGGGCCCTGCAACCAGGAGAGGAAAGAGACATTGTGGCACTGTTTTTTGTTCTTCCACAAGTGAAATTGGGAGCAGCTCCTCACCTGAGCTATGCCTAGGTAAGCAAGACCCATGTTGGGTATACATGCTCCATCATACTGAAATCTGTCTAATTGTGAATGCCTGATGCAGTATGTCACACAGAAGTTTCTTCGGCCCTGATTTGATCTGTTCGTTAAGCATGTGAGATTTACCTCAGCTGCTTACAAGGAGCACATGATTTGCCCCAGCAGATTATGGTGTATCACACTGGTGTGGTGTCCCCAGCACTGGCCATTGAGGCTTGGGATGAGGAAGACGCCCCTTCATTGCTATAAACCTAGGACTCTGATCTCGGGTTCTCTCTCAGAATTGCATTTTTTTGTGTTTTCTGATGTGAATATAGCATTTCACCACTGAACTTGGTGGATTAATTTTAAATTATTTTCAGTGCATTTGATCTGTCTTACTAGAAGTCTGCAGAATTTCAAAAACAAGCCTATGGAAATTTAGCCCTGGAAATTCCTGAAATTCATAACTATCCCAGCAATAGCACAATTTTTCCCAAATTATTTTTCCAAGTCAGCTTCTGCTCTGGTTATAATTAGTGTACTCCTGTGGCAAAATTCTTCAGGTACCTCTTGTACCCAAAGATGCACACCCCTAGCACAGGGGATTCCAAGTAACCTTGATGAACATTTCTGAGACAATTGTAGAATTAGTCCAATGACAGAAGCAGTGTTTGTAATTAGTGCTCATACAATAACAGTCTTCTATGGTGAAATTGTTGCAAGCCTCCAAACAAAGTATTAGAAATACATTGATATTAAAAAATTGCATTTGATCTCCTTTAGAATTTTAAATACTGCAGTCTTACAAATTTTAATACTTTATAGAGGTGGATAACTATTTCAACAATTCAGAATGAATGATGTAAATTCAGGTGTCATCATTCATTAACCTTCAAAGAAAAGCAACCAAGTTGCAACCATGAAGTGACTAAAAATAAAACTCTAGAATTCACTCTAACTATTTGATAGCCTGGAAATATTGTCAAAGTGTCTGTTCCCATTCACATTGCCACCATCTAAGGTCACCCTCACTATATAGTGATCACTCCATGAAGGTATTTAACAGAAATATATTCGATTCCCAGATATCCAAAGGAGTTCATACACATCCTCATAAGCAGCTTCCTGAACTAGGGCATACCTCAGTTCTCTCCTTGTACAGTGGGGAGGACAACCCATTCTTTTACCCTATAGCTATCATCATACCTTCTCGGTTTCCTTAGAGAGCCTGTGGAGTGTAACGGAGAACTGAAACTGCATTAGTACCTGTCTGCACAGTGGAATCTTAATCTCAGTTGCTACTATGATATATAATTACTATTTACAATGCTGCGTATGGATAGATGGAACAAAAGGTATCAAGTTCTGGGGCTGGTATAATCTTTTATGTATTAAATCACTTGTTCTTAGCATAACTGTGGTATAATTATAACAGTATAATACACTGAGCTAATTCATTTGACATATTAGTAGTATAATTTCCTGGTACACGTCATCCAGTGCCACTGCAGACAGCTGCTATCAGGATGGGTCCATTCTTCCCTCCTTTCTGTCTTCTCCCTCCCTCAGCCAGGAGTTCTTGCTCCCTTCCTCATGCTGGACCTAGTGACTACACAGGATGAGTCAGTTCAGCTTACTGATCGAAGTAAATCCTACTCCTTTGGAGCAGGAGGTACTTTATTTCTGCTGGCTCTGCTAGCTGAAGGAATACTATCTATCTAGCAGCCCTGTGATCACTAGATATGAGGCGAAGGGAGCGCACTGCCACAGGCAGGGGAGTGGGACTGTCCCTCTTAGCTGCAACCTACACACACATAGTGTTAGGTTTAATGGGAAATTATACCCTCGTTGTGTCCGAGGTCCACAGTTTATACACACCCGCTTCCTATTCTGGAAGATAATTGAGATACATGTGAAGTACTGCATATCGATCTCTTAATTCCAAAAACCTCTGTTGCACGGAAATAGATTTTTCTTTAATTTATCCAAATTTTTTTCCTTTGTATTGGATGAAAAAAAATCAAATTCCTTTCAATCATAAGTGAAGCCCTGTGGTGTCCCACTGATTTGCTCAGGAGAGTGAACATGGAATGCAGAGGACAGAACTGAAAAGGCAGCACCGTCCACTGGGAGCACAAAGCAAACCTGCAGTAATTAGCCATGAATCTTCACTTTGGTGGAGGCCTTCACCTTCTCAGTAAGAAACGAGGGTTATTAAGTTTTTGTCATTTGCTCTATGACCCTGTCCAGTCCTCATAACTGTGTGGTTCCCCTTGAACTCAATGGACGCTGAAGATTCAGCTTCTTCCTATGTACGTTATGTGATGAAAGCAACGGCATAGTCCCTTTCTGCACAAAGAAATCTCATCTTTTATGCAACATACTTAATAGGGCTGAATGACAGGAACGTGGTGGCACCACCCTAGCTTCATTTATGAACATCTATTGGCTTTAACAGGAATATGGTGCCAACTTCTATTAGTATTTCCAAAATCTTTGTAAACTTTATTCACTCTGAGTCAGCACTGGGCTGGAAATTCTTGATGTCTTTCAAATGAGCGATGAGGAGATTTTCTTGGGGGAAACCCTGTCTGTGGAAGATTTTTGCTTGAAGTTTTTGGAGAACATCCAGCATGAATTTTAAAGATAGGCTGTAAAACAAAAAGTTACTTGAAGCGGTAAGATTAAAAATTAGAAAAACACTGTTTGAATCAGTTAACAAGGACTAACTGCATCAACTGAGCTTCACAAACAGCCTGGTGAAAGTAGGCTAGAAAGAATATTTTATATAGCAACGAATAAACAGAGACAAGTCGTGAAGATTGAAGATCCATGTGAGGTATTGGATCAAAGAACAGGACACCAGAGATATGGCTCTCACTCTTTGTCCTTGGCTCCTAGTCTGAGGTATGTGCTGCTTACTGTATCTGTGAAACCTGGAAGAGAAATCCCAAGGGTATATATTTCTCCTTTGCCCTGGACTGCATCTATGAAGTTCAGCACACTTGTTTAAACTTTTTGGGGGAGATCCCTTGTGCTTAAGTGTTAGTGAGTGCAGTGCCAGCTTCTGCATCTGAACTCATCTTTCCCATCCATGCAGTCAGTGGAGATCTAGTCATGAGGCTCAGTGCAGTTCCTTAAACATGTCCACACACAGCCATCTGAGAGTGTCCTCTGGTATCCAGCATGGCCTCCCGCTGCCCCTGCAGAGCATGTGGGTCATCAGTAAGTCTGGTGTCAAATCCATTTCTTCCATATGACTAAGTAACTGCAGGTACCTCTGATGGAACTAGACACAAAAGTTTAGGGAGCTGAACACAGCCCTTATCCAATGGGTTTTGTAGGGCAATGCAGAAGTGAATGTTAGAATAAGACGTCTCATATCTTGGATTTCAGTGGTGATACCCCTTACAGTGATGAGCCCCCATGTCAGTGCTCCAGTGTAAATGTTCCGAGAGCCCTGCCCTATGCATCTTTCACATACATTAACGATTGTGAGAGATTTTTAGGCTCATAACTACAACAATATACGGGATGACCAACAGTGAGCCCTCTCATGTGCTGCTCCCCTCTTCCACAGGTTCTTCATGGCAGCTGCCTCAGGGCTTGTTCAGCTGCTCCCTGAGAGGCCACAGCAGATCAGCCCAGTTTGGCTTTTCACCCTTGCAGTGGCTGTGCACCCACAGGATTGCGTGCCAGCCAAAGACTTTTGTCTGTGCAGACATGAGTCACCCATCTCCACCTCTTCTCCACCGCCACCTCTGAGACGTGCTGTTGGCGGTGCAGGGCATCCCAATGTACAGACTTTACAGTCTGGGTTCTGACTATTCCTTTCTCAGTGATAGAATGATGTTTTGGGCCAAATCTTTTCAGTTTAGCTGAAGCTTTACCGCATGGTTTATTTAAAAAAAAAAAAAGTAAAAAAAAAAAAGTTGGCATTGCAGGCACTCATCTATGTGAAAAATTCTTCTTCCAAAAATAAACCCTTCCTGCTCAAGTTAGAGCCTGAGGCTTAGGGTATTAGCAGTCTGGAACCATAACAATACAAACAGGAGAAGCCCAAAGGGAGCTGAACAGTATTTGTGCACTATGGTGTCACTGCTTTCTTATTACCAGTTCAATAACCCTGGTGGGACTGCTTCCGCAGGACTTTTCCCCTGCATACTAACTGCAGAAGCAGGAAAACTGTGTGCCATCTACTGGCACCCAAACAAGCATGACAAACTTTTTTCTTTCAAGTGCAAAATTTAACAAAATGTTCTGCGGCTTGAAATATGCCTGCAGTAAAATGAGCATTTGTATGGTTGAAAATGCTTTTTTGTATAAACTTCTCAGACAGGCAATGGCAGTCCATCGCTTGTCCTGCCCAGCAGGAACCAGCCACAGTCCCAGACTGTCAGTCGCAAGGCTGCTTCCTACGGGAAATCATTTCTACAGGCTTTTTGGCCAAGCTAGTTTGGCAGTACTCCACACTCCCTTTACTACTACCTTCTTGCAGGTATGGGTTAGCAGTTTAAGCAGTTACTATCACCTCAGCTAGCTGCTTCTCACCCTCCTATGGCAGTTATAGATGGCTGCCGTGCTGATCTCAGCTAGCGATGCTAACCGCACACTGAAGTGCACCAGAACTACTCTCTGGTTCTGTTGCATATTCTCAGGCTGTCCACTATTTCAGACTACCTGAAAATGGCCTCTTCTTAAACCCTCCTGCCAGTTTCACCAGCAGCCACCTGGCTAACATGTCCAGGGACTTCTAGTTTATTCCAGGAGAGACTATTAGGTCTCTCCTTCGTATTTCTGCTCACTCCTATCTCCTGTCTCAAATCTCTCGCCCTCTCTTGTTTCTTTTGTTAGTGTTCTGCAATTATTGTCTGTCATGTGCTTTTGTCAAGGATCAAGCTGCAGAGAACTATAAAAATAGAGGGAAAAAAACAAACTATCAGATTTCTGCAATGTCAAAAGGGTCAGCCAGTAGGTTGTGTGTAGCACTATCATTTTTCCTTGGCATTAAACATAGTGAATAGGGACAAATGTCACATTAGTGAATGTCACATCATTTCCTGCTTATGCTTGTGCCTAGTTTAAAAAAAAAATATTAAAAATACAGAATTTGAAGGTGGCTGCCAAACCAAATATTCAAATTTTAGTCTAGTTTTCAGGAGCCCAAAGTTGTAACAGGGAGCTGCAGTCTATGCAGTGCTGTCAGTTAGTCACAGTAATCTGAATATGGGTTGAAGAACCCAAGTTCAGACCCCTAGTTTTTAAAATCCTAGTCTTATTTTACTAAATATGAGCAGGTATGCCAATGGAGTTTATACTGCTTAATAATGAATATGTAGACCAGAATTTCTAATCCCATCTTCTACCACTGTCACCCTGAAGTAGTTCTGATACCTAAAGTACTGAGTCAAATGGGTGAAAAATCTCCATTTCCTTCCACCAGTGATAATGAAAATCATTTAACTGGGAGAAGTCTACCTCTGGCTTCCTGGTCACTTAAAGCTGTTAAACCCACCAACTGGAGTAGACATGGCATCCTCAGGAACTGAGCAAGTTATACAATGGATTAGAAAGATAAAATGCCACCTATCTTCTCCCTGTTGCCAAGCAGGTCTGTGGCACACCGCACAGGTCAACATTTATCCTGATTTGGGAGTCATATAAATATCAGGATAAGACAGTCTTTGTCGTGATAGTCAGACGCTTGTAGGAAGGCTACTGGCACACACATAGTCTTAATGCAGAGGGAGTTAGTGTTTTCAGGACAATAAGAACTTAAGGAAGACTTTAAACAAGAAGTTGAAAGAGTCATAAATTAGAACTAAGAGGTAATTCCATTTCTACAAGAGGCCTCAGAAAAAGAGGGAGTTGTGAAAGAAAACATTTGGATGATGTGATAGGTAAGATGAAAGAGATGCAGGCAAAAAGAAAGTTAAGGCTGGATTACGGCACCTTGAGGGCTCAGGAGAGTGAGAACGTGAAACACAATGTGTCTTGATGAAGAGGGAGGAAGCAGTGAAAAGATGTAAAGTACCAAGGAGTGGAATGATTTCATTGATAACTTCAGCCTGTCTTGGGTTACAAAGTGAGGTTAAAGCACAAAGGAATATTTAGTCTGAAGGTGATATGAATAACTGAAATAGCTCTAGTGCAAGCCACAGTGATGCCAACCAACATGTTAGATTAGCCATACTTGTTCATACAGTTCTGGTGTATGAACAAACATATTTGCACAGAGGTATGCTTCTCCCCAAGTACTCATCCCACTAGCAGTGTTCCTCATTGCAGGTACTGGTGGGAGTGTATGAAGAGGCCTCTGGGAATTCAAGGAAAATGCAACAATCCATCATTCCCTGAAGAAACTCTGCTACCCTCCAGGTAAGGGTGTCATTTCCTGGCACTTGCAGAAAGAAGGATGAGGGTGGCCAGCTCTTGATTCTTGCACAGGAGGAAAGTTTTTTTCAGAACAAATTCAGCTGTCCCTGAAGATGCCCATTTCTCAGAAGTCTAAATAGTTTCATCCATAGCTACACAAGCTAAAAAAAAGAGGGTATATGCACCATCTTGTTTCCAGATGCAAAGGAACATCCAGCTGCCCACAGCTAGACAGACATTGACTTAAACAATATTTGCACTCTCTATCTGTAGGATCTCATACTAGCAAACGCTGCAGACTAAACGGCCTCTGACAAGATGCAAAGAGTTCTTGTATTCTTATAAAGCTGGTTTCTAATCTTATCCTAGACACTAAATTATCCTTCCTACCCTTAGCTGTTTGCATGGAAAAGCTGACTAACTTACTGAGGAAAGGTCCACTGTAAATAATACTAGCCCTTAATTTTTTTACTGTTTAGTAAATGGTGCTACCAGGAACCAGCAAGCTCACACCAAATACTAGTCTACTTACTCAGCAAGTAAGAGCGTACCAAACAGCAAAGTGTTCTTGCTGGAGATGATTGGGGGATCAAAATGTGTTCTCTCTTGTCCTTAATATCAACTTAATATCTAAGTTTATAGGAATCCCTATCTGGGATGCCCTTTGAACAGTTGCATATATATCTCAGATGACATTTACTGAGTTGCTTAGCAGGTCACACATCCCATTTCATAAAAGCTCATCATGCAAAGAACTAAGCAACAATTTTCCAAAACCTTGTAGTTTTCAAGTATTTTCTGTATAGCAAAGATTATAGGGTTGTGGCTTTAGATTTTCCTGGAATTAATTCCCTGTGTGCTGTTCTGTTATTTATGGAATCTATCGTGGTCACTTTTTACACCTTCCCTCCTCTTTTTTGTTAAAGTAAAAAATTTTCATCTTGGAATCTGCTACCTTGTGTGTACAGCCCACCACTTAAACATTGTTCATTTGTCTCATTTTCCCAGTCTACCCATATTTCTCTTTTACAACATTGTATGCAGTGAAGCTTCTGGAAGAAGGCACTGGAAGACACATTTTTGAGTCAGCGGGGTCCTTCAAACTCATTGATCCTGCTACCAGCAGACATGTGCGTCTTCAAGTATGTTCTCCAGTGAGCACTGAGTAGCAGACGTAGCCTGCACATTCAAATGATGAAGGTGACACTGTCAGACATAGATGAAAAGGTTTAAATCTATTAACTTCCCTTCTAGGGGTTGTAGCTCTTTTCTTGAGATCTGTCACTGAGGTACATTTTGGCTCAACCTTTCTGGACACCTCCTCTTCACTGACATTGCTTTCCTCACTGGAGGTATCATGGAAGCTGTATTGTGCTGGCAGTATCCCTTGGCACAGTGTCAGTCTGACTCATCTTCCGTTTCATTACCGGGTCTGAAAACAGCTGCAGCTGTCAGAGGTTTGCAGTTACTTTGAAGTATTATGATAAAACTATACTCACTAAATTATTCTGGTAAATACGACCTCCATGGTATCAGAAGGAAAGCACAAAAAACGAAGTCTCTTTCAATGCATTAAGGTCACAATTCCCCAGACTTGCTTGACTTTGAGCAGTTGCATAGTAATCAGTAATGGCAAACCAAAAGCTAACACTCTGTTGCAGGGTGAAGAAAAAAACAACTAAGACAGAAAATATAACAGTAGAACTGCAAAATATAGTGTAGCGTAATATAATGCATAGTGTAATGTAGACATCTTTACAACTTAATTTTTTGCTATTACTTGAATTTATTTTTAGTGTGCAATGGGAGTGTTTCATGAGTGTAGTATTTTTTCCTTTAATTTATCATTTCTTCTAAAGAGGACTATAAAGGCTACGATTCTTATGTTCTGCATAATTCTTGGAAGCTATAATATCTTTTTTTTATGTATGATGAATATAATTTTTCACGTGCATCTAATTTACAGATAAGTACATGCAAACTGCACTCCAAGTGCTGACTACATTTATTAAAAAGAGCCCCATGCATAATATCAGCACCTAGTAAACTTATAAGCATATGAATAACTTGGCTGCAAGAACAGGTCCACTAACATAAATAAAATAATTTACACTACAGTGATGAGTGCACTGTAGGTCCTGCCATGTAAGCCTACCCATTTAGAGGATACCTACCCAGTATTTAAACTGAGTAGTGTTAGCAGGTTTAACTGTGGCAGCCAGGAATACAGCACAGGCTGCAAAACCCACACGAGAGTTTGGATAGATGTTCGGAGGGGCTTTGCAGGCTGTACGGAGCTCCATGGTACTGTGACTACACTGCAGTCAGTCCTTGAAATCGTTTTCTTTGAACTGCAGCCATGACAGGGCAGACTTAATCTCTGAATAGCCGGTTGTTCAGCTCCAATCTACTGTTTCTGAACTGGCCTGAGAACAGTTATTTATCTATTTTCACCATCCCAGCCAGGAACTGAAGAAAAGGAATAGGTGTGCTGTCAAAGCTCAAAGACAGATTATGTCTATTTAAGAGGCAATTTTTAAAGCTTGTGTTTTCCTAAGTGCACTCTTTAAAATTAACTGGATTTATCATGTGCAATTCTTTATGCAGTTTCAAACTAATATAATGATGCTGGATCAAACACATCTTTCTGTAAAAAGCACTCATCTTTTACAAAATCTTTTACAAAATGTCAAAGGCATTACAGCAATACAACAAGTCTTTGCTGGAGCATACAAAGATTCCTGTTTAATTTCAGTGATTTTATACTTTTTCCTGCCCAGGAGAATCCCATCATTCAAGTCGAGCCCTGGGTTCCCTTGATGAAGTAGGTTGTTCAGATGCAGACTGGCTTTCGCTTCTTTTTACAAACCATTTTCCTCAAAACCAGACAGGGTGTCAAGGCACCCGCTGCAGTGAGGGAGGTAACAACATGTAGTATTTGTTGTTTAGCATCATTTTATCACCGAACAGACAGAGCTCTGAGACAACTGAATCCAGCCTTATGCCAATGACCAGGACCAGCACAAGCGAGCTGAGACTAGCTGGGACCAAAAGGTAAGCATGTACAGAAAATCGCCCCAGAAGTGTCAAAGGGGAGGTGACACAAGAAATAAGAAGCACATTTGATTTTAACTGTTCCTTGGGCTGCAATATTCTAATTCTGTTTAATTTTTTAAAGATTTTGGCACTTCAGTTTGCCCACAAACTAGGTTAGAGGTTCAGTGCAATGTTGTTTTCTCCCACTGTGATATGTGCAGGCAGCCACTTGACATTTATGTTGTTTCGGAGTAATATATCACAAGGAAAACAAGCAGTTGCCGTTCCCGATGATGTCAAGGTGATGGCATGATGGAAGTCTTCGTACTATCCCTGGAATTGCAAGACAGGGGACACTTGCTGTCTGGGCAGCCATAGGCAAGGGCTACTTTGCGTAGCACCCACTGTGCTCTTGAAGTGGAGAAATCAGAGGGGATATATCTGAAGTCAGATAAAATAGGAATGGGTTCAAACTTTTGCAACACCCTTTGGATCCCCTGCATTCTATTTTAAAGGCCTTTTTAATATGTATTTATCCCTGTATTCCCCACTGCTGGCTATGGCCAGAGCTGTGAAGGAAGGGCAGCTGTTTCTGCACGTACCATGCCAAAAACACAAGATAGACTGTTTCATGAGAGGTTTCATGATAACTCCAGCCAAGAGGCTCTGACAAGATTTCAGTAATCACGGCAGCTTTGGCACTTCTCTAAACTAGACACTTCTCTTACTGTCGAATTCAGATTAAATATCTGCACAGAGAAATGGGAAACCTTTTCCACACAGCAGGGGCAGCTGGGTCCGTGGATTCAGATAGCAGACTTCAACAGGGCCAGCTCAGGGCTTCTGAGCAAGAGACAGGCAATGGTTGGCTCTGTCCCCTCGCCACTATCTGCCGTGCAGAGTGACTAAGCTAGCGTGAGAAAGGAGATTAGTAACAAATTACTCTCCTCTTCTCCATAGCTCCTGGAAGCAAGGATGATGCAAGAAGGATCCTCCTCCTCAGAGGTTTGCCTCCAACACAGACCACCAGCTCGCTCCTGTCCAAGCCCAGCCTAGCTACTGCCTATTCCTCAGAGCTGTGTCCAAAAGATACATTCTAGTCTAGTTACATCAAAGAAAAAAAAGAGAAAGGGAGAAAAAAGGTGGAGACTCTTGCATTACACAGGAGCTGGGAAATAGCAAAAGCGTTTGGCTGGTCGGTAGAGGAGGACAGCACAGCACAGCACCGATGCAAGAGGAGAACAGCAACAAGAGATTTAGAATTCATGAACAAGGGTACAACAATGCAAAAAAGACGCCAAGGCTCTTATTAAAGAGGTGGTAGCAAGCAGTTTTTCTAGCAGCCCTGACACTTCTGCATATGTTCAGAAGAATGCTTAAGTTTATATAAATGTCGAAAGCTGGAAAAGAGGCAAAGTGAAAGAATAGAAATGTTGTGATCCTTAAAAAGATTAGAGACACAATTGGGTAACTCTAGCTCTGGCAGCCTGACTTCAGTTCCAGGTAAAATATTAGCAAAACCTGAGAGGAGCATCTATTTTTAGATGGATAGAGCAGAAAAACCTATTGGCTTAAAGCCAAGGGGGATTTGTGAATCAGACAATGCCAAAGAAATCTGATAGGCTTTTTTAATATGGTATCTGAGTGGGTGGGTTTTTATAAAAAAGACCTGTGCCATATGGAAACGGTTTAAATAGTGCCTGGATAAGAATTCAATAAAGCGACGAGCAAGCACTTTACATGCACGCTGTGTCCTTACAGAAAGTCCGTGTACTTCTTTAAAGGGTGTCCTTTGACCCAGGTACTTCTTTACAATAAGGCAAAATAGGTTTTGCTCAATGTAATTCAGCAAATAAGCACAGCATAGACACAGTAAAAGACAAGAGACTCTCCCACTTGACATTTCTATCTTTCTTTCCCTCTCTTTCTCTCTTCCTTTCTTGCTCTCTGTTTCTGTCTTTCAGACCTTCTCTCTCTCTCTCCTTCTCCTTTCCTCTCTTTCTCCTGTTGTCTTTCTCTTTATCCCTCCCCTCCTCTGTCCCCTGTTTTCCCTCTCTCACACATGCTCTTGCATATAAACACACACCTTCATGCTTACTGTTTTGTTTGAGATGCTGACTACAGGCTGTTGAGATGAGCCACATTGAAGGAGCACACTTAGAAGAACTCAGAAGAAAGAGAAATTCAATATTCATTGTCTCAAGATAAAATCAGTGTGTAATTTGCTAACAAGTTACACCCATGGGGTACAATGTTCACACCAAACTTTTTATTGTGATAAACCCATGGCATTACTGAAGTGACTCAAATCCACATCAGAACAGACCACCTCCACTCCACTGTGGACAGGATAGGCTCGGTGGGAAGCATCTCTTGGTAAAATCAGGCACTATGTATGTGCCTCTACATGTGCTTGGACAGACCTATGGCAAGTTTAGTTTCCTTTCCTTTGTGCATGGGTTTTGAGTTCAAAATGAGAAACAGACATGGTTCTTCTTGTGTGGGAACAAAAGAAATTCTTCTTTCTTTCTTTCCATAAGCCAATAAAGCAACGGAATGGCATGGTAATGCCTCCTATTTTTCATGTTGGAAGATATTAAAATCACTTTGATTTTTCATGCAGTTCTAGGGGACAACACATTAGAAGCTGCATGCCAGGAAAATTCAATTGAAAAGGAATGTTCTGACCTCAGCTGCCGCCATAGCTCACCCATGGGCCGGCTAATTTTCCCCTCCCCACTCCCCTGAAACAAAGCTTTATCTGTTTGCTGTGGTACAGCTTCATGCCTCACGCAAAGCAACAAGGACAGCAAGCCACTGGGAGGTTGCCATTCTCTCTGCTGCGCTCTGCTTTGCTCTCTCCTTGCTAATGATGCAAGGTAATTACACATGCGTGATCAAGATCCCATTTTAATAAGACTTCCTCAACAGCCGAGCTTCTTGCATATCTACGGTTTCTCTGACGCAACCTATTTGTTCTAATAATTTTGCACAATGGATTCTGAGAGCTTTATATATTTCTCTAGGATATCTGTGTACCTCTGATGGCTAGACGGATGGGATCATGGGCAAAATTTCAGAAGAACAGCCATGCTGGTCTTCTAGTGCGTATACTCGCGTCTCTGTTAGCATACACAGCAGATTCAGAAGAAAGGTTATGGAAATTCTAGAAAATCCCTTGAAATGTCATCATTGCTTATGAATTTGTATACAGAAATCTAATACACAGAGACTGGCTGATCAGGCATAGTTCTGTGCCTAACTGCTGCCTATCAATTTCTTTGCCCTTTATGATTAAAAAAAAAAAAAAAAAGAAAGAAAAGAAATCCAAGGATAAGTTTCTAAAAATGGCTGTGTCTGGCAGAGGGAATTTAATCCCTACTAGCACTGCAAATATGATGCTCTCACTTCTGTAAGCACTGTGCAGAGATGCAGAAAACTCCAGGAATGAGTCCTCTTGAAAGCTCTTCCACCTGGGCTGCCTCACGTGCCGGTTTTTTCTTGCTTGCGGGCAATCCTGCACAAAATCAGTTTTAATGACTCTCCCTGGGAACGCGTCTGTTGACTAGAGCAAGTGTTTGCAGGACAGTGCCCTCTGTCTTGTATTTAAGGCAGAACCACGGTGTCAGTGGTTGTCACAGCTGTAACACATCCAATGATACGTGAAGGAAAGTTTACGCTCTCTGCTCTGGTGTGAACGTACAATTGCCTTCTCTGCTTAGTGGTTTTAGGGCAGGATTTGTGATTTAATCAAAATTAAGAGTGACAGTTCAGGCTAGAGGCTGTGGTGGACACTGAATAATTCTTCCTGGGTGGAGATTTTATTGCAGAAATTGGGAGTGAAGCCAAAACAACAGTAAGCTGGCAAAAAAGTGACACTTTTCCACCTTCTAGAAAATCTTGCAAGAACTCGATTAAGAAAGAATTGTGAACCACACAGGTATATTCCATTTCTTCTCTCTGCCAAGTCCTACTTAATAATTTCTGAGCAGCACAATCCTTCACTCGGCACATTGTCACTTCCAGAGACCAATAATCAAAATTAAATTGTCAAAATCAAGTAGGATCAGGTTGCTTGCTTAGCTTCAGCCTAGCAATGCCTTCCCAAATGATTGAGCCTTCATCCCCAGCTGGTTCCCAGCTGTGCCTAAGCAGTTAGAGCCCTGCCAGACATAACAGACCCTTCTCTTACATGTATTGCACAGCCAAGCAGAGCAGGCCTTACAAATAATCATTTCTCCAGCCTGCAATCTGACAGCCAAGTTAGTCTTAAAGGTGACTCACAGGACCTATGTTTGTATAATTATGCCCTTACATCCAGCCCAAATAAAGATCCCTATCTATATGTTGTATGTATACACACGCATATATATCAATGGGTGTTTAGACGTGAACAAAAGCACCACTTAGTTTCTAATGGTCCCCTCAGAATTTGATTTCAGCTTCCGTTGGCTGGATTTGATTTAATTTAATTGAAGTCAGCTACACTAGTAATTTATTTCAGTCTTTTCATACATTTGGACACTCTGTCTCTTGTACCTAGAGGTTTCAATCGTTATTGACAGCTCCTATCCTGCAATTATTACTTACTATTACTTATTACTCGTATAAAATATTTAGAGTAGGAAATGTTATAACATAAAATTGTAAGGAAATATGGCTAGAAGAAAGCTCAAAAGATTGTTTCATGCAGCCTCTACGCTAAGACAAAATCACCTATCCTAGTATGATTATTATTTTTTTTCTAACCTGACCACAAACACCTCCAGGACTGAAGAATGTCTACCACCCGCAAGAGATGTATTGCATTTCTTCATTGCCCTCACACTCCCAAAATTTTTTCCAACATCTAAACTGAATCTTCCATGCGAACATAGCTGGTACCATGGTGGTAGATACCAACTTTTAAGTGGCAGACGTAACGGTTTCAAGGAAAACTTACAGATGAACTATGAAAGAAAGTAATGCAATTTTTACTTTATCTCAGTATTTGTGAAATGACTTTTATATAACTTTTATAACTGGAGAAAAGACCTGAAAACCTTCAAGAAGTTTAGTTTTTCTGAAGTTTATGTTATCACCGATGGCATTTAATGATGAGGTTGGAATAATCTCAGTAAGTTGTGTCACATGAGTAAATTAAAATGAAAGTCACAAGTTTTTTTATATAAGAATCATCATCTGCTTTATTCCTGCAAGATTTTCAGTAGTTATTGTTATTACAGATGAGACCTTGATACTACTAATAACACCAAATGTTATTTTGGGCATCCATTCACATAATACTTTTGTAAGAAAGAGCTATGCCAGATTACCAGTGGGATGTGATTTGATATGAGTTACTTATCAAGAATTGACATCAGTGTTTCTATTTTTATTACTGAAAAATTTCTATACAAAGCTATAAAACATTCACGTCTAGCAAGAGAAAACAGATGAGGTATACCTTATGCAAAAAATGTGATGCTGTTACTGGAAAAGTGAAACGCTGATCTGTTAGCATTGCTAGTACACTGAACACTGAGCTGTGCTGGATAAAAGGCACGCTAGAACTTCGTCTAGGTCCATCCAATGTCAAACATGAACAGATACCATTGAAGGGTGGTAGAGAGTGAGACTAGGAGCTTCTGGGAGGACTGCAGAGAACTTTAGCAAGTGTTGAGGGACGGGGACACGGGACTGGAAAAGATCAAAGCATGGGAGATGACCAGAAAGGAGAGAAAAGGGTGGAGGAAAACCATTAGGAATAATGTTAATCATACAGTGAGCTAAAGCACATGTTATTCTAACACTCCTTATAGAAATGCCATAGACATGAGCTCATGGACACAGTTATAACACTGCAACAATTGCTTTATAGCAGAAGGGGAATCTTTCCTTCCCATAGATATTTGTTTCCCCCAAACCTCTGAAATAAAGCTTCAGCAAAATTAGGGAGCACTATTTGCATGCTATCTGTCCTATATACTGGAAATGCATTAAAACCAAGATCACTGAGTGATGACTTGCAATGGAGCTCTCAACTCACTACAAGCAGGAGTTGTCAATTAGCTGGCATCTCAGCTCTTTTCCTAAAGAGGAAAGCAGAGCGTCTTCTGTCCAGGCGAGTAAAACAATCTTTTAAAGCTAAAGTTTAAACTGCATACGAAGAGCATGAAAAAAAAGTGTTAGCTCTACTGTGATCTAATTTATGCTCCTTATTTGCAGCAGCAGCTCATTCTGATGATCAAATTACCATTGACCTTTAAAAAAATGAAGCTTTAACCAACAGGATTTAGAGGGGTTCAGTGTTGAATTTTACAGACCTTGCCAAAGTGTAATCTGAAGTCTTACATACCTTTTTGTTTCCATCTTCAGCATGCCAGAGCTTGAATCACAAAGCTAGCACTCAGCGTCTTGGCTGTGGGTCAAGATCAACGGAAGTCACATGCAGGGTAAAGTGATGAAGGTGACATTGCTTCTACCTGGCTCAGGAAAAAAATTAATGATCTCTGCAGCAACCTGTGAAGGACTTCAGCTCCTAAGTTTGTGGCAAAGACTTGCTGGTTCCAGTTTTCCACATCTAAATACTCTCTTTAATAGCCAGAGTAAGAAAATGCTAGACAAGACTGGATGCAAATTCATCACTGACCTGGGACATACAGTGCTGTGCTCTTTGATCATATGATTGACAACTGGCAAGAGCCTGCATTGTTTCTCTGTTACCTAGTGAGTATATTTGCAAGGTATTAGGAGCATGACATGTGCCAGTACAGGGCAAGAAAGAAAAAGGGTGAAAAACAAACAGCAATAAATACCCCCACCCAAAAGAGTGCTCCGTGGTGACATTAAGCTGAAGAGACGATCAAACGCAAACACAAATTTTTAATACTTCTTGCTTTCATAGAGTACAAGGGAGATGGGTCCGAATACAGACTTCACAGTGTGCCTGTCCCTAAATGGAGCAGACCAAGCAACACCGCCTTTTGGAATTTGAAATGCTGATTTTGTGACTCCTAGGTCAGACTAGTCATAACAAGAGAATTAATTAACTGGGAGTATTCATATCACGATCAAAGCAGTATATGAAGTCTTTTCATGCCTCTTTGTGAACTACTCTGCTGAAATACTTGTATCACCCCTAGGACTGGGAAAAACGCCACAGCTAGCAAATAGCACCAAAGAAGAGATGTCCACAAAAGGCAGGCTATCCTCACCATCAACAACTGCCAGCCTTTCTTGCACCTTTCCCCAAGCTCTTGGCACGAGCCATTGCTGGAGATAAGACACTGAAGTGGCCCAGCCTGGCAGTTTCTGTGATACCTGTCATGAGAGTTGGTTGCAACACGAAAAATCTACCACAGCTGCTGACACAGCAAAAAAAACCCCACTGAAAAATGTCTGTACCCGTACAACCCAACCTGCAAGGCCTGACCCCACCAGGCTGCCCTGGGAGCCCTGATGGTGCGCTGGGGACTTCAATGTCCCTTCCCACTCCCATTTCTACAGCTGCCACACGACAGCTCAGGGTGGGGGTGGACTTTATCTTCACAGGTAGATGCATGAAGCGCAACAGGATATTTACCACCCCAGATATTTTTTCCCAAAACATGCCCTGGACTAATATTTTGGTGCCTACAAACCACTTAATTAACTGGAGCAAACACCCGCTTCAGTTTTAACTTTTAGTGTCTGAACAAAAGTCATTAGGAGGCATTTTGGGGTTCGGCTCACCTTGTCCCCAGCGCTGCATGTCTCAGCACTACTCAGACCATTAAGCCTTGCAGAAACCTGCTCCCCTCCGGCAAACCTGGGATGATGTGAGACCTGTCCCTGCGGAGGCTGGTGACCACAGTCACTTCGGGGCAATGCAGGGTCTAAGGGGAACAGGAATTAAACTGGATTTCCCAATGGAATATTAATTCAGTGCAAAGAATTTAACTATTTACCTATGTTTGAATCAGAAAATAAACATGGAAACACAAATTTTATTCAGATATTTTATCTACAAGATATAAGTGTGTATGTAAAGTTTATGTATGTATGTGGTTCCTTTATATGTATTCACTAAAAAAATCCCTTCTATCCTTCAAATTGAGTTATTTCCAACCAATACAAATTGGTACTCTCTTCCACTTCTAGGCAAATATCTAATCACATATTGCTTTATTTCAAACTGCTCTATAAAGCATTTATTCATCTGTTATCAAGTATTAGCAACAGTACAGTTACAAAAATAAAGTTCAGTTGCCTAACTCTGTTTTATAATGCAAAGCCCTCAAAATAATTGAGTCAATAACAGCTCTGAGTAATACTAGAAGTTGTAATGAATAACTGTAAGCAAATTGCTGTGTCTCTACAGCCTCTCACACCTCTCACTACCTTGAAATTAAAAATTCATCTTGTCAAACAGGAATGAATCATACAAAAATTGAAAAATACACTAATTTTCAAAGGGCATCATGATATGAAAAGTATTTTCATGAGATAGATACAGTTTGCCTATCTGCTGAACCACTTACATCAACAATCGAACAGCAACAATCATATATCATATTAAAGGAGTAGAAGTTCAAATAGCCCATGCCTTTCTCTCATTCTGTTTCAATCTATTCAGAAAATCTAAATGTTTACTATATTAGTGCCCATTTGTGTATATAAACTTTCATGTACCTGTATATGTTCTTCATTATGTAACATAAATGATGCAAATGTATAAAAACTTTAAATGATAGACACAAATGATTGAGTTATGCACATATATATACACCCCTAATTGGATATCTACATGCAATAAATTACATATTTGGTTTTGTAATAGTATAACTTGTGTGCTTCTTGAACGTTTGACTAGCTGGACGGCATTTAGCCCACTCCATGGGTGTCCTCTGTATAAACCTGTGCCTAGAAGGACTTGGAGGAGTTTTACACAATACAAAATTAAGACTTACAGACGGAAATCCCTGCAGGACTGGAGCTTAATCTGCCTTCTTAGGAAGTACTGCAGCATTCCAGGCCTCTGAATATCTTTGAACAGCTGTTGTTAAAATATTAATGATGACACAGTAGTACAAAGGCTTATGTTTGTGTCCAGTCCCAGTGCAGACAGTTCAGAGTCACAGCAGACCCTGAAATGAGGGCCCATCTGCTTCCAAATAACTCTGGCCCAAGTCTCAGGCTGATGAAGCGGTCATTTCTCTGACCTAAAATCACATCTGTACCTGGTTCCACGCCTAAGAAACACAAGAAAGGGAGATTTTTGCCACTGGAAAGTAGGAAATTCAGCTTCCTCTACATATGTATTGCTTCTTCCTTCCTTAAGGTAATTGTGACTTCCTTGTTTAAGGTAATTGTAAGCACTTTTAAAGATTTTCGTTTTTCAGGTGGGCTAATTGTTAATTTTTCTTGAAATTAAGATGAATGGAGAGCTTTGCATGGCAGCACCTTTCACACCTAATACTGGAGAGTCAGGTTGCATGGGTAGTTGACTTCCAGCCCAGCACAGGGTGGCAAAAGTCTTAATCTCAACAAAAGGGAAGATTGATGTGGGCGGCCTGGAACACCTGCTGCTGAAGCCATGAGGGTTTGGGGCACTCTCCTGCCTACACTGAAGTCGGTGAGAACTGTCCTGTTGCCCTTCGCAGAAAGAGGATCAGGCCCTCACTGAACAAGATTAATAGGAGCAAGCCTGCCATTGATTATGTGCTGCTGTCCTCACCATATCAGAGGGCAAGCCAAGGGGTGAATTACAGCTACCCGGGGACTCCATAACATGAGAAGAAATCAAACCGACGGACACACACTGGAAATTGAAGCATGCTGTATCTGAGAGAAACCAACACAGAGAGCGGAAAGTCTTCTGTTTCCAGTCACTCGCAGCCTGTAACAGTCCAAACCTTGCAGAGTTGTTTCATTAAAACGTCTCTTTGCTCAGCCCAGATAAGGAACTGCTACCACTTCTTACACTGACAACTGTACATCTGTAATGCTTATTCCAGAGTAACTGTGGAGTTGGCAGAGACCCACAAGGAATAAGAACTCACATGAGGAGAGGGGAATACTGGTGTGACAACATTGGTTTAAATTCGCAGTTTATCACGTAATATGAGAATTTGCCTCTGTAGACAGGAGCTACTTAAGAGGTGGCTTTTTTGTGCAGAGGTCAGAGAGGGAATTAAATGCTTCCGAAGTGCCAAACAATACTCTGAAGGATCGACTAGATACTATTTTCAAGTAATTGCATTTGAGACTGAGTGTCATTACACTTCCCAGGACGTGGTAGTGTCATTTATTCTTTAGGACTGAAAGTTTTAACAACTTGCACCTCGGCTACCGTTGTGTTCATGAGCAGCAAGGGCAAGCTTCTCTGCAAGGGAAAGGGAGCAGGATGCTGAGCGTAATAAGGTGGACCAGGCAGAGACCTCACTGACGAGGGCGCAGTCCCTCAGCCCCCAGTCAAGGAGAGCAGAACAGGTTTGGTGGCAGTGACCAGGTCAGACACAGTCCAGTGACTGCCAGACAAGTCCACAGTGATCTGCAAGGTCTGAGGTAATGTGGTGAAATCAGTGCATGGGTCAGGGTTTGGGTCTGGATCAACAAGGTATATGGCCAGGCAGGGCATGGATGCAGCACAGTTCAGGCAGGGTCCAAGTCAGCTTAAACGCAGCTCTCAAGCAAAGGGGGAGAGCCCCTGCTGAGACTTCTTAGAGCTTCTTCTCAACCAGTTCTTTTTTCACAACATTTTCAAGGCCAGACAGCTGTTTATCAAACCTGGCCCTGAGCCCAGGCAGCCAAATCCATGGGACAGGGGGACGTGCACTTAGGGCCCTGATGCTCTGTAGTCAACCCAGCACTTTCCGTTCCTCGTGTGCTTTTCACAGGACACAGCATTATCTCACAGTGACACCAAGTGAAAACTGCCGTTTTCCTGCAGGACTGCTGTTAGTGAGATGCTCGGACCTTCCAAGGCCTTTTGAGAAGTTTAGGCCTGATTCTCATCTGGTTTTAATGCTGTGGACTGATAAAGGAGTGGAATTGACAATTAGACTCTCTGGATTTTACCCCAGCATGCCGAAATGCAGTCTAAATCCTTTGTCTTAGTCTATGAAGACTGAGAGGTTCTGCAAACCTCACAGGTCCAAAGTACTCCGGTTGCCTAAAACCAGCCAAGAATAAACTGAGAGCAGTAGGGGCTGCCTGTGTGATCGCACAGACTTCCAGTGGCCACAGACCATCTCACAGCTGCATCTTTTCTTCTTCATCTCTGCCTGCAAGTCACTAACTGCTTGTAGTGGATGGGTTTGCCTCTGTTTTGAAGCATGTTGCTGCTTGTACAGAAGATGGGAGTTTTCCTCGCTGTTCTGCACCTCTCCAAACATACTGCTTTTCCAACAACCTCAGTTCTCCCAGTGTTTGGGTTTTTTTTGGAAAGAGTGTTAGTCTCAGCATTGCTGGGTGCAGACCGGAAACCTGAAATCAAGAAGGTTAGAAAGCAAAGCAAATCATTCAAATATTATCATTTTCATGCCAATCTCATGATTTTTAAGCCATCTCATGTGCTTTCTGCATCTCGACAAGACTAATGGTCTTAGTCAAATCTGTAAAGAATTGTGTCTTCTAATTGTGATTGAATTCTGTTCTAATGAGGCAGAAAAGTCAGCCTAGACCCTTGGACTACTACATGCTCCTAGTACTCCAAATAGATCTGCTGAGTTTTCATTTCCTCTGAAAGAAAATATTCTACGGCTTCACCAGCGCTCCACTTGGAGATAGTACAGTAATGATTAGCTACATTCCACTTTAAACTGTCATTAATATTCCCCATATGTAATTAATGCCTCTAATTCCACACAGAGATATCATGACAAACAACCAGCTGTCTGTCTTTTTATTTCATTGTGGTTCTTGAACTCTTGGCTCAGGTTATGTGTTCCTGGAATGTCAAATAAGGAATTTACTTTTCCATCCATCAGTTTACACTCTGCGTGCAGTTTGATGGCATCTTGCTAATACAGCCTGGTTGCACTGTAATTCACCTCATAATCCATTGTATCAACACTGACTGTTCGATGTGCAACTTCCTAACAAGGTGGCTGGTGCCTCTTACGCATTATATTGCCTTAGGAGAGTGGTATTCTAAAATGTATGCCCAGCACCAAGGCTGTCTGTCTTGAAGTCTCTTTTGTATGCTTACTTTCTCTCCGGTGTGTGGATTGGATTCTGCTAAGTATTTCACTTCTTTCTTCCTATGCCTCGGAAAGAGCAGGAAGCTGGAGCGGCACAAGGTGGGCCTGGCTGTTGGCTGCAGGACAGGCTCAGGGTGCCAGTGTTCTCCTCCCAGCCCGGTCACTCACCTGCCATGAGTCCACAGACATCTGACCATACCTCATGCATGCTCTGCTCTACCTACAGATGCTTGTATGTAGTCCTTTGAAATCTCCTGGTGGAGATATTATAAAAGACATGATAAGACAGCCATATTATAGGATAGGCACTGTGTTGCTGGTGACGAACTTTACTCTGGTGTTGGAGGTCTGCCCCTCTTTTGAAGAAACCAATGGTGAGCACAGAGGTACTGCTGCCAGTTTTTGGTTCAAAATACACCACATACGATTCACAGCACGTCAGCAGGTCAGACAACTAGAAATTGGATGAAATAAGGCTCTAGCACAGTGGTAGATTTCAGCAGAGGTCTTTACACAGGTAGATAGTAACTGCCCGTGAAGGGCCACTGCTAGGAGGCCAGCTGGTAACTCACAGGGAGCTCTGCCGGACATAGAACACCCAAGGAAACCATGCGGTTTTGGCAAACGCCCTCTGCTGTCACTGTCAACAAGGGATTTCTCTACATAGTGCACCAAATACGAAGTTTTCCAGGTCTTCTGTAATACATGTGAGGCCTTCATCACATTGTCTCAGCGAATATTACAGCTAAAGTTTCAGTCTGAAATGCAGCACCTTTGTGAACCTGACTGAAAGCAGAACTGAAAACCGTTGTTCAAAAAAGATTTACAATGCAACTTTGTTTTATGGACTCAGACTCTCTCCAGTCCTTCAGATGAATCTCAGCTTCTGCACAAATGTAGGAAACTGCTCACACCAGTGAGCATTTGCAGTCGTTCATCTACTTGGCAATTAGCTGTGGTTGTTTAGACGTTGCCAAGAATGCATGGTCAGCTCTCATTAACCAAAAAAGATCACATAGTTTTGTTTACATCTGGCATTCAGGATACTTTTTAGGAAGCAATCCATGGGAAGTTTATTGCAAAAAAGCCCAACACTGTTTGTAGTATTTTCCATTCTTTTTATGCTCTTTCAGCAATGCACTAATGGTAACCCGCACCATGCAGCTCTGTGATGGGATAGGAGAAGATCTCAGCTTATAAAAAGCAGGCATTGGCAGCTCAATGCTCTCCATGAGACAGCATCCATCTGCACTTGGGACAGTGAGGTAGTCTGACCCATCTGCCACTAGAATGCACATCTGGTAAGCATCTGACAAGGTGAAGGCAGGTACTTGATATGTGCTCAAAGTGCTACCAAAAGGAAAAGTTCCACTGGAGTCAAATTCAAGTACAATGAAATAAAATCAAGTAATTTATCAGCGGAAAGCTGAGAATCTCTCCTGCTTTTGGTCTGTTCAACAGGATATATATATGTAAGCATGGCATAAGTTGAGCAAGATGGGTTAGATAAAACATTGTACAAAGATGCTCTGGTTCTGTCCATTTCAAGATTCTGTAAGGCTGTCGTCGTAATTCCTGCTTATAGGAATTCAGAAGTCTAAATCTGAAAGATCAGCTTTATTTCTTCATGCACCGCCCTTGGCAATGTTGGAAGCCACTGAAGCCACACTCGTTTTGGAGAAGATGCTGAGCTGCAGCTGTAAAACTGACTGTTGTCCACGGTAGTCGACACAGAGTTGTGGCTCTGCTGACATAATGTGTCTGCTTTTTTTGTGGATTTCATAGCATCATCTCAGTTGTGACATTTTCTGTGTCTGCCACAGCTGGAACTGGCCTGGGAAGAACTTCAGAAGGAAAAGTGCTTCTTTTGCCACATCTGCATCAGCACTGCGCACGAAGATGAAAAAAATTAAACATTGGGAAGAAACAAGAAAAAACAAGAGGGTCGTGCAGAGACAAATGACCAGGAGGCCTGCAAGCGTCACAAATTCCATATGAAAAGCTGCCCATTAGTGCCATCTTGTGGGGCCAGAGCTGCCACCCTCTCACCCACCAAAGAGGCAAAGCTCTTCCCATCAAGGTGCAACCCCACCTGGCGTTATCCTGGCTTGTGGCACAGGGACTTTCCATCAGAGGCCAACGCTGAAGCTGCAGCAGTTGTAGAAGGCATGATACCCTACCTGCGGTCACCAGAGCAAACAAGAACTGTGCGCTGGGGAGAGGCACCAGCCCAGCCCTCGCCTGGGACTCTCTGATCTTGCCTGCAACGTCTGAATAGAAAACAGGCGGCAAAGGTGACACAAGGGATGAGCAAGGAGATTGTCCACATGTCTAGCTATGCCTGTGCAGGGGGATTTCTGCCGTCCCTTCAGAGGCACACGTCACTCTGAAGGCTCAAGGCCTCATTAAGTGCCTGAAGCATCATGAGGCACGGTGTTAGTTACGTGCAAGACTTCAGCACAGGGCACCTTGCTCAGAGTGGGGTATCCTTCAAAGCAGGGTACTGAGTGTGGGAGCTGGGAGGAGGCCAGCTCCTTTCCCCACTCCTAGGCCCTGTCCCGGGCTCTTTTCTGAGGCAAGATGCCACATCTAAGTCAGAGGTGAGGGTGAAACAGCGGCAGTTGGGTGGGCAGGCAGACCACTTTCTGGCCCGATTTGGCTGCTGGGAGTGAGGAGGAAGGAGACAGGAGAGAGACAAAGATGAAGGTAGCAATGGCAGCAATGGGCCAGTTATCGAGAGTCACGTAGATGGGATAAAGCTGCTGTCTCGGGAGCTGCCTCTCATGTTTCCCCTGGGTGCATGGCACCCTCAGACCTTTTGTCCAAGCCCGTGCAGATCAGGGGGAGGAGACGCAATGCAGAGGCTGAGGGTGGGACGACAGTGATGGAGGGTGAGGTGCACAGGGAATTGCACTGGGAATCAAAATGCCTTACAAGCACCCACCTCAGTTCTGTTTAGATCTCCACATGCAGCCTTGAATTTCCTGCCTGGAGCTACATGACAGGATTCTGCAAAGACTGAGACTACCAGCAGTCCAATTTCCTACTTTCAGTCTGTGTCTTGTGGTATGACTATGATTTTGCCATGACTTTGTTGGAGTACTGTATATCTTAGAAACAGATACGGTCTCGGGTTAAAGATGTTGAGAAACAACGAATCCACCACATCGCTTAGTGCGTTGTTTCAGTGGTTAAACACTCCCACAGTTAAAAACAGCTACACCTTATTTCAGACCTCAGTAAGTCTAAGTCTGTGCTTCAGATATTTGGTAATCTTGTTCTTTTGCTTATGATTTGTCTTTGCTAGGTTAAAGCATTGCTAACAGTCAAGAATCTTTTCAGTATGTAAGCCAAATATCAGTGCATTGCACAGTTAAGTATGCTTCTGTACACCCACAGAACTACAGTAGGAGTTTCTAAAATCTCTCCAGGTACGTTTGATTAGGAGGCCAGAAGGGGGGTGGGGTGTGCTACCTTTTTTCAAAGAAATCTCTTTCTAACACTGTCAGTCCTCATGGTTACTCCTATGGCTGAAATCCATCTCTTTCTATCCAGAGATACTATGATTCCCTCTTTTCTTCTCCTCCTGAATATCCTTTAGTTCTTACCCCTTATGCTCCTCTCTTACAGCTCTGTACTGTTCTCCCATCTGCAGCCATAACATCTCACTTGGTTACCAGTTTTATAGGAAGTAAATGCTAATGTTTACATTTAAGCTAAAAAGGTAACACAGCATCTGAATAAGTATTTATTTCCTTAACAAGTAGATGAGGCTGAGGAAAGTGAATCCAAACATATTGATAAAGTAAGCATTTTACAGAAAGCAGACGTTTAACCTGGTGTACGTTACCAGGCTTGCAAATAACACAAAGTCAGTGTGCAATGGGTGACAGATGTGGAGTAACTAAACTGTGCCGTTTCTTGGAAAATTTATGTACATTATGACATTTGAAATGCTGTGTTTTCGTAAATGCTCACACAGTGAAGGCATCCCCGTTGAAAGACCTCAGTCCTTTGTAAGAGCGAAACTCCCACCGTGTTCAGTGCCACAGCAGGATCCAGATTCAGTTCTATAAGACCAGAGGCATTCTTGTGTCTATCTTGTAGTAATGTTTATATTGTACAGGACACTACCCTCAAAATTAAATATTAACAACACAGTTATGACCGTCTTATTTTGGCAGATGTTTACTGACTTAAAGTCTGGGTCTGTTTTTAGTGCTATTTAACATGCTTTGGATTTCTCAGAGTACACACCTTGTCTTACCAAAGCGCTAATTCAAAACCTGGAATTTTGCTGGAGTGTTTTGCATCGTGTCTATTATATAAAATTATATCCCTGTACAAGTAAGCAGGAGTTACAGAAAGGGGTAACTATCAAAGTCAGCGAATTTCATCATACGTACCAGGCCACAATTTATACCTCTCCACAGAAATTAATTTTGGCTTTATTAATATCTGGACTTGCACTCACTTGAAGGAAAACGCAGAACTTGAGACTGAATGCAGATGAATGGAAATATTTTGGCACAATAGACAACTCATATGATGAAACAAGTTGATCAGGTAACTGAAGTATGAAATTAGATTTATAGGTATCATCCTGGCATACGGATCTAGTACTCTCTTTTTACCTATATTTAGTCCTTCTTCCCCGTGAAGACAGTATATAATCACTGAGCCTTTCAGCTACATTCCCATGTAGGAAAAGACCTGGAGAAATATAACTGTATTTATATGTATAAAGTTATAACTCCAAAAGCTGTTATAAATAACAAAGCTATGCTTGTTAGGTGAGTACAGAACTGCTGGAGAAAAGCGCAGATTCTCACATTAGTGGGGGAAGAACTGTAAATAACTTCGTGAAAAGCATAATCCTTCACTAACCCTCTCATGGTATGGTCACTTTCCCAATGCATCCACTACCAGCAGTGAAATGTGCACCTGGCAATCCTAATACCATATGTCAGGATCTGTGCTAAGATATGTTAATTTAAGTGATAAAGGATTAACAGCTTGGCCAACAGGTGCACCTTCATGTGGACTCTATCATTCAGCCAGGCATTCACTCAGAATATGTCTCTTAACACAGAACGTTGGTGAAAAAAGCAGACAATAGCTTCATGCAGCTGGCAAATCTCTTCTCTTTCTAATTCACGTGCACCCAACTGCTAGGGAGTGCATGCACTATGGTACAACAGCATCTAAATTCTGATTGGAAATTTTGGGGATACACATAAAACTTCCAATCAGTGTTGTCAGGGTGGGATCTTTGGTGTCCATTAACAGACAAAAGTCTGGATCCTGATCTTGGATATACCAGCTTGGATCTGAAGTGATTCCTTTGATTAACATCGTGGTGGATAAAACGTGCCCGACAGCTGATGGTTTTCTTCAGTAGTCAATGACCGTTTATCATTAAATTCAGAAGGAACAAAACTAGGGCAACATCATTTTTAAAACCCTCCTCTCGTGTGTTTGTATGATATCTTAAAGGAAAAGCTATGTACAGAGAAGAGTTCCTTTGCTGGAAAGTATTACTAGCTAACAAAGGCTTGTTTATGTGAAAGATATGTCTAGCTGTTAGCATGCTGTAATGCATAACCATTGTTATACATGTAATTATTGTAACTGATCCAGTCATCTGCACACTGATATTCTTGACTAGACTGAACGTATGGATGATAAACTGTTTCTTTTCCCAAGAAGTAAGATGGAGCAAGTCTCTGTAAAACAACAGCACTGAACTGGTATGTCAGCTTCCGTCGAATTTTAATGATTTCACCTGTTCTTCCGTAATTCCTCAGGGCTCTGGCCATTTTCTGATATGTCATGATCTTGCGGTTTCCCTTTCTTTCTCCCCACAGCTCTGCAAGTTTCTCCTTGTTCTTGGAGACAAACTGGAAGACACCATTGGGCTTATCCACCCATTGAATGCAGTTTGCCATAGCTGGGTCATACAGAGACTCATGAAGGTACTCGAACAGTCGAAGTTTTTTTCTAGCTATTAAGAAATAAAGTACAAAAGGTCAGAACAGAACTCGTTTTAAAAGATGAACAGTTTTCTTTTTCCTGGAAAGGATCTTACAGGCAAAAGCCTAGGTAAACCTAATACCCTGTCACAAATTAAAAGATCAATATAAACTATTCAGCGGAAGACCAGCAACAGCAAATGGGATGATAGTTCTGAAACATGCACAGATCTGTGGTGACAGAAAGAAATTTGGTCACTAAGAGTGTCAAGAGCAGGTTATTTTGGGATCATAAGAAATATCTGATGACTTCACTGTGTGATAGGTCTCAGAAGCCACTTTCAGCAGTCTTCAGACACATGCTGTGCAGGTGCACGGTCAAGGAACCCACTGCAGGAAATTACAGCCTCAGACAGTGCAGGAAAGAGGTTCTGGAGAGCCAATCTGAATGTTTTTGAATAAGTGTTTTCCCTGCTTAATCAAAACTCAAAGATTGTGAGATGACTCAGTTTTGTCAGGTTTGTTTCAGGAATGTTTTGGGGTTGCAAGGTAGTCTCTGATACAAGAAAGGGTGAGTGGGTGAGCAGAAAAAGCAAGCTAGTTTTGAACCATAAATCTCACCTAGCCAATAAGGAGCTAGACCTTTTGGTGCGCTGTAGTTTTCTAAATATGTGCAGAAGTGTCAACTTGTTTTCCCATGCAGAATAAAGCTAGCCCAGTATTGCAATATTTGTCGGTTAACTAAGCGCATCTCCCCAGAGGCTCAGCTCTCCAGCTTATGTTAACTAGCAAGGCTTATTTAGTTTCACTTAGGTCTTGTGGATCTCTCTCTGAAGTACTCCTAGTTCTTCACAAAGCCAAGGGTGACCAAGAAGCTGCCATAAGGAGGAAGAATTTAAGATTATGAGACAAAGAGGAACATTTTGCAGAAAGGAGAGCTTATGCAGAAGAACGGCTTCCACTTTAACCAAAGTGGAAACAAGCAGCTGTACCAAAACTTCATAAAGTCTTGTCTTGCATGGCTATTTTAAACTAGGAACAGGGGAAAAGTGACAGTTGCTAAGGAACACTGAGGTCAAGCCAAGACATCTGTTAGGGATGACAGTAATCTGTGTCTGATGGTAAGGAAAGAGGAGAGAAGTAACAGTCAGACTAGGAAGAAGAGCCTGAAAACAGAGGTACTTTCCAAAAAATTAATAGAGTTTCATTATCTAAATAAAAATTGGCCTGTGACTAGAAGTACATATTCTGCTAGAAATATGTATATTATCAACAAGATGAAAAGCTTTAAAGCAAACCGGTGAAGGACACTGCCTGGTCACAGCACACACGTCTTAGTAGGTGACCTCCTGAGGTCCCCTCCAACCCAAATTATCCTATAAAACTATGAACCTATGGTAGAACAATTAAGATCAGGGGAAAATACACTGACTGCCATGGACTGAGGGTCTGCTGGAAAACAATAGCGTAGCCATGTCTGCAGCAGCATCTGATTTCATGTTGTCTGTCCTCTCAGTTCAGCTGTCATTTCTGCCCAAGCTTTTATTTCTGGACACATTATCTCTAGCTGATGTCTTGGTTTGAGAGGGCTTATTTGCTCTTATGTGTTAATGCAGCTGTGTTTCTAGACCCCAGCTGTTACCTCCATAGTCCTACACAATGTGGATGCACGACTTTGAGGTGGGGTTAGTTCACAGATCTTTGTACTTCACCTCATCGCATAAGCTAGTGATGGTTGTTACCAGGCTCTAAACATCAGTCTGAGCTAGCAGGCTGGTGTCTGCAGGTTTCTTATACGGTCTCTGGAGAGAGGCAGGTTCCTCCAGGAGGTGTTTCAGAGCATCTGCATTAGATTTCTGCACTGAATTGTCCTGAAGTAGCCTAATTCTCTCTGGGTGTGTCTAATTCCGATGCATTCTGAAGTACCTCTCTTGATTGTCTCCACTCACCGACCTTTAGTTCAGATCATGGAATGGTCTCGTTGTGGATGAACTGGACTCCTTTCAGAGGAAACCTAACTCAAAGATGCATTCCAGAACCGTACCTAAGTCATTGCAGCTTTCAGAACTTGCGGCCAGCCTAGAGATTGCCCTAAATACACCCTGGTGAAACATTTTAAACACAGATTTTGGGTACTCAGTACTGATTGTTTCATCTACAGATCTATTCCTAAAAGGCCACACTATTTGCTAGTGTACAGAAAACCTCTCATGTCTCAATAAGAAGCCAAGAGGACTAAATTTATTTAGGTATATAGGAAATAGTCCCCCAAATCACAGTTTCTGGTAGGAATATCACCATGGACACAAAGGAACCCATAAGAGGACAGAAAAAAACCACATAAGAATCATCAGTCATTCTGCAAATCTATGCACTATAGCTTTCCGGAAAAAAAGACAGATAATAATGTGAAAGATATATGAAGTAGGAAATGAAGTTTAGCAGAGCAGTAACAATTGAAGATGAATTTAGATACTGACATGTAAAATTCCTCAGTGCAACACCAGGTAAGACTTAGAAAAACAACATTTCTGAATTGAAAGGTTTTTGTTTGCAATGGTGAATTTCAAGTACAGAAGTACAGAACTTAAAAGGAGAGGCTACTCTTCCCATCATCCCAAGGAATTTGTTGTAGTAGTAGTAGTAGTAGCTATTAAGCAACAGAAACCACAGTGTTCAGCATCAATGGGAAGAGAAGACACCAAAAACAGACACCATGTGGTTAAAGTTGAAAGAGGGGGATTTCAAAAAGCAGCAAAACCAGGAAGCTACTCAAAAAGACCCCACGGTCAAAAGTAGGTACAACAGCTCAGAGTGGAAGCTGTGTAAATCTCATCTAGCAGAGTCATATAAAGGATGCTGAATCCCAAACAAAAAACAAAGAATGAATGCAATAAGCAAATGAAGTACTGCAATAACTAATGCCATGCAACTTCTTCCTTGCAAAATAGATATCCACTCAAGTAAAGTCAACCAAAATGAGCACAAAAACAGTCACAAAAATGCACACTGGAAGTGACAAATCTAAGAGGTAATTCGAAAAGTAAACAAAGGTAGACATAAAATCAGGTGCAAAAATATGTAAAAAAACCTTCAAGAAATCTCTGGTTTGTTTTTCCATGTACCAAACAAGAGGACAGAATAAGCTGATAACAGATTTATCTTGCCTTGTGAGATTTAGCAGATAGAAATTGAACACTAGCAGTTGTATTCTAGTTACTATTAAATGTTAACTTATTTTTTCCTGTTAAAAGTAAAAAAATTAGGAGAAAGAGAAAGCATGATTTGCCAAAAGATTTTTTTAAGGTAGCATAATGTACATATCAAGATACGCTCTTTCTACCCACCTTTCCCTGCTTTTGGCTGGCCAGCAGCAGCATGCATCACTTGGCTTTCTGGAATATTCTGCAGCGTGTGGTAGACAGTCTCATCTGCGTAAAAATCCGCAGCGCTGTTCTTCAAGAATTAAGACAATGAAGAGTTACCAATAGAATGCATTCTCTGAGGAAAAGAAACTCGTAATAATTCATTGCCTGAAGCCTTCAAGTCTTTCATCACCTCACCCACGGAAGACTTCTCTCAGCCACAAAGGCATGTCGTGTACCGTACCAATAAGAAGCAGCACCAATTTATGTCCAGTGGGAAGGACTGCCCACCAGCCGAGAAATTAAGAGGGAAAACTGAGTAATTGCTTCACTCTGGACCTTCAACCCTTCTGCTGGAAGCAGAGGAGGAACAGTGGACTCTGTTTCCAGAGTGGGTAAAAGACAAGGGCCACCTGGACAGTGGCCCCTGTAGACTCTGTAGTTCCTGCGTCACGTTGTGGCTAATCCGCTGGTTGAAAACGGGCTTTTGTTGAATCTATTTACCCAAAATTATCTCCCCTGCAATA
The DNA here is from genome assembly GCF_030867145.1 of Opisthocomus hoazin. NCBI lineage: Eukaryota > Metazoa > Chordata > Aves > Opisthocomiformes > Opisthocomidae > Opisthocomus > Opisthocomus hoazin. The sequence goes on along the minus strand of NC_134421.1, from coordinate 10,732,569 downwards.
TTCATTTTCTGTCACTCCTGGAGGCCACGCTCCTGGTGTTTTTAAGAAGGAGTATGGACTCTGTTGGCTGAGGCTGAGCTCAGAGTCCAGCTAACGCTGGTCTTTCCAGCACTCTTCAAGCAAACTGTTGTGGAAGAAATGCAAGGCGTGGCACTTTCTCACAGCAGCAGAAGCTATGAGGGGGTTGGAAGTTGTTGTTCTCTGTATGTTTCCAGGTAATAGAAAGAAGCCCTTTTCTCTATCATTCTAGTAGGTTGGTTTGTTAATTGTCACGTTACATGACAAACCACAGAAGAGCACCAGAGACAACCAGCAAAGACAACTCCTAAAAAGAGACTATTCAACACATTTTGCAAATATTTCCCAAGGTTGTTGCATTTGACTCATGCCTGGCCAGACTGAATTTCTGTTAGTGTTAGCATAATGATTTGTATTAGAAATCACAAATGGGCAGCCAATTTTCCATTTATGTCTGACACTGTTATTAGTCATCAGTTCACTTACAACCACATTTCTCCAGCTGTACCCTTGGTCCTCTGTAGATGGTGCTGCAGAGTAGCTGGGACTTGCTCGGAGGTGGTGGTGGTGGTTAATCACAGTCAGGCAATTTTTATAACCTGAGAATTAGAAGGATGGAGCAAAAACTGAATGATAAAAGGGGAGAGGAGAAGGAAAAAAAACCCAGCGGCAAACAATCTAACATGCTGCTGAGTCTGTCAGACAGCATTTGTCCTATGGCTGCCTTCTAGATAATAAAATCTCCAGAGCCAAGATGTTTCATTTCAGCAGGTTATCCAACAGAATCTGTACTGTTACTGCTAGTCACACCCTGGGGCTGGTTTTGTTGGCCTTCATGATGAAAAGCAATATTTGTTAAGACAGAATGCCAGATATTTCATAGTGTCATGAAATAGTTTGGTTAATAGAAAAAGGAGGGCCAAACAGATCACAAACCATAATGAATGGGATAGACTACAATAATACATGGATTAGAAGGGAAAAGGGCATGTCACACAGTTCTGCAGGCCATTAGTACAACATGACTCAGGGTCTCCAATCGTGAACGAAGCAAAGGAGCATCAGAGCATCCGCAGTGCCTGAAAGAACAACACAGAAAGAACCCAAGACCTTAGGATGTTTAAATGAAACAGAGGAGAACCAGACTGAGGCAGTTGGAATAAACTGCACACTGCAGGTGGTCAGAAGAACATTGTGGAGGGTCCATCTACTGCAAGTGGAAATGTGGGTGTAGCTGTGGGACATACTAAACACTGAGTTGCAAGTGTTGTAACACTTTCCTCCATTGGCCCTAACAATAGATACAGGCAAGAACACTGCAAGTAATTATATATAGTGGTCCTTCAGCATATGCAAACTACCAATGCAGCGAGCCAAAACTTTATTAACAACAGCTGAAGATATGGTCCAATTGGTCTTATTTACATTTCAGAATATAATAGATAATATGTAAATAAACTTCCTCGTATGAAAAGTATTCCACACAAAAGACAGTAGATATTTTCTTCTGGACTTAGACGATTTGTGATGTAGCCCCCTATTTTCCTTTCCTCCCATTTCTATTCGCAGTGTAAACACATAAAATATAGACTTTAAATTTTATAGTAATTTCATTGTCAAAACCTTGTCTGAACTGGAACAACTTACATCTTACCTGTATTTTAAGTTTTGCAAATTATAAAACTCTTGAAGGCAAGAAAAGCACTTTTCTATTAATTATCCAGACTCAAGCTATCGTTTCTGCACAAAAATATTTAAAATTTATGTTTTATTATAAAAAAAAACAGTTGTGGCAATTATTTTCACCTGTTGGATTCTTGGTCTTTTTTTTCTTTATTTTTTTTCTGCTGGAATTCATTGTTATACGAGTTTATTCACAGCATATTAGAAGGGCATTTTTCCTTTAAAACATTAAAACTGGAAAATGGCTGTTGCACTATGGTCATATATCCTCTAATTACAGGAAAGCTGAGCTCAACACACCTAGGCTGGTAGTGGGGGGCAGGTAGAGGGGACTGTCCACCAGCTTCCCTGTGCTGTGATATGGAAGATGCACGCCACACTGGGCACTGCTAATGGAGGGGCAGAAAACCTCCAAATATTCTTCCCCCTTTCCATCCTCCCAACATACACCTCTGCTGTCCATTAATCCACCTCTGGAAAATTACTTTCCCACCTATGTGCTTGAAGATGTCCTTTCCCATGAAAATACAGAGTGGTAAATGAAATGGAATAATGGTCTTTTTTACCTGGTGAATACTGCATTTCTCTGTCGGAGTGCTGCTGCAGTACTTCTAGTGCGTCTTCGAAAGCCTGGCCCAGTACATCTTGGTCAGGAAAACTCTGCAAGAACATTTTTCTGTCAGGAGCTAGAAAAGACCAGGCTGATTCTTTCAATATTGTCAGTCGGAAAATCCCAAATAAATACAGCGATTACATAGAATGTACATCCTCCGGGAATATGTATTTTGCAGGCACTGAGGCATTACCAGAATTGTTTACTATCATGAGAAAGTTCTCACTCCTTTGAGAAGCCTCTTTGAGGGACAACTCACACGGGTTACTTTACTCACTCGTGAAATGTTACAAGGTTCATTTCCTTAATTTGCAGCAGAGGTTTACATAAAGGGTGTGTATACATACTATAAAATACTCCAACTCTATTGGAGTATTTTATAGTATGTGATACAGAGATATGTATCCCTTGTGTAACATGATTTATGAAGCAAAGTTATCATTCAATAACACTGACATGACAAAAATTATTACACACAAGTTATGAAGTAGTTACCAGAGAAAATGCTATACTATGCCAGTATAGGAAACCAAGGGTGGATTTCCAGAAAACTGTTTGTCGTCATTTTAGAACAACTTGTTCTAAAAAGTTAAAAAAATTCCCCCAAATCTGAGTCTGCCTGAGAGTTTTCTGTAGCATATTTGAAGCGCTTAATAATGAAAGAGAATAAAGGCATCATAGACTTACCATTATTTAGATATCAAAACTTGAATCCTGTTTAAAATAGACAATATTTTAAAATTGTGTATTTCAAAATAAACAATAATTCTCCCAGTATAAATAAAATTAAATAACTCCACATTATTTCCTGTGATGGAATAAAATATATTAAATAATACAGATAAAAGTAATTTAGGATTAGAAAGTGGTATTTTAATGAAATTAAATAATTGCAATATTATATTTTGGGATTTTAAAATTCATACTATTTTTTGTTACTAAAGTTTCCAGTTTTAATAATACCGTAACTTTTAAATTACTATCCACGTCATTGTAAGCACATTTTTTAAAGACATTATGAAGTGAAAATGTGTTATTGCTGACAGTCAGTCTTAGCACAACTACTAATTTCCCAAAGAAAATACTGACCTGAACAAATGCAAGTGTTTAAGTCCTTTTGGTTTTCAGACATCATTGAAACAAATGTAGATTTATTCCACAACAAAGTTTAGCATATGACTGTATATGAATATACATAAACTCTCAGACTAATTGTGAGTTCCAGAAGCAAATCTGATTGTTTAATAAACAGTGAAAATACAAGATTTTCAGACAGTTTAACATGGAGTATACTTCATATACAACATTACTCATAAACAATTCCTTAGTACTTATTTTTTATTTGTTTACAGATTTATTTGTTGCAGATTATAATGATCAGGTTTTGTTGCCTTGCAGCTTTTTTTCCTGGTCTCATTTACATTATTATTTCAAAATTGTGAAAATAATAATAGTAATACGATAATAATAATGTATTCATCAGTATTTTACTCATTAAAGGTTTGATTATAATCTATTGAAGATACTGGAAATTTTTTCAGTGATTTCAGCAGGTGCAAAATTGGTGTCTGTGTGATGTTTTAAAATGCAAAGAAGAGACAAGATACATAAATATTAATATAAATGAGAAAGAATTTTATCAAGACTCACCATGAATGACCTGCTCTAGTAATTATGCCTCAGATAAGTATGTTATAAAGGACTGTCAAAATTTGTAAATGTCTTTTTAAATCTTGATGACCAAGCATATATGGTGAAACCCTGGTGATTCAGTAAATCGATCTCACTGAAGTCAATGGGATTTTTCTCTTTGTCTTCAGTGTAGCAAGTATTTCGATAGACTGATCTATCTTTATTCTAAAACCAGAATGGGCCACATTAATCCTTTAGCTGCAATGGTCACCACAGATTCTTGGAGTATAGAGCTGTAGAAATTAAAGACATGAATCTCTGTTTTAAAGATCCTCACATAGTGTTCCACTAATTTTAAGCAAGTCATTTTCCTTAAATCGCTTTCATCTAACTCAGACTCCACGCTGATACTTGGTAATCTTGACGCAACATCTACAGTCACTGTTGATGCCTTTCAAAGCCTAAAAAGGTACACGCATCGACAAGGTACTGTTGAACGGTCATATGATTTACACAGCTGAATTCATAACAAGAATGAAAAAGTCACACCTTAAGTAAGTTTAAAAAAAAGTCCGAACACTTACCTAGAATTTCAGCTCCACATGCAACACAAGAATCTGTCTGGTTTCATAAATAAATGAAAGACTGAGTTCCCCCAGCACTGGGCTGGCAAAGGGGCTGCATTAAATAGCTGATTTTAGGGAAGTGTTTTGGCTAGGGATTTTTTTGAGAGTAAAGGTATAGTGAACACTGCTAGCATCGCCCTTCATTCTGCACAAAAGAAGGGTGATTTGTACTGATATAAAATAAAATTAAATGTTTTAAGCATGTCCAAGACATGCAGATTGTAGGCATTAGGAGAGATTCCTTTTGGCTATGGCACATCTGAAAAAATCTGTCAGCAGTATGTATGTCTAGGGCAAAAACCTACATTCCTCATCTGTCCCATATAGACTGCAGTGGAGCTTGAGGTCTCATCTGAGCCTCCTGCTTAGCTCAGTGTAAGAAGCAGAGCAAACTAGACCCCAAAAGAAGAGTCTGAGGGAATTTCAGAACTCTGCTTCAAAGCTCGTGTTTGTAGCCCAGGCCCAGCCCTAAAGGTTTTACTCAAGCATTCAGTACAGATTCAGACAAGCTGTAGTTGCTGATTTGCCACATGCCTTCTGAGTAGCTAAAAGCCATGATGTTGTGACCTACAGGATGAGAACTCCATGTTTTTCAGCACAAAATTTACACAATCTATCCTGTGCTGTAGCTCTTTGCAGCCAAGTCTTTCTGAGGCACATTTTACAAAATTTCCCCAGCATATGCCACGAAACTGTTGTAAACTAGCAATTAACTCCTACAATATTTATCTACACACCCTCAACTGATAACAATAGTCAAGAATCAGCCTGGCTATGAATGCTGAGTGGAAGCAATTTGAAGCCGATGTTAGCATCAATGATCATCTGCTGGGTTCAGATGCAAGCTGCCTTTTCAAAATTTGCACCACAGCGTCTCAGAATACCTCTCTTTTTTTGTGAAATACATTAATACATGTATGTGGTTTTCTGAACTACAAGTTCCATTTGGTAGCACTTCTCTGGTGTGACTTGGGCTTGTAAAGGCAGATTAACCAGCAACTGTGCTCTTAAAACATAAAAATGTGATTCGGCAGTGGATTTCAGGCCAAAGTAAGACTACACAGTTCAATTCCTTTCACATACAGTTGACTTTACTTTGCAACACGGAAAAGCATAGATTTCATGGTTCAGTTCTTTCCTGAAGTAGAAGGATGTATCAGATTTAAAATTAAGAATGAGCTTCAAGATCCCTCCTGGGTTCCTTCCCAATAGACTCTGTGCTAATAAGCCATCTGCTGATGCAATCTGACCTGTCCACTCTTACATCTGTACCTGAAGCTGGGCCGTTACTGTTCTGCCCTCCTGTGCTCCCCACTTATCCTGGCCATGAAACCACAGGGGTGGCCCCTGAGGAGGAGGTTAGGGCTGTCCCGTGCTGGTCACAGCCAATTCCAGTTGGCTCTGCAACAGACCCACCACGTGCCAAAGCAGAGCCCATCAGCCACACGTGCGGTGCCTAGGTGAAAACATACTGAGGAAAGGGCAGAAAATGCCAAAGGTGAGGAGACAAACCTGGGAGGGGACAAGAAGGAACACGGCAATGAAGGGACAAGGAGAGAAACAAGGGAATGAAGGGACAACAAGGTGAGAGGAGTTGGAGATGTTCCATGACTGAGCAGGCACACCCCCAAAGGGACCATGGCCTACAGAGGGCCCAGGCTGGAGCAGAGGAAATGGGTAAGAAGGAAGCAGCAGTGGAAGAAAAAGGTGAGAAACAAAGGGAGGCAGGGAGAAACCGCTACGCCCTGACCCCAGTCCCCTGTGCCACCCATCGCCTCGCTGAACGGACTGAGTGTAACCTGGGGAGATAAGAGGGGAGGAGATGTGTCTGAAGTGCAGCTAAGCCTGGGAAAGGGGAAGGAAAGACATTCTAATGTTTGTCTTCTTCACTTTCCAATACCCAAATCAGCAACTAGATATATTATGGCAATAAATTAAGTTAAATTCCCAAAGTACGTGAGCAGCTGTGTGGGTGTGTGGCTACTGGCCTGGGCCAACACACCCCAGTAGTAAAAAAGAGTGAAGGTTGAGAGATTAAAGGTAATGGTTTTAACACCATTAAAATGATCAGTCTTCCTAAATCAAACTGCTCGATGAGAATATTCTCATTTCAAAGAAGAGGCTACACCATAAGGCACGTCAGCAAGAGGTTTGTTTTCAGGGGAAATGGGAAGGTGCCATATGTAGCACAAATGCACAACATAGAAACAAGTGTAAACGCTGTCTCACATGGTAGGTTTAAATTCTGTTACTCATTGGTACATTGCATCTTTGGCCCATCACAAGCTCAGAGCGAGGGCTCAGTGCCTCCCTGGGAGTCTGTAAGAATTTGGAAGCGGCAAAGGTACAGCTCAGGACTGAGTATCAGTTGACACTGACTGCTCACTCCTCAACAAATCACAAGCAGCATGTTGGCCTCCACCAAGGAATGCTATTACAGAAGAAAGCCTGCCTTGATTTTTACATTGCATGACAAGATGGATTCCAGATACAAGCCTGACAAAGAGAACCTACTATTCACACTTTAATGCCTCAAACAATTGAGGTACCTGATATCAAAATTTGAATATCAGTTAGAAACCACAGCATCAAGCTCTTCTCCTTCCTGCATGTTTTAAAAATAAACTTCCAACAACAGAATGATTGTTTAAGTTTCAGAACTTTCTTTCATCCTTGCTTTGCACTCAAATCTAGTTCATAGCAATGATAGAGAAGAAGCATTTTCACCTGTCTTTGAATAAAAGACAGAACTAAATAATGTATTACAGCCCTTGTCAGAGGGCTCCAGAAAGCATAAAGACTCTCGCATGAGGCATTGTTTAGAATGAAAAAGTCTCTCCCTTCCTAATGGAATGTAAAACTTGAAATGGCAAGTTTTCTTACCAGGTATTTGTAGCTTTCTCAGATTTTTTTTGAATGCCAGGCAATTTGTAACTGCCCAGACAACACAGCTAGACCACTCACAATAGAAGGCACTTCACAGACAAAAAGAAAAAAAACTGGCTGTAGAAAGGACTCTGTTCCAGGGAGGCATTTGCTCATACAGAACAGACTGACTACCAACCCAGCAGTCTCTAGAAACTGGTGGACTTGACAGCCACAGACAGCTTCTGTGCTTAGATACTTGTTCTGGCCCTTGGCAGACCCCTTTGCCACCCCTCTTCTGGCCACGCAGCTCTGTAATAATCTCTGTCACGAATCCTCATGACTGTAAGTTCACAATAATTACACAACCACAGATGCTGTCTCCCTGAAAGTGGAAGGGTTGAGAGATTACATGCCTGGGCTCACCTCCTGAGTCTAACCAGCAAACTTGCAAATCTCTGCCATTTTGCTGCTTCTGGTCCACTCCATCCAAGGTCCAAAAGAAACCGAGAAGTTTCTGGCAGCAGATATGCAGCCTCTTCTCTACACCGCAAGAACGGGGATCAATATATGGAGAGCTCTCTTCTTTTACATGTAGAATGCAGTGATAATGCAGGCGTGAGTGTTTCGCAGTGAATCAGTCTGCAATCTGAACGTTAAATTACTGGGCTCAGAAAACGCCTGAATTCACATTCCCAGCCCTGAAATACAATGAAAACTCTCCTTAAAAAAACCCAAAACACCAAACAAACACAAAAAGGAAATAAATGCTGCTTAGTACCAGACTAAGTACTATTGTTTACCATGATTTTGGTCAGATAATTTAGTGTAGAATACATACAGAAAGAAAACTGAAAGGGAACATATAAACCAAAACCACAAATATGGCTTCATATCATATAAGCAAATCAGATGATGAAACTGGGCCTAACAATACCATTTGGGCTGGGAGACTTTAGTCTATGCATTTCACCAAACGCGATTGTTTATCCAGATACCAGAAGATGAGGATATATCATAAGTTCAGACTCTTCACTTGCCTTACAATCATTCTACAAATGGTAAACTCTCTGCAATGAAAAATATAGACTTTTATTTTAATTGGTGGAGTTATAGTATCATTTTCTTAGCTGGCAGAAATTGGTATAGAGCCACCAAAGCCAAAGGATCACGGATGATTCGTACAAAGAGAGGTTCTGGCTCATAGTTGACACAAGTATTATTTTCAGTACAGTAACGGGAAACTTGCTGTGCCAGCACTAGTGCTGCATATTCTTCCCTGACTTCCTGATTTGTTTTAATACTTTGGCTACCTTATAAAGCATTACAGTTGGTTAAACAGAAAGAGTGGAATGTTTGCATTTTAATCCTTGCAAGAGCTCTTCATAGTTACTTACAGGGCAAGATTCTTTTTTAAAGAGCTTTGTCCATCCATTATCTCCAAGTACATCTTATGTATGAAGCTTTTTCTTTTCCTAAGGAAGAAAAAAGGTATTGAAAATATTTTACGAATTGAATTTTAAGCCTAAAATGAGCGATTACCTCAATCACACTAATCTCCTTACCTTTGAATATGAAAGCTTTGCATATCACATTGGGATTCCCATCTCAGAATAATGTTTTTAGTTTTAATGTTGCTTCAAAATATTTTGCTTTTAAAATGCTTTAATCCTTTTAGAGTAAATAATTTTCTGGACTTTATAGGTTCAAAGAAAAAATGCCTTGCTATTTGTTAAGAAGAAGCTCTCTACTTTTAGACTATTTCAGAATTACATATGATTACCTTAAAGGGTATAAATGGAACCACTGATATGTTTTAATCTTAATGTTTTTCTGCTTTAAGAACTTATGATCCAATCTTAAAACTTGGCTAATTTTACATCCGTAACATATTCCACTTAGAACCATCAAACAATTACAGTCGTAAAATTAGGTATTTGGATAAATCATTGGAGGGGTTTGGTCTAAATATTTAATTACATCTTCTGGGGCCTAAAACCAGCTGCAGCACGAAGGCTGAAGCTGCATGAGTGGGCAGATCAGCTCTTCAATGGAAAACCCACATCTAAAGCCCCCACTTCACAACTCGACCCAATATATTGGTCCAGTTGTCCGTGTCAGCAGGGCTTCTCAGGAAGCTTCTTCTTTGGCTCCATATAACCAAAGGAAGTGACTTTCTGCTGGGAAGCCCCATGAAGATAAAAAAACAGAAACCACAACAGAAGCACAGGGAACTAATAACAAAAAGTGCATTGGGAAAAAAACCCGAACCCTAACTAGAAGAAGATTTTAAAGTGAAATATGAAATAACTACTTTGATTAACATCCAGGTATACTGAGTACTCCCTTAACTACTCCCTGATTACAAGTCAATAATACTTCAGGGGAAAACTGTCAGAGCAAGATAGAAATAATAATATGAGAGTATTTAATAAAAATAGCAATGGATAAAGGAAAGACTGTCATTACGAGGCGAGCCTGATAAAGGGTAAAAATGGAAGTCTTTTACTTAAAGAGAAAGCATCTAGAAAGAAGAACACAGTATTTTAATAGCCCTTAATGGTGAAACTGCGGAAGCCAGATAAGAACTAATCATTTTCCGAGTAACTGAGCTATTCGTGGAAGAAACATGCCCTCAGATTCAAGGGGCACTTAGATCATTTGGGATTAATTCAATACCCCATTTCAATCCCATTTCCCCTAAATAATAAAGCTGAGATTTGACAGATCTTAAGACCAGGTGACAAAGCCTTTTGAACTCCAAAGAATGGAAGGAAGCCATTGTGTCTATTTTGGAAAAGCTGAAGAGAGGCACGCAATAGCTACTCTAGCATCTGCAACCATATTACAACTTAGAAACCGGGCCTTTCCACTGCATAGACTTATAGCCAGGTCAATGAAAAGCAGACTTTACAATTTAGGTACTGAAATACCTATGCTTTAGGTGTCTCCAGAATGCAATATATTACTCTCCTCTGAAGCTCTTGGAGGCAGTTTTGTGTCTCAAAATTCATCGGCAGCCGCAGCACCATGCAGGAAGTAAAAGCACTTTATCTACCTAGTAAGAAACAAGGTGTCTGCAGTCCCAGTTCCTTCTTTTCTTTTAAAGCCCCCCTGGGGAGTCGGGCAGTGGTGTGCATGCTACCTGAATGATCGCCGCGCTGCCCCGGATGGCAGTGATGTGGTTTAAGCTGCCTCCTTGGTTTCAGGACTGTAACCTCACATTCCCCACCATTCAGGAGAAGGACCTGAACAGCAGACCTGTTTGTTAAATGCAGGCTATGGCACTTCTTCACCTTGAAGCTGTGCCTCAGTAGGATGTCTACATTTGAATCTCTGTTAATCACTGAAAAAGCTGTTTCCAAATCTCTGATTTCCATAGCGAGTGTTCATGCCACTGAACCGCAACACTAGAAAGAGGCGGCTCTTACCCACATTTTAAAACACAGCGTCTGAAATGACATTAGGTGAAAGTTCTGTTTGTTAATGTTGTGAATGATCGAGAAACAGATGCCAGCTCGGACAATGCAGAGGACCCCAGACAGGAAAATATGCGGAGCATCTGGATCCTGGGCAGCATCAGTCAGACTGGGCCATTTCTAGATCCGTGTAAAAGCATCATTGATTCTTCATCCTGGAAAAAAATAGAGAGGCGATGGCAGAAATCTGTAAAATCAGTATTAACTAAGAGAATAAGAATAAAGATCTATCACAGTTCTAATACAGTCCTTGTATTGGAAGGGACAGTAAAGGACACCACAGGAGGTAAGCACACAACCAGCAAAGTACTTCACACAACAGATTGTGAATTTTAACCTGAAGAAGAGAAGGCTGAGAGGGGACCTTGTAAATGCTTATAAATATCTCAAGGGTGGGTGTCAGGAGGATGGGGCCAGACTCTTTTCAGTGGTGCCCAGCGACAGGACAAAGGGCAATGGGCACAAACTGAAGCACAGGAAGTTCCATCTGAACAGGAGGAAGAACTTCTTCACTCTGAGGGTGATGGAGCACTGGAACAGGTTGCCCAGGGAGGTTGTGGAGTCTCCTTCTCTGGAGATATTCAAGACCCACCTGGACAAGGTCCTGTGCAGCCTGCTGTAGGTGACCCAGCTTCAGCAGGGGGGTTGGACTAGATGACCCACAAAGATCCCTTCCAACCCCTAATATTCTGTGATTCTGTGATTTACAGAAGATGTCAGTTCTCTACAACATGTTGCAGAAACCAAGAGATAATACCTTCTCAAAAAGAAATTGGAGGAAAATCTACTCGGGGCTACTAAATATGGAGATATTCTTGAATTTCTTAAGCTACAAATCTTTGGGGAAAGCCAGGATGTCTGCACATGGTGATCCTTTAGGTGTTTTTGTGTTATGTTCGGATCTCTAATCATCTAGAAAACTTAAAAGGTAACTGAAGAGGTGTTGATGAAATTAAATGCTTACAGAGTTAGTCAACTGCAGAACTGTGCTTTCTAGCTCAGTTTGTGTATGAGTGCAAAACCATTTCCTGATGATAGCACTTCCAGGTACAGTCTAGAAAAACACCTGAGGGGGTGACTACTTGAGAAAAGCAAATATTCTCAGAATATATACATATGCCTTCTACGGAAAATGATAAAAGCATGTAATAGTATGGCTGCTGGCTGCAGTGCTAGATTTTGGAATTGCCGGTGGGACTAATTTTGCATTTCAGAAAACAAAGTATGTAAGAAATGCAAAATGCTTTCCACTTTAGCTGTGAGCTGTGGGAAGGCAGCATTGAAGAACAAGGTTTAAGAAGACAAGAATGGCTGAGATGATGACTCTGACCAAAAGCCCATCCAGCTCAGTATCTCGTCTCTGATTGTTGCTCATACCAGCCGCCTAAGGAAGCACTTAAGAACAGCAGAAGCATGGAGACCTAGTTTCCAGCGATCAGTTGTACACATACCTCCTTTTGGCTAACATATTTGCTTCCATGAACTTCTTATTCTAACATTTATATGAAAAAAAGAAGAATAATCACTGATAGCTATTATCGACTCTCAGAATAGGGTGACTTTAAAGGACCTGCACCAACGTTTTGGGTACAACGATGATAGGTATCATAAAATAGATGTAATTGAAAAAAAAATCGACAGAGATTTAAAGAAGAAGGAAAAGAAGATCTTAGAAACTCTGTAGCAGATTAAAAAAAAAAATTAAAAGACCCATAGCCGACATATAGAGGCAAACAGTATAAATCCTAACATTTTTAAGACAAGATACATACCAGGTTCAGGCAGACAGACCATTTCTTGAAGGACCACGTCTGAAGCTGTTGAACAAGAAGAAATATCGACATCTATTATTAAGTAGGCCCTAAATTATCTTTAAATCCTCTGTGAATTACCAGCAATGGAAATACATGCCTGTAACAAAAAGCGGTGGAAGAAAATCATGGGGCCGGCCTGGGTTTCCTAAGTCTGTTGAGCTAGAGAATAGAAATAACGAGTGCAGTATTGATGAAAACACCAAACTTGTACATTATAAGAATACAAGGTGCTTTTTTAATGATAAAAATACAAGCTGACCTTTACCTTAAACGAAATATAACACTCTACAGGAGGCTAGTATAAGGCCTATGAAATGCATGTATTTCATTTATGACTTCAAAATAGGCAGAAATAGTATGAGACACTATAAAAGAAATGGATTTCCACTTAAAATCAGAGGAAAAATTTTCTAACACAATATGAGTTTTCTGCATCACCTTTCACGGGAAATGTGCGATTTCCTCAGAAGACCAAGAACTAGAAAAGCAAACTATATGTTGGCATTAACCTCCTGAAAACTCAAAAGAGAAAACAGTTTGGGATTTCAATCAAAAGATGAATGTTCCATAGGGATTTTCCTCCAGCTATATCTGCTGCAGGTACTTTTGTTTTAAATAATTATAAATAGGGTATCGTGACAGGCTGGTCCAAATTCCACAATGTGCAACAGGAAAGCTAACTGCCCTTCCCAGGCAGGTGCATTGCAAAGTGAATATGCTCCTACTTTTTCCGTGAAGGCAAAATGTGTGATCACATTTTGACATCATTCCCACGCAAGTTATTACCGTACTGCATGACTGGTCCCACAAAGTTAAGAAAATGTTTAAGCGTGCGACCACCAAAAGCACAGCAGTTCGAGCCTCTGACAAAAATGTCCATTTTCAGGGACAGACATCCACATTAAGTCCCACCAGGGAGCTGGACAGAAATTTCTTACACAGGGCTGAGATAGAAAAAGTACAGTAGTGAAAGCTTGAAAACAGGTCATCTGAAAGAAGGAAGCTGTATGGTTGGGAGGAAGATAGTAATAAATGTTTGTGAGAGGTAACCAGATGATCTAGTTGAGTTGGAGACATGAAAATGTGTCTCACCTTACAGTCAAATGCTCTCAATAACAGTAGTTAAAATACAAAAACTATTTAAAGGCATTCTTGGTGTTCTAATTGCCGTATTACAGAAAAAGCCAGCACATTCTGTCTTTATTGAAGGAGTAGAATGAGGTCAGGTTTCTGCCAGAATTCTAGGTAAAAGAAATACACTTTAAGGAGCTGCAGAGTGGTAAAGGAAGTTCTTTAAAAATAGAATTCCTCTCGCTACTATACTCTGAAGGTGACTAAAAAAACAGCTGTCCCAAATAATGGGGTTTTATGCTTTGATGAGACAAACAGTTATGTGGGCATAAAGTGCTATAACTAGCAAATAAATGCTTCCTATATTATCAGGGAAGTGCTGAAGAAGCATTTAGGCTTTGGGGATTTTTACAAACTGGTGTTAAAGAAATACTGTATCTTGATGGGAGGGTAGAAGACATGTCAGTAATATTGTTTCCTGGCTTGGAATCTTTTTTGAGATAGAATTTTTTAAGGCTGAGGGGTTTTTTTTTTAAATTTCAAATAAAACTGTCTTTTTGCAATGGCTTCTATTTGGCCACACTATTTTCAGTTTCTTTTTGAGGTAAAAGAAATGGTAATATCTAACAACTACCTTGTCTATGAGGGTTTTTTCCCTACATTTTATTGGGTAAATGGCTTGAAAAATTAAATATAAGGGGAAAAGGTAAATAGAAGGGGAAAAGTTATCAGTTAAGACAAAAAATTAGGAATGTTTTTTGTCCCTGTTGCCATTCCCATGTCCACTCCTCAGGCACAGAAGCCCACAGAATCAAATAAACACTTTAATATCTAATTACTTTAAAAGAGACCTACAACAGAAGAAGGATAGATGCCTGCATTTTGAATTCTCATTGAATACAGCAAAGAAGCAAGAGACCTGACAGTTGTGCCACACCTTCGCCTCACATATGTCCTATAAATACCTTCCATGGAATTCCCCCAGCCCACCCCTACAACATGATCTCAGTGAGTCTAGCTCACTCAAGTTTTCTAGGATCTGCTTGATAAAGGTAGGTACAAAAGAAGCATGAAAAAACATGAAGGTAATGGAGAAGTGGAATCATTGGTTTATAAGCTAGGGCTTCTGCTTGCCTTTTTTATGAAATTGTTATTAAGTTGTTGGCCAGCTAACTGCTTAATTCAATCACATACAAGAGTCTAGAATAAAGATATGAGAGGTTTAATTTAAAATGACTTCTTTAAAGATCAGTTCAAACATATTCGGAGCTAGGGACTCAGTTCTAGAAAACATTCAGATGTGGTCTTAAACTCATGCCTAATCAGGTGCACATTTTAACTTAAAACTAAGTATGTGCTTAACATGCCTGGACAAGCTGAGCTCCTGATTACCGCCTGGTAAGAGGTAATGCCTTGTATTTTAATAGCTCCCCAAAAGATGTCAGACACCTTACAGAAACAAATATAAATAGGATTCTAGAGAAGGCAGCTTGCAAGCTACATCATTAACATGATGCAGCAAGGGAAAATGAGAAACATCCTACATCAGTCTTCAAATTGAATAGTATTTCCGACCTGTGTCTGCCATACTTTTCTCATTTTAAGCCAAGATCTTCACATTATCTGTGCAAAATATACGTTGGAAGCTTGAACTTTTAGATTCAGCAAATATAGAGCCTATTCAGTTTAATTAAGCAGAACAGAAACATTACATATTTCATATACACAGCCTAAGAGACCAAGCTTTATTCTATCCCATATCAAGGAGTTTTAACAATGTCAGGGACGAGCTGTAATTCTTGCCTGCTTTCCAGGTCGATTCTAAATAGTTGTTGAGAAAGGTCTGTAAAGGCAAATCATGTCAGAAATAACTGAGTAGATGTTACATTTTTATGCCACTGTGTGCCTCATGCTGAACATTTGTTCAACAGTGTTAGCTGAAATGTACAGCAAGCAGAACTGCATTGTCCTTAGAAAACATCTTCAGGACTGTTTAATGATGGCATTGATCAGATAAAGAAAATCTCACAGGCGTGGTATGGTTTGTGTTGGGGACATGTTTTTTTCTGTTCCACAAAAACATATCTGAATCTAGATTACATTGCAAGCCACTGCAATTCTTCATCCATGCTCACTGAATTTTTATACTTCAGCATCTGAAGCCAGAGGGCCCTGGGTATTGGAGTGTGCTTTGTTGCTTCCCAGCTTCTTCCCAGGGACGGGACTGTGCACGGATTCTTCCACCAGCACATCCTGTGAACAAATGCTGCAGGGGCAAATCAGGACTTGCCCTGTAACTGAAGCTTTGTACCAGGACACGGCTGAGCACTAGCAGTGTGAGAACTGTATTTTCCCTGCTCTTTCGGAGCGATTTTTTCTTCTCCCACCACCCGGACAGCACTGAAGCTTCACGGGACAACTAGCTGCTGGACTGGAATACAGGCACAAGAAGGGCTGAATCTGGGAGGAAGCGGTACCAGAGGCTGCTACGCAGAACTCCAGGGGAGGTGTAAGAAGGAGACTGTGATTGATAATTAGAAGAGCAGAAGATGCTGGGAAGTAAGGCTGGAAGCTGGAGGTGATCAGACACGGAAGGTGGTTGCACAGACACTGGCTCTGAACTCCAGTGTGCTCAGTGGAGTGGTGGGGAGAGATGCCAGAAAGAGATTTGACTAGGATTTCAGAAAAGAGAATTGGAACCTATTTGGCAACAAGATAAAAGGAAGGATAAGATTCATAAGAGAATCTGGGCTAATTTTGTGGGACCTGGATGATGAGTAGGATTGGGGATGAGAATCCTGGGCCAACCTGTCTTGGATGAAGTTGGATTGATGGGGGCAAGAAGAACAGAAGCCAAACACAGTGGAGAGGGAAGACTGGCTGTTGAAAGATAAGGGAAGGAGGGAGAAAACTTGAGGAACGGAGAGGGAAGGACCAATGTCCTCTTCCCACTCCCAAACTCCCAAGACTGCAGTGGAGCCCAAGATATCACCCGGACACTTAGTGCTTCCCTACTGCAACAAATATCTGGGAAATTTTCTGGTGAAGCAGGGAGATAGCAACCTGCTATTGCCATCGGCTAAGCACTGAACTCAAACGGTGGAGATGCAGGTGGTAGACTGAAGGGATGTTTTTATGCCAGGCTTTTTTCAAATGTTATTTTTGTTGATTGAGGAATCTGAAAGTGCAGCATGGAGAACGCAGAAATCTTCCAGGATTCTTCCAGGAAAACAGGATTCTTCCAGTAGAATGTGGAAGAACTCCAAAGATGGAGGATACCAAACTGAAACATGATCATCTCCCTTCCCTCCTCCTTGGGTGTATATTTTAACATTTTCCTCTGAAGGACCCTACTTTTTTCTGTGCATAGAATAAATCTTGCTCTGACAGTGAACTGGGACCGTTCAGTCAATGAGACTGTCCTTTGCAGAAACCCTGCTGCATCTGTTGCAGAAGTTCGAAATTGTCTAGTGAATAAGGAAGAGAGAGGATGCTCTCAGAATTAAAGCAGCTGAATGCTACCCTGGAGAAGTGGGTTCTGACCCTGTCTCTACCACAGAGTTCCCAAATGATGCTAGGCAAGTCCCTTTGAACAGACTTTCACAGGTGGTCACTTACTGTCTGTTCCTCATTTTTGGGATTTCTGACTCGAGACCCTGCTATCAGATTTGCAGAAATGCTGAGCAGTACCAGCTGGAAGTGTAGTCACCGAGCACTGGCCTGAGCCCACAAACTGCCCACAAATGCTGAACTCTCTAAAACATGAGTTCTTAGGTATCTTTTATTAAATACATAAAATTAGTGGGTATTCGCTAATTTAATCTCTTTGTGCCTTCATCTGTAGAGCAGGGATAAAAAAATTATCTTCACATCACAATGCTCTTATGAATAAAAGTGTCTTAATGCTTATTCATATGCTGCAAGGCGGGAAGCATAAAAAGTCTATGAAGAGCTTAGCAATTCTCTCTTGAAAGCAACATCTGACTGTGTAGTAAATAAGGCTCAGGGATGCAACCAGTAATGAAATCCCACTGGCTAATTAGTCCCTAAAAGAGCACTACCCCATACATGCCCTGAATGACGGAAAGATCTTGTAGCAGAAACAGCTGGTGATCATGTCATAATAGCACGATAACACATGTACAGAGTGAGGGCAAATTAAAGTTGTACGAATCAGTTTAATTTTGCTATGTTGTAACTAACTTTTGGTTACTTAATTTGTAATCTTAACATACTTTTAAAGGAGTTTTCACTGTGTGCACAGACAAGGGGGTTAAGTTTCTACTAGTTTCTTACTTTAGAATATAGTCTCATCTTCCTTTTTCAAAAAAATGATGGACTTCTAAAGTGACTTCTTGATCCTTACCAGAAGATGCAAGTATGTAAGTCTTTAACAGCAATAACAAATTTTTTCCAAAATGTTTTGAAGACTTTTGACTCAGATAGAGGTATTCATATAAAAGAGCAGTAACAAAAATTCCTTCCCCTCAATTCTCAGATTCTCACTGTTCATTTCTATTTTAAAAAATACCAAAATAACAAAATCTCAGATGGATTATGGGCACAAAGCACCTACAACCTACTTGAGAAAGTTGTGGGAAGGGGCATCTCCGGGAGTGTTTACAGGTCAGAGACGACAACGATATTGCTAGTGCTCCATTTGGGAAAGTTCCTGGGCTGAGCCTGCAAATAAACTTCTGAAACCAGGGCACCAAGCAACATCAGCCTCAGCACCCCCATGCGAGGAATCAGGATTACTAAAAGGCCTCTGTCTTCAGCTAGTTATGAGATGCAGTGAGAGCCTGAGACGTGCCTGTGGCTAAGAAGCCACAGTTTTGACACATCTGCTCTCCTCACTTCATGGTTTCATTCGTTTTCTAGCTGTCCATGGTCTTCTAACGTAAACATGACATGAAGATCTTGATAAATGTAGTGCAAAAATATTCCATTTCTATACCGAAGAGGAGAGACATGAAGTCTTTTTTTAAAAAGCAACGTTAAAAAGAAAAAGAACATGGCTATATTTTCCTTTGCACATCATTTCAAAGTAATCAGATTGTCTCTTACTCGGTATTATTTGCCTACAGTTAAATATTAAGCATCAGTGATAATAAATCCCACAAGTGGCTTTTTAGAGCTCTTTCTTTGCTATTTCAAAGTACAAATACTGATGAAAAAACATTTACTTGTGAAAATGACATAGACCAATAATAACCTGGGAACTGAAAGGTACCAAATGAAAGGAAAAGAAGCCAAAAAAACTGTTATCAGCTCTGATTAAAATAATCTCTGTTGCAAGTATGGAATTCCCACGAGAATGCTAGGAAACAATTGTAAATCTACTTTTAGAAGACATATGACTCAGCATAATGTTTATTACAGATAAGTTCCTCTTTTTTAATAGAACTTGAAACTTGCTAACATATAGTAGCACCATTCTTGCAGAACAAAACCAATATTTCCACATCCTACATTTCAGCAGACATACTAGCTTTATTCTAAGACTCCTTTGAAGAAGAACTAAAAGCAATCATTACACAAAAAATACACGGAATGTATTTTCATAGAGAAATGATAAGGTACTACACAGTTAGATAGCCCAATAAACAGTTTGATACAGATAGAGGTGTGTGGCAAGAGGGAATACAAGGGGAAGAGCAGTTCAACAGATAAACGTGCTTGTTCTGTGTCAATGCAGAACATTTGCCTTGCACAGATCAATGACAGATAATCCGGATTAGCCAACCTATCTTGCCAGTTGGAATGGGTATCTGGCAAAAAAACCTCTCTCGTGGCTCATCTGAGTAAAGAGCAGAAGATGCAGCAGACTTCTCTGAAATTATTTTTTTTCTGCACCAGTAGTAAACTGTACTATACAACATATTGTCTGTGGTCTTAGTGGAAATACTCTGCTGCAGAATGTCCTGTATATGGTGAATATCTCTGAATACATTTCCATTTCACTGCTTCAGCTCCAGTTAAATTATACACACTTAAATATTATGTGTAATTTAGGTCTTCCTTTATCAAACATCTGTTTTAGCTGGGATTCTAGACAGCTATTTAAGATAGTATGAATATGTTAGTTATATACCTTAGTATACTATTGCAAAAAGCTTTTGAAAGCACAGAATGTTTCTTCTTTTAGTGAGATCCTTTGCTCTTTCTGTTTATCCCATCACCATAAGTAGCTGCTACTGATCTCCGAATCATTTCCCTGTGACATTCCAGGTGATGTGTGACCCGCCACGTGAACAACTGTGTATTTAGCTGATGAACACACAGAGCAGTAAATGAACTCAGAGAAGAAAAAGTCACAAGAGACTTCACTGAAACTAGAAACCTTCAATGGAATGTAGAGCCTAGCAGCTGGGAAATAAAAGTTTCTGATGTCTTGCAAAGGTTGTTTTAGGGGTTTTTAATATTTGCTTGGGCTGTTTCCCATATGCAGTGGACTGCTGTCTTCAATGGCTTTGGGCAGAATGCCTGAGAAATATATAAACTCCTTTTGAAATCTATCATCCCCGTCCTACGGCTACAGTGATCCTGTTTTTCCTTGGTATGTTCAGAGGCTACAGGTCTCAAATTTGCTGCAAAGTGCTGAAGAGCTTTCTGGGGCTCAGGGTGTCTGTTGATTATGCTGTGGACTTTTCTGAATCGAATATCTGAAAAATGAGTTGCTTGTGATTGTAAGGGACTAGAGCTGATGATCTAACTGACCCCTTCTTGTCCCATGTTCCAAATCAGCTTGATGTTACAATAACAACAGTAACCCAGCCACAAAATAACAAGGTTTTTTTGAACTAGCATGGGCAGACATAGAATTTTTCATTCACAGCTATTACACGCAGTCATAAACATATCTTTTCATACTGCTGGTGGAGGCTGACCAGAGATAAGTCCTTATCAATGGAATTTCATATTTTGTCTAACACCAGATGAAACACCATACTGTGAGGCCAATTCTGTGTTGTTGCTGCTTGAAATGTGACATAGGGTTGAACAACTGTTCTGATTCCTGAAAAATTACATTTTTTAATCATAAGAAACTCTGAAAAAGTACTGAGTTTTTAGAATATCGGTTTGAACTGTTGGAATTGCTAACTTAAATGCATACATGTTGAGCAAATATTCGTGATACGTAGATAAATGGTTTGGTGACAACTCGTACCTTTAAGAAAACAGAATTGCTATTCACTAGCTGTCAACAGGGAGGTCACTCCCATCAGAAAGTGGAAGGCTTAAAGGAGGAATTAACAGACATATTCAGCTTCAGTATATTGGGACAGTAGGTAGTGTAGGCAGTGGATAATGTGGTGACAAATGCAGGCAAAGCTGCTGTGAGACAACAAAAGGCTTCCAGATTCTGGCCCTCTCTATTTGCATGTTTCAATAAACTTCTTTTGTTTCAGTTGGTTCCCATGCTTTCCCCCTCCGCCTTGCACAAACTTCATCTTGAATTTCTATTCTAAATGAAGAGAAACAAGAACATAAAAACTTAGCTGAAATCAGTGGATTTGGTTTGTTTCCCCCATCATAATTGTGACAACTTCCCTGTTCTTTAAAGGAGTGACTTTGTGGGCTCAGATATTCTCACAGATATAAAAATGGTCATGGCAAGAAATTTGGACAAAACCATGCAGAGCCATTTGTTAAGGGCATTCTGTACAGCTGTAGCCAGCATAGACACTACCATTCACACAGCTTCTCCGTCGGTATATCAAATTACTGCTGCTCAGGATATGGGTCACTTACTGCTTGTATGAAGATCGTTGTAGTGTTAGAAGAGTCACTGACCCTCTTAAGAAGGCCTGGAAAAGAGATGTGCTTCAGAGGCTTAGCTCCGGCAAACACAGAAGTTGTAGTGGCACGTCTGCATGTGAGCTGACAGGGCTCTGCATCGCTCTTCTAGCAAGAGATGAGCCTCTTGAAATACTGGATGAGGGAAACAGCCATCAGGAATGAGACCTGTGGCCTCAAAAGTAATGGAAAGATCCCCTCCCACATTAACTCCCATGAGTTTAGGACCAGACCTTGGAGTGCAAGACTCGGTTCTTACAAGAATAAAGTAGGAGAGACACATGATCTGTAGAGAAAAGAAGAGTCTACAAGAGAGGTTCTTAGGAGGTTTCTGAAAGATGGAGGAAGGCAGCATACAAGGCAATGGGTCTGTGTGAATACAGTATCTTTCTGAGGGTATGAAGCTGAGAAGAACAAAAGCCTGTGGCTCGCACAATGAACGGACATTTGCACCAGCCCCAAGTAACTAAAACTTCAACAGAATGAAACTACAGGTATGCCAATGACAAAGAACAGCATCACTAACTATACTGTGAATTTTCAGCCCAAAATCATTTGTATTTTCAGAAGCAAGGCCACTAGAAACCTATTTATGCAACAAAGTAAACTGTGCACAATACAAATACTTGCATCTACCATTAGGCTGCCCTATTCTGATATCCTGTCCAGACTTTACTGTTAGTATCTGAAAACAAGCTCAGTCCTGAGGTAAAAGTAGAAAACGAGGATTTATCCTGCTCTTTGCAGAGGCTGCAAGATCTGTGGGACAGCCAACAGCCCCACAGTCTGGTGCTACTCCTGTACTGCACCAGAACCGAGTTTCCAGTTTCTTGCTTTCGAGCTGTGGGTGCAGGTGTCATCTGTTGGCTGGTTGATCTTCAGTTTTGTCTGCCACTGGAAAACTTTTCAGATTGTAGCTGTAAGCTTGGCACGCAGAGACGTTGGCAATTATTCCAGATTTCAGAAATACAAGCCAGAAGTGAAGAAATTAGAGTAGTACATGGAAATAGTATATCGCAAACACAAGCCATTATAAACGGACCAGTTGCAGACAAAGTTACTGAAGGCTTAGCCACGTGTCTAAAAGTAACTGTGCTGTCAGATCATCACTGCGAAAATGATGAGCCCTCTGGAGGAACACGTGTTTAAATGTAGGTGCAGAGGCGATCAAAAAGATTCTCAAGCAAACATATCACACTTCTAAGCTTCTGAACCCCTGAGAGTCAGCGATGCAGCTGTATCAACCAGAAGGTGATGTTTCTCCAGAGAACATTCTAACTCACAACTGTGTCTAAAATCTGTCTTGTTCTGCCCATTTTCCTTATGCCAGCTTGCAGAACAGACAACACAAAGCCAGGAAGATCACCATGCTAGGAGCTAGGAGAAGGGCTAAAACAGGTGGATGGGGTGGGAAGTGGGGGCACCGTGCACTACTACGACAATGGATGTTTTAAAGATGCCTACAAAAATTCACAGGAAAAACCACTAAATTACTACATTTTGAAGATCAATGCATGCAAGATTATGAGATGATGTCGCAATTCAAATTAACACAATTATCCATCAACTGTACCTAAAGATACTAGTCTAATGACCGACACTTGGAAATTTCCAAAGTTTTCATAGCACAATACATCAGATGTTAGCAAAGGTGGCTCACTGAAACTGCAGTACCTGAAGTCCCACCATTATTAAAAATTCGTGTGCTCTGAATTCAGAAGCTGTTCAGAAACCATAGGAACTGCTTAAAGGGAGCTTATAACAGGGCCAGTGCGCACAGCAGTCATAAACTATAGGCAGAATAGCTCATATGCAATTATGCTACAACGGCATTTAAGAAAACAGTTTCAGCCTTACCTTTAATTAGAGTATTTGAGAGGTGAAGAGGAGCCACTTGCCTTATGTGCCCTTGAGGTCTAATGTAACCCTTTCTTACACTGGAGGTATTTAATTTTACAAATGAAAACTGACTTTTCCATGAGCAGAAAATTATTCTGAAGAAGGAAAAAGTACAGCTTTGCTTATATATAATTCATAGGTGGGGAAGTTCTATCAAATCAAAGAGGTACTTTTTTTCTTCCTGAGGAACATGCCACATAACAAACTACATGAAACTTGTGTGAGAAAGAATAAGCTATGATTTACTTTGGGTATGCACATGGGGATGGAAAAGTACTTAAATTCAAAGGCAGCTCTGCAGATCATCTCTCTGCATCAACCATTGGCTGTTTTCCTAGTTTTACTTTTGTTCTCATGAAAAGAGATAGAATGATAGCTCTGCTCCAGAGCCTCGAAAAACTCATTCTAGCTGCAAAGCAGGAACAGCAATGTAAAATTCCTTGTGATATATGCACCAGCACATTGGAATGAATTGCAGTGGTGTAAAGGTACTTGCAAACACCCCTCCAATGCTGACCTTACACTGCTGTCCTTTGTACTTCTCCCTCTGTGAGGTTAACCTCTGCATTGGCATTCATACAAATGTTACGATGAAAAAATGCCATACTTCTGCCAAATGAGTGTTGTTTTTCAGTAGCATGAAGAGAAAAACTGCGGAGGGGAGATGCAGTTCAAAGAGTTACCTGGACCGCACAGTTAAGATGTAAGAGCTTGGGAGACAGTTAGATAGGATGGACTCAGGGCGCTGGACAGAAAAAGTAAATGGAAGCCTACTGGGGAGAATGGGAGCTGGCTGGAACCATGCTGGCTTCAACGCCGTTTATGAATGTGGGAGGGCACCCTAAGTGTTGGTTCAGTCCAGATATCTCCTACTGATGTGGCAGTACATACAGTTACCCAACAATTTGAAAACATTTGACAACATGCCAAAATCAGGCGGCTTCCACCACTGTTCTGAAAAACTGAGGGACGAAATAGGTGAATTTGGGTTAGGACCAGATGGCCTCCTGTGGTCCTCTCCAATCTCAACTGTTCTGTGATTCTGTCAGTTCTTATCTGTGGTGTGTGATCTCTCACTTAGCAGTGCCCAGCCAAATGCGGCACCTGGCTCACAGGGGGGATCCAGAGAATTGCAGAAAAGGAAGCCAAGTCACCGAAACCTACAATGTGGAACAGAAGGTGTTGGAAATAGAAAATACTAAGGAAAAGCCAGAAAGTCTTTTTAAATTTACGCCTCAGAAACACACTGGAACTACTTGAGGGCATTAATAAGTATGTAGGCAAGGGTCAGCAGAGTTCATACAGTTGACTTTTAGATTTCCAAACGTTCTTCCCAGCAGAGGGCAGTCCCCCAGAGGAGGCCTGCTCAGCCCTGCGCTATTCGACATACCCATAAACCATCAGGAGAAGAGGATCAGGCAGTAGGGTTTGCTGAGAACACAGTATTTTTCAGGAAAATAGTTATTAAGGTAAACAATAAAGACTTGCTGGAAGACCCTATAGTACATCGGATTATAGAACCGCAGCTGAAATTCAGTGTAGGTTTAGACAAGAAGGCAAAAACTACCCTATTTTCATGTGGATAGTGATGACTTCTGAACTATCACCAGTCAGGAGTGAGATCTAGGGAAAATGGGGTAATTTTATGAAGACACCAGCTCCAACGGGACTGTTCACTCATGTGCTGGGAGCAGCGCCGTTAGGTCAAAGCCAGAGCAATGCTGGGCAGGACAGGATGGACGGGAAGGGATCAAGGCCACTCTGCACCCATTACCACCTGCAGCTCGTCGCCGTCTCCTGCGGCCATCACCTCAAGCATTCTTGCATATTAATCGCCTGGAAGTTTCTTCGGAATCTACCAACGTACGGAGATGGCACGTATCGAGCTTCCAAGCTGGGAGGTATAAACGCCGTCAGCTTACCTGCAGAGCTCTAGAAGCCAAGCTAACGGCAGCCGGACCGCTGAGGCATTTGTGCTTCCTGGGGCGACACAGCGGACGCCCGGACCGCGATGGCGGAGGGAGGACGAGCACTCTCACCCTCGGCTGTGTGACCTCTGCTCAGGGGTGCGGGAGTTACGAGCCACGAATCAGAGAACCCGGGAGCCAGGAACCTCACGAATTCATGAAGCGATGAGTTGGTGAACTCACGTCTTAGACAAGCCTGTACAAGAGGGGACTGAGCCCTCGTTAGACGTGCTCGTTCGTCTTTTTCCCTAGCGAGCTCATAGAATAATAAAGTTCAGAGAGTACGTTGCCCTGTAAATTTGAGATCTCTAGATGACAGACACGGCCTCAGAAGCAATCGGCAAAACCAGGCAAGCAGCAGAAAGCAAAACAAAACACACCTTGGGGCAGCGCACCCGCCCCGCCCCGTCCCGTCCCTCCGCCTCCGGTTTCTGTTTCCCTCCCTGGGCCCGGCGGGCGGAGCGTCCCGGGGTGAGGCCAGGCCGGCGGCCATGGCGGTCTCCTCCCGGGCCCTGCAGGTGCTGTGCGCCGGCGGCGGCTGCCTGGAGCAGGACGAGCTGCGGCGGCGGCTGTCGGGGCGGGTGACGGCGGAGCAGCTGGCGCTGGCGCTGCGGGACGCGCAGCGCTTCACGCTGGTGCGGCGGCCCGGCGGGGCGGGGGTGGCGGTGGTGGCCACCAGCCCCGTCCGGCTGTGCCAGGAGCACGGCGCCGGCTGCCCGGGGCTGTGCGGGCGGCTGCACTTCTGCAAGTACCGCCTCAGGGGGCTCTGCCGCAACCAGCAGGCCAGGTGAGGGGCCGGGGGGGGGCCGCCATCGCCGCCTCCCCGCCCGGGGTGAGGGGGGGGAACCCGCCGGCTCCGTGTGCTGCTCCGTGCCCGCGGCCGCGGAGCCGCCTTTCCCCGCAGGGCCTCGGCGGGTCCCGCGTTGGGGGGGGGGGGGGGGGGGGGGCGGGGGTCTCGGCCTGGCGCTCGGCGCAGCCCCTTCCGCGTTCCCGAAAGGCCCCGCCGCCGCTGTCCCTGGCGGAAACGCTTCCTGTTCACTTCCCCCCGGCGAAGGAGCGGGGCACAGGCGGTTGTTTGGGTTACACACCGCTTCCCCCTTCCCCCGGCTCGCCGCCCCGCTGCCGGCGCTTCCCCCCGAGGGCCCGTCCGAGGGGGAAGGCTGGGCCCCCCCTCCCCGTGCTGCGTGAGGCGGGGGCAGCCGGTTCGCGGGGGGATGGGGGGGGGGGGGCGTTACCCACGCGTTTGGGTGTTTCCTCACGCGTGGTTGTGAGCTGCGGGGCAGAAATCCCGACAGGGTCGGGCTACGCTGGTGCTGTAACGGCTGCGAATCGAAGCCGGCGTGGTGATAATCCTGGGAGCCATGGTGTCATCTGCTCAGCAGGTCGCGTAATTGCTTTGCTAAGGGATGCTGCGGGCTGCGCTGGAACTGGCTGATTTGGTGGGCTTTTTGAGTTTGTTCAGTAGCAAAACAGTGCTCGTCTGTTAACACTCATTTTACGTCTGGGTTCCTTAACTTGTAGGAAGGAATGCAAGTTCATTCACAACTTCCGCTCGGAGCACAACCTTGGCGTTCTAACGCAGCACGGGCTGGCGGATTTAAACGACGGTGAGCTTCGGCAGCTCTTGCTTCAGAACGACCCTTCCCTCTTACCAGAGGTCAGTGGTACTGCGGCAGTTTCTTTCAGCCCCCGTGTTTTGGTGAGCATCACCAAAGCGGAACGGGCTTCACGCTGGCTGGAGATGTTAGGTGTCAGCTTCGTTAGCGTCATGCGAATCGAAAACTTGAAATCTGCATCCCCAGTTCTCAGCTGTGGTGGGCTGACCCCAGCTGGAAGCTGAGCATTTGCGCAGCCCCTTGCTCGCTCCCCTGGCCCCAGCAGGACGGGTGAGAGAAAACAAGAAGAACCAGACTGATAGCAGGGTCCTGCACCTGGGGAGGAACAGCCCCATGCACCAGTACAGGCTTGGGGTGGACCTGCTGGGAAGCAGCTCTGCGGAGAGGGACCTGGGTGTGCTGGTGGACGACAGGTTGACCATGAGCCAGCAGTGTGCCCTGGCTGCCAAGAAAGCTAATGGATCCTGGGATGCATTAGGAGGAGCGTGGCCAGCAGGTCGAGGGAGGTTCTCCTTCCCCTCTACTCTGCCCTAGTGAGGCCCCACCTGGAGTACTGTGTCCAGTTCTGGGCTCCCCACTTCAAGAAAGATGAGGAGCTACTGGAGAGAGTCTAGCAGAGGGCTACGAGGATGGTGAGGGGACTGGAGCATCTCTCCTACGAGGAAAGGCTGAGGGAGCTGGGCTTGTTCAGCCTGAAGAAGAGAAGGCTGCAAGGGGACCTTATAAATGCTTATAAATATCTGCAGGGTGGGTGTCAGGAGGATGGGGCCAGACTCTTTTCAGTGGTGCCCAGTGACAGGACAAGGGGCAATGGGCACAAATTGAAGCATAGGAAGTTCCGTCTGAACATGAGGAACAACTTCTTCACTCTGAGGGTGACGGAGCCCTGGAACAGGCTGCCCAGGGAGGTCGTGGAGTCTCCTTCTCTGGAGATATTCCAGACCTGCCTGGACGTGGTCCTGTGCAGCCTGCTGTAGGTGACCCTGCTTCGGCCGGGGGGCTGGACTAGATGACCCACAGAGGTCCCTTCCAACCCCAAACATTCTATGATTCTGTGATTAAACTTGTGGATGGAGATAAAGACAGTTTAGCAACTGGAGTAAAGAGGGGTGGAAAACAAGTGTTGCAAAGGAAGTTGGGGCCCCCAACATAAAAAAGACATGGATGTGTTGGAGCGGGTCCAGAGGAGGGCCATGAAGATGGGCTGGAGCACCTCCCCTATGAGGACAGGCAGAGGGAGTTGGGGCTGTTCAGCCTGGAGAAGAGAAGGCTCTGGGGTGACCTTATAGCAGCCTTCCAGTACCTGAAGGGGCCTACAGGAAGGATGGAGAGGGACTTTTCACAAGGGGGTGTAGTGATAGGACAAGGGAGAATGGCTGTAAACTAAAAGAAGGCAGATTTAGATTAGATATTAGGAAGAAATTCTTCACCATGAGGGTGGTGAGGCACTGGCACAGGCTGCCCAGAGAAGCTGTGGCTGCCCCCTCTCTGGAAGCGTTCCAAGCCAGGTTGGATGGAGCTCTGAGCACCCTGGTCTGGTGGAAGATGTCCCTGCTGATGGCAGGGGGGTTGCAACCAGATGATCTTTAAGGTCCCTTCCAACCCAAACCATTCTATGATTCTAAGTTAATCACCACCTCCCACGAGCAGACTGATGCCTAGCAAGTCTCTGAGCAAGGGCTGCCTTGTAGGAAGGACCCACCTTCCCCACTCCCTGATTTTTTATTTTTTTTTTTTATTTCTGAGCGTGGTGTTACATGATGTGGAAAATCCCTTTGGCCAGTTTGGGCCAACTGTCCCAGCTGTGTCCTCTCTCAGCTTCTTGCCCACCCCCAGCCTACCCAGGGAGGCAGGGGGAGGGCAGGTGGAGAAAAAGAGAAAGCTGTGGGCACTGTGCAAGCACTGCTCAGCAGTAGCTGAGACATGGATGTGTCATCAATGCTGTTTTGGTCAGAAATCCAAAACATAGCTCCCTGTGGTCTGCTATGAAGAAAGTGAACTCCACCCCAGCCAGATCCAGTACCTCTTACCATCAAATTCACGTCAAAAAAGTTCACTGTGCCAGAACTAGAAAACCAAAGAGTTTGGATGGTGACACCATAAAATCCGCTACCCTACATTTGTGTGACTTAGAATAAAATCTGATCTGCTTGAGAGTGTCTGTAAGGTAGTTGTTGTGTGTTGAAAGATCT
This sequence comes from Opisthocomus hoazin, assembly GCF_030867145.1. Lineage (NCBI taxonomy): Eukaryota > Metazoa > Chordata > Aves > Opisthocomiformes > Opisthocomidae > Opisthocomus > Opisthocomus hoazin. The sequence goes on along the minus strand of NC_134421.1, from coordinate 10,703,294 downwards.
TTCTAGACATTAGCAGGGAAAAGGAAAATCTACCAAGTAACGGTTTGGAAAATGTGGACCACGTAGCTGTAAAAAATCTAAAAAATCGTGAATTCAAACAGTCTATATGAGCATATTTAAATTCTTTTTTTTTTTTTTTTCTCTCTACCCAAGGTCTGCTTGCATTATAACAAGGGTGATGGACCTTATGGATCTTGTACCTTTAAAAAGATCTGCACCAAACTGCATATCTGCCAGTACTTTTTGCAGGGACAGTGCAGATTTGGCAGCAGCTGCAAGCGATCCCATGACTTATTCAATTCAGAATGTTACGAGAAACTGGAGAGACAGGGAATGAGCTCAGACATTATTGAGAAACTACCCTCCATTTATAGGAATATGTATGATATAAAGAATGGCAACCAGAGCATGTATGACACAGAAGATGCCAAGTCTTCACTGTGCAAAGGTAAATGATACCATCTTTTGCAAACATCAGAAGAAGAGTCATTATAGTGAATGTAACATTTCCAGATGTCGTTAAGAAAAAGAAAGCTGAATTTGTGTCTCGATGTGCCTTTTAGGAGGGACCTTGCTCCTATCTCATTAACAGAGATTCGTGTCTTGACAAGTGAAGTGGATTTCAAGGCATTATGGGTTCCTGAGAAATGAAGTGCTTGATGTTTATAAAAATCTTAAATTTGGGATTAGAAAAGCGTAACAGGAACTGGAAAAAAAGGAGATTTACAATTTTTTTCTTGGTAAAAAACATAAGCAAGGGTAAAGAACTGTTTAAGAATAGGTGTGGCATCTGCTTGTGTGATTACAAATTATTTATCCCTTTTTTCTTTCATGTAGTGATTGTCTAGCATAAGAGTTCACAGTCAACGGTATCCTAGTTACTTCTCAGAGGTGTAATTTTTTGTTTGTTCTTTTGAAGTTCCTTAGAACTGTAAGTTAATTTAGCAGGGAAGAACAGGATAACAGAATGGAAAATCCATGTGTGTGCGTGTTGCTATTTTCTCTGCAGCTCCTTTTTCCCTTGTTTCCTTAGGTGTGCTTTAATTTATGGCAGTATCAAGTTTGGAGACTTCAGATTTTATAGCTGCCAATGTGAACAGCTATGTGGAATGTGTGCTTAATTCAAGTCCATCTAGAAATGCAAAGGCATTGGATTCTATTCTTACTTTGCAGTGACAGCTAAAAACTGCATCTGAGGAATTCAGCAGTTACAGGAGAGTCAAGTTTAGAAAGGATGGATAAAGGGATAGTACTTTTGAGTGTACAAAGATACCGAAGACTTCAGTGTCTTTCTGGAGCTGAATGCAGTTATGTAGCTATAAACGCTGGTTTTAGGCATCTTCCCTGCCCAAAGGTGCACTTCTAACAGGACTTGTTGAAACAAAATGTATTAAAAAGGCTTGTAATTCCCCCCTCTAGAGAGAAAACAGAGCTCTAGCCGAGAGTCCTCGGCGACAAATGATGATGAATTGGAACAGATCTGTGTCTATCACCTGAACGGAAGTTGTGGCTTTAAAGGTAGGTTGTCACTGTAGCACTTCCAGTCTGTCTTCCTTTGCTCATAAACAGAAAGTAAAAGACAGCTTTCACAGAAAGGGGAAACTTCAAAGCTTATGCTTATCTTTAGCTAAATCTCGTTGTAATCTTGAGTGCTGATAGGAAAGTGTTTGACGTGCCTGGTATCCCAAACAGAGGAGCTGTTTTGTTTTACTCTGAATGTACAATGTCAGCCTGTGTTGGAGGCTGGCTACTCCACCTGTGTTCACCTAAGGGACTGCTGAATGGCAGGAGTCCTAGTTCCAAACAACTACAAAAGATACTCTGCGTTCTACGTTCTTCCTTGTTTCTTCTAGCACTCTGCTGTTCCATCTGTCTGAGGTGTCTCCCTTTCAAAATGTTCCAACTTGTCCAGGATAAAGGCTGCTGTGCCAGCTTTCTTGTTGTCCTTTTGTCATCCTTTTCCTGCTTGGTGTTCTGGACCTGTGGCAGCACCCTGATGTACTGCACACCTCCTCATATGAACTGGGTGGAGCAGTCTCCGTGACTTTCCCTGTAGTTAAGCTGCTTGTCGTTCGACTGTGAAAGCTAGCCTCAAGTTTATGCATAGTGTACTGGTGATGTGATCTTCACTCCTATCGAGGAGTGACGGCATACGGACTCTTCAAATGATTTCTGAGTAACGCTTGTGATACCTGGGCCACTGCTACCACTACTCATGTTCCTGGTGAGGCCTGGCCCCTTAGAAACTTCTCAAAATCTCTAAATGAGTTACCTCCTATCCTAAGACTAAGCACTGGTCTGTTTATTTGTTTTGATTTTAACTCAGTAATACCACTTTGTGGCTAAGTGGTTAGGCATAGCTATTTGAGTCTACACTGATATTCTGTGTATGAAATAATAGCCTCGTGTGAGGCTTGTGATCTCGATTCATTGTAAATTTTTGTCTCCAAAACTGAGAAGACAGAACCATCCTTCACCACGGAGGTCCTGCTAGCTGTTTTGATACACAAAGAGACTCTAGTAGGTACAGAAACTGAACTTCTGCCTAAACTCAAAAATTAAGTTTTGGTTGCTCACACTGAAAAATTCTGAACTATTGCTTGTAAGGATTCCATAGGTGAACCCTTTCCAGAGCTATACATTTGATACTTTCACCAGCTAGGTGTACAGCCCTGAAATGTTGGAGTTTTTCTCATAGCCTGTAAAAATAATGCATCTCTTGCCTTTTTTTTTTTTTTTTGAACTTTTATAGAAAAATGTATCAGAAGTCATTTTCACTTGCCATATAGATGGCAGATCTCTGATGGTAATGCCTGGAAGGACTTGAAGAATATGGAAGAAATAGAAAGAGCATATTGTGACCCCAATAATGCCAGGTATAAACCCTTACAAAATTTAATAATGTTTGGAGTTTGCTATATTGCACTAGGCCCTTAGTGGCTATAAATTGCTACGATTATTTTGCAGTTGTTACAGAAATAGCTTCATTTGGTATTCTTCTGCTAACATCACACTGCTGATCTACTGCTACTGGAGATCTGATCCATTGTGACTTACTTCTGCCGGGAGTCTGTAGATGGCCCTCTGGGTTACCGTACTGGATTTGGCTGGGGTGGAGTTAGTTTTCTTTGTAGCAGCCTGTATAGTGCTGTGTTCTGGATTTGTGACTAAGACAGTGCTGATAATGCACTGATGTTTCAGGTGTTGCTGAGCAGTGCTTGCCCGGAGTCAAGGGTGTTTCTTTTTCCCACTCCACAGTGGGTAGGCTGGGGGTGGGCAAGAGGCTGGGAGGGGATCAGCCGGGACAGCTGACTTGCACTGACCAGAGGGTCTCCCATACCGTATAACGTCATGACCAGCAGTGAAGCCTGGGGCAGAAGAAGAGGGTTGGGTTTTCGGTTTCCAAGGTGGCTGAGGTTTGGAGGCTGGCTGGGCATTACACTGCCTGTGGGAGGTGGTGAGTGATTTGATTTGCTTTGCTTTATTTGTTTGTTTGTGCCACCACTCCCATTCTTCACCTATTGAACTGCCTTTATATTGACCCATAACCTTTCTTGCTTTTGCCCTTCCTATTTTTTACCCTCTGTTGTGCAGGGGAGGGGGAGTGAGCGAGCAGCTGTGTGGGTACTTGGTTGCTGGCCAGGATCAATCCACCACAGTTATTTTGTGTGACTGACCCATAAACTCTAGTACTGTGAAAAAAAAGTATGAATACTTCCTACTGCTGCTACCATAGGAAGTCTTAATCCTCACTAAAAATGGCTGGAATACTGCAGAGAATGGTGATTTTATCACAAGTCCCTGTGGGAATCTGTCTTTGTTTAGAGCTTGCCAATGCTCAGTTTGACCCCATGATTAGAAGTAACCTTCTCTTTCACCTGTTAAGATGGAGGATGGAAACGTAGCATGAGATTTGCCCCTCTTGCCCCCTTTTCCTCCAGACCGTATTGTGGAACTGGCAGAATACCGTGTGTGTCTGGAGAGAGAGATACTCTTGGGTACAGAGAACCATTAAGAATATGGAAATATCTTGTAAGAGTTTGGAACTGGTTATGTAGCACAAAGAGGGTATTGGGAGGGGCTCATACCAGTATGCTGTGTCCCATGCTGGGGAATTTACCTAGCCCTCTTGTGTTATGTTAGAGGCTCTTTGAAGCCGAAGTTACGACAGCGTTCTGTTCAGAATATCGTTGGTTAGCAAGAAGGGGGCAATGTACATTTTCCATTGTTTCTGTTCAGCTTATGTAACTCACGAATTTACCAGTTGGTAATGGTTACTGCCCAGGGAACCAGTGTGAGATGTAATGCTGTACTGCGAAATACGTACAAACACCAGACAGAGCTGGGGTTGTTGTGGAAGCTGCAGGTTTGTGTTCTGCTTTTGAGTGATGTTGACTTAATTTGCAAATTCATGGTGGGCTTCTGAACTGATGTGTAAAGCTTCACAAAACAGTTCTCTGTTTTTCTCTCCTTTTTTTTTTTATAGATTTAGTAATGGTGTTACTGAAAGTGGCTCTGTCTTGTCATGTATCTGTTTTCTGAATATGTGCTGTGGGCTTGCAAAGGTTAGACGTCTTTCTACAGTCTCGTCTGTGACCAAACCCCCTCACTTCATTCTTACAACAGAATGGATCTGGTACTGGAAAGATGAATATGGCCTGTGGCAGGAATATGGAAAAAAAGTAAGTGTGGAGAAACGGGGAGACTCTCAGCTCTGTGTTAGAAGTGCCTAACTACTGAAAAGTACACAGTACTTCCCCTCTCTTGTCCCTCTCTCCCTCCCACTCATATTGTACAGGTGGACTTTAGAGGCCTAATGGGATCTTTTCCCTGTGAGTTTGATTGGTTCAGGTAGTGGAGCGCTCACTGGTGAGTCACAAATATTGACAGATAATTCTTCAGTGAGTCATGTCAATAGGATCACATGAATACATTCATTTCATTGCTCCTCAGTAAAACTTCCTTCTCTGAGGTTCCAGTAGTGCTCTGTCTTTGCTAAGGTCTAGGTGCTGAATATGAAGCCTCAGTAGTAGTGTTCACTGCGTGCACTTTGCCATGTAGGTTTAGGCTTCCTAACACTGCTTGGTTTGCTTTAGGGCAGTTTCAACTGCTTAATACATGGCTTTTGCCTGAAAGCCACTATCATGCACAAAGGCTGATACATACTGCAGCCACGATACCATATGACAGTTGTTGGTTTTTAAACTTGCTTGTATATACTAGACCAGGAGAATCTTTGTTTCTCTGGTTTTGTTCTGACAGGATGATCATCATGCAGCTGCCACTGTTTCCAGTTATGATCTGGAGAAAGCTTATATAGCAAAAGGTTCTCCAAAGCTGAACTTCAGAGCTGGAGTACATGAATATGAACTCAATTTTGGAGGTGAGTTCCATTTGCTTTGTGGTTTTTTTTTTTGTTCCCTCCCTGCTCTTTTGTGGTTTTAAACTACGTTACTACAGGAGATAGGAAAGAGAAATGTGAACTTCTGAACTGAAATGCTTACAGAGACAGAGCTTCTATCAAAGTTCTCAGGATAAGAGCTGTTCATGTAAGCAAAGTGGCATTCCTATTCCTATTCCTCCTTGCTTCTGAGAAGTTCTTGTGCTGGGTTTCAGAATGTCTGCCAGCAAGTCCAAGTGTGACATTGCCATTGGTGCTAGCACCAACACAAATGGTGAGAAACTTCTGGAAGACTTGACAAGGCAGGTTCTGGTCTGCTTTAATCACCGACTTGCAGAAAAACAAATACTTGGGCAAGGTGTAGGGTCCAGACAATCCTTAGCGTTGCAAGATTTATGTAGTTATATTCTTTTCATAGCTCTGTCTGTCTGGAAAGGCAGAAGAAGTAACTTGGCTATGTCAAAGTAGGAAGATGCATTTCACAGGAGTTCAGGAAATTTAAGGCACTTGTGATGGCACTGTCCTCTCTGAGCTGTTGCCTCTCCAAGCATTCTTTTCAAAAATCATGGGGAACAGCGGTGGTGGGAATCAGCCTGCCTAGACTGTCATTTTGGTGTAGTTGCCTTTGATCCAGGTCTCCATTACTACCTCATTCTGTGTGAAAAAAAAAAGCCCAAGCAGAATGGGCATGTGATCTGTTGGTTGTGATTCAATTGAAAGCAATGCTGTAATCTTCTCGATAGGCTGGGGGAACTTGTCTGACTCAGAAGGGAAAATTGCATAGTAAATCGACTGCTTTTCTAAAGTTTGACCTTTTTGAGTAACTTAGGCAAACAGACACAATGTAGACGTCTTCCAAAACTTAGTTTCTCAGCTTGGTGGTGCCAAGAGATTTTTTTGTTTGTTTGCTTTCTTCCTGTGTATCTCTCTCTGAAGATGAGGCCTCGTTCTCATGGCTGCAGCTGACTCTTAGTTGATTAGTATGATGTGGCAGTAGCTACAAAGGCTCCAAGATTCAGAAAAAATGTCTATAAAATTCAGGTTGTGGTGACTTGTTTCTGTTGGTGGTTGATAAAAATGCGTGGCTTGCGATAACTGTTAGGTTGTGTTTATAGCGTCTGAAATCTACGACTACGTGTAGAAAAACAGTATCTTGATTGCAAATCGAGAAGGAGGGTATGCAATCCGTGGAGCAAAAGTACATACTTAGTTTACAGTGATCCTTTTCAGTTATGTGTGGCTGATGGAACAACGAAGGGAATATTGTTACTGTTGTCTATCATTCCTTCTACAGTTGGAAAGTAAAACTGAAAGTTAAATCAGTTCTCGGTGATTTATACAGATAGACTGTGGGTTCCACATCCTGCTCTGACTTCCTTTTGTGTAGCAAGAAAAAAAGCTTGGTGCCTTTTTGTCAACGTTTTTGACAAAACAACTTAGTGGCAAGTTTTGCTGCAGCGTGAAGGCTTTCTGAAACATCCTTCTCATTGTTCAGGATTCTGCTTTTTTTGTTTTCTTTTCCCCTCCGCAGCCATGATTCAGAAAAACCTTCGCTACACAACAGAGAGAGAGATTTGCAGAAGACCTAAATTTGTCTCTCAGACAGTGGTAGAAGAGACAAGAAAAAGGTAAACTGCAGCTGCTCGTTCTGAGGTGATGGACTTAGTGGATTGTGAAGGCAGTGTCTTCCAAGTGTGTAAATAAGGTGAAGGAGTAGCTGTTAAGGCAATTATAAAAGAAACTGAGAGGGGGAAGAACATACCTTTCCTGCAACAATGTCTACCCAGGCCAGTATTGCAACCTGGCCAACAGTTTTCAAGCAATGTGGGAGCCTAGGGGGTGAGGGAAGTTTGGGCTTCGCCACAGAAAGTGTGGAAGTGTAGAAAATAATTCAGCGTGTAGCAATGTTGTAGGAAGCTGCGGGTTAGAGGGAGCTATCTTATTAGAGCAGCTGATACATATGGAAGCAATAACGTTTATGCATACTAGCCCTTTCTGACATCTGAGATCAGTAATTTTTAAAGCTGAGTACAAGTTTAGAAACAATTCTTTCGAGGGCAGCCAGACAACATAAGAGGAAAGTACTAGTTGTTAGAGGTGGAGCAAAAGGTGGGAGACAGCAAGGGGAGGAGTTTTATATAATTGTGTGTAACAGCCAACTTTTATTACACGTTCACTTGCAGCACACAGTGCTTGCTTAAACATGACAGAAAAGAGCAGCTAAACACACTAATTAAAATTGGGGTGGAAGTAGAGGGGAGGGCTGTATCTGTCCTGTTTCTGTCGTACTGATACGATACTGGATACGTTTTTGTTTATCTGCCCCAGTGTAGCAGAGCTTTTATGTATACTTCAACTCTTTGCAACTAAGAGAACTACTTTCATGTTTAGTTCAGTGTGTATCTAGGTTTCTTTTTCTCATTTGGCATCTTTCTTCGTGCCGTAAGTCTTGGCATGACGCTTTAGAAACAATATTTTCACGTACTGAACTGAAAAGACAATTTTGAAGTCTTTTCAGTTCAGTTGCCTGTATTCTCCCTAGACTTGACAAAGATGTTTAGTATTATATGTACATAAAATGTAGGGATTTGGTTTGTTTTAATTATCTATTTATAATGTCTTGTAACGTACAGGGGCTTTAACCATATAGAAGATTTTAAGGGCATTCCACCTCACTGGGACAAATCTGCCCTGCCTGAAGTGGGATTCAAGGTTTGGAACTTTGTTTTTTCTCTCCATCCGTTTTGTTGCACACAGGTTTGTTATGTCACAAGTCCAGTGTTTCTTGGGCCTTTGTAGATGACTGTTTCTTGTGTAACATAATGCAGAGATGTTGGTAAATTTGAGTTTGATACCGCACTGGGCAGACCTAGCTGTGAAGCTAGACCCAAATTTATAAACTAACAAGTGGTGGCAGTATGACCATGGCAACATTGACTTTCACTACTACTATTTATCTCTTTCCTTGGCACATTTGCCATTTGCCTGAAGCTTATGCTGTATTAGCAAGACTGTTACTGGTGCCCAAGATGCATAGCTTTGAAGGCCAATATATGCTGAAGTATCAGAGATAAATCATGCCTCTAAACTTCAGGGTAGCCATTCCCTGAGCTGTGTATAAGTAGACTGTTTTACGTCTATGGAGAGTTGATGAAATCAGCAGAGTTCAAACTGGGATCATCCGTTAAAATGTACCATAACTCCAGTGTAGTGAACTTATTTACCTTTGTAAAACAGGTAATATCTGCATGGTTTACCTTTGCTGACTTCCTGCCTGCTTCCATCACCGCCTCTGCCAACTCTAATAACTATAGCTACAGTAAAGATCTTAGAAGGAGCTTGAAAATTACTGACTCGTAAAATGCAAATACTCAAGAAATTATCAACAAAAAATAGGGAAGGCTAGCGCTGACATTCTTGATGTTCCTAGGGAAAACATGCTAGTAGAAAACTTTGCTTGCTTACAGGACTGTCATGGAAGGAACTGATTTTTGACAGCGTGTCTCTGCTCTTCCCTAAAATGATTAATCGAATAAAGCCTTTTCAATTTATTTGAAAACTGAACAGGCAGTGCAGTTTGTGTTCACTGGCTGGAGGGAGTATAAACGATGAAGTTTTAAAAAGCATGGGTGTAGAGGTACCCTTTGATTTGCTGCAACATAAACTCTCTGTTCTTTTTTAATTTATGTGTTCATTTCTTCTATGTATTTAGGTACTGTTTGATGTATGCATGCAAATGTATCTCGGCCCAAATATTAAAAGGGGCTGGGGGCTGCACATAAGCATGCAGCTCCTTCAATGTCCTGTGAGAGAGCAACCTGGGTGTCTTAAACCGCAGGTGTTAATGTTGCCTTGGTAAGAGCTCACTTTTACAGAGCAGGGATCTCTCATCTGCCTTTTTTCCAAGAGTATTTTTGCTGCTTGTACCTCTGCTTCACAGAAAAGATCTGAGTAGTGCACTAGGTAGGGTGGCTCTGTTATGATTTAGTAGGAGATGAGAGTAGCTTTTTAATCTTTTCCTTACAGCTGATTGAGCTTGACAGTTCTTCTGAAGAATACAAGAAAGTCAAGACGGACTTTCAACGCACAATGCCCAAAACAGTTATTAAAAGGATTTGTAGAGTTCAGAACCCATCTCTCTGGGAACTGTATCAGTGGTATGTATAAAATACTGCTCTGCTACGTGTGCATGAAGTTTGTTGTTTCTGCAGTTAGCTTTATGCTCAAGATAGACACACGTTTCTGAAATGCATTTAAAAATCTGCTTCGACTCCCCCACTGAAATACCTAGTCAGGATCAACATGTAAATAGGAGTACCGCCAAAACCAAAACTTGGTCAAGACAGAGCTTAGAAAAGTCAGATGAGCTGACTCAGAAGAGTCCTTGCTCCTGAGTAAGTGGTTCTGACTTCTGTGTCCAGGACAGCTGCCTTCCACTGAAAGCCTGAAGCTGGTAATCGATCGCATCTGGCACAAACACTGGTTTGTAGCTGGGCAAAACTGAAACAGCATTTGAAATTAAATGCAAAACTCACTGAGGGAAAGCCTTAACATAAACTTCTGTGTTTAGTAAAAAAATAAATCTAAGATTACTCCCCCTCTCCCGATAGGCAGTGAATGAAACAAAACATTTTTATTATGAAATACCTGGAGGCATTTGTGTATAATGCAAGCATGTTTGCATGCAGCTAGACAGCAAGATACCCTGTATGCCCAAAGTTCAGGCCTTAATGTAAGGATTTTCAGAATGTACTCTCTGTGTAAAACGTCTGGGTACAGCCACAGTGGGACTCCAAAGATACTGCTGCTTATTGCAGGCAGAAGGAGCAAATGCAGAAGAGCCATGGTGGAAGGGCTGCGGATGAACGATTTTTATTTCATGGGACCAGTAAAAAATACATTGATGCCATCTGTCAGCAAAACTTTGACTGGAGGATCTGTGGCCTTCATGGGACGGTCTATGGCAAAGGTTGGTTTTCAGCTCTTTCATTAACGCTAGACTTGCTAAAAAATTCTCAGTAGTTACTGCAGAGGTGTAAAGTTAGAGAGCACTCGGCCAATCCACGGTTTATCTCTGTGATGGTATGGACAGCATAACTGACTGGCAGTGATTATTTGGAGCTAAGGCATACTGAAAGGCCTTGGCCTCCATGCTCCACTCTATCCTTGCAAGAAAAGACAAGCTTAGGAGAGGCCAGTTCTAGGAATGGTTTCTCTGGGAGTCCAGGCTTACTTCTGTTCCAGTTTCTCCAAGGTCCTACAGGAGGGCAGCGTGGCATTATCTGTGGTTTGTTTGTTGTTTTTTTTTTCCAGGAATGTAAATGCTATCCTTGTTAGCAAATTACATTCCTTTACATTGTCCTGTGTACAGGAAAGGATCCCCATACCAAGTGGAATAGCTGAGAGACAGGCCGACTGACTGACTCCCCACCCATCCAATTGAATACTTCATAACCCTCGGAAATGTTCTAATGAAAATTAGTAGCCTCTCTGAGGGGAGGAAGTTGGGTGAGACTGGGGAAGGTGGACGTCTGGGGTCAGGAGGAAATCTTTTTGAGAAATACGATAACATTTGAAACATTACGGAGCGTCTGGACGATGCTTTTAGTCATATGGTTTAGTTTTAGGTAGTCCTGCAAGGAGCAGGGAGTTGGACTCAATGATCCTTATGGGTCCCTTCCACCTGAAGTGATTCTGTGATTACTTCTGTGGCTTTTTAGTATGTGTGCCGTGAAAAATGAAAGTGCAAGTAATACATAATGGTCATTTTCACTAAGAAAGACATACAGGACAAGTGAAGGCTTTGGAAAGGCAGTTCTTGAACTGGTTAATGGATTTGCTTATGAATTCACTGTCACACTGCATCACTTCTTTCCCTGCAGTTTTGGTGTCTTACCCACTCTGTCTTGGTGTCTTTTTCTGCAGGAAGCTATTTTGCAAGGGATGCATCTTACTCTCACAACTACTGCTGGGACGACTCAAACACCAAGACCATGTTTCTGGCACGGGTGCTGGTGGGGGAGTTCACTCTTGGTTGTTCTTCTTATGTTCGGCCTCCCTTGAAGGACAACCAAAACTTCTATGACAGTTGTGTGAATAGCTCTTCAAACCCTTCTATCTTTGTCATCTTTGAGAAGCAGCAGGTATATCCAGAGTATCTCATAGAATACGTTGACCAGGCATTGGCAAAAATGCTATAGCAGTAAAACCTGTCATCATTCTTTAGCTGGTATAAATATTTTTTTAGTGTTGGCTTAAGAGAGAAAAAGTGATTTTTAGAAATTGTGTAATTGGGTAGGTGAGTGTTCAGCAACACTTATACTCTATCCTTTTTGTGCAGAAAATGAGGGGTAAAAAGACACAAGGGATGTTTTAGAATTCTAAAAATCCCATGACTGTCTCCTGTTCTTTAGCAGGTATGATGTTTCCCTGCATTGCTAGAGGTTTTTATTACGTGAATTCAATGATGGTTGTAACATGAGGATTGGCGATGACCGCCAAGTTTAAACAATAGTTATGATTGTTTCAGGATAGGTCTTTACACTTGCTCGTTGTTCAGAGGCTTTCTCCTTCTACTTGTTTATCTTTTAACTCAAAAATTGATAAAACGTGCTTTTTTTAATAATCTGTCTCCTGTAACAGCAGACATTCAACTGTTTGCAAATGAGGCAATCTCTGTCTCTGCGCTCAACTCACTGCATAAATTCTTAGCAGCACTGTTTTTTGTCCCTACCTAATCTTCACCAACAAAGCCTCAAAAATTAAACTTGTTTGTTGAAAAAGAACAGAGACTTACTTTCACTAGTTAATTTTCTCATTTAAAACAAGTACTGAAAGCATGAAGCATATCAAAGGTTGCTTGGTGCTGTGCTACTCAGTTGACTTACTCTGTCAAATAAATGCTGTATTTTAGGTCTGTGAGAACACAAGTTTTTCACGACTTTCACTGTGCCTGCAGCTGAGAGAGTGCTGGCAGGTGCCAGGGGAGAAGAAGAGGCAACTCACGCTGTCATTTAAGAATGTCATACTTGGGAGTGAAACATGCTGCTTGATTAGCAATACACTGTTTGTGTGGAGCAGCTTTATGGTTCTCTTACAGCTGTTGGGAAGGACAGTGAGTGATTGTCTCATTGGGTGTGCTGTCCCTTTGGGTGCAGGAGACACACTGGCTACCCGTGTAATCAGGGCGTCTTTGGCTTTTCTTGCAGGAAAAATGTGCTTACCTGGGGAGTGGTCTTCAGCCACAGAGCTGAAACCTTTAAAAATCTGAAGATCAAGTTGAATATTTAATTGTTCCAAGCAAAAGATGTTATTGGTGTTCAGCAGTCAGCATCCATGTGTGCAGATAGTCAAAACCCTTGAACTGTCAAGTATTTCTTAAGATTAAAGTTGCTGATGCGTAGACAGATACTTTATCACAGCTTTAGTGCTCATAAGTGAGTACTTTTTAGCTATAGTGTACTGCAAAAGCCTTAAGATATACTTTATATAGAACCAAAAAAAGCTCATTCTCTGCATTGTAGAAGCATTTATTTTTAATTCATCTGGATGATGAGTGACAGGTGTACACTGGGTAACTCTTTATTACTTCAGCACTGTGAACCAGGAGCTTAGGCCTGATCAGCTGGACTAAGGCTGTGCAGAACTCCTTTTTATACGAACTGTAAAACTAGCAGCGTGATTTCTAAAGGAACATACTCCTCTTCGTGTTTAAACCCAGTAAAACACAGGATGTGGAAAAGCAAGTTGGCTGTATTCTTTCTTTTGGAAGATTTGTAGTAGAACACACATGATAAATCTCATGTCAGCAAATGAGCGTGTCACCAAATACTACATTCATTGAGCAGGGTAACATTAGGTAGAGAGCATACCTGTGTAGAGTAAGACAAAAAACGTGTTCCTCTACACCTTCTTGGCAAATAGGAATACTGACAGTATGCCTCTCTTCTTCTAAACTTAATGAGCTTTTCAGCTTGGGCTGGTTCTGGCTGGGATAGAGTTAGTTTTCTTCATAGTAGCTAGTATGGGGCGATGTTTTGGATTTTGCTGAAAACAGCGTTGATAACGCAGAGATGTTTTCCTTATTGCTGAGCAGTGCTTACACAGCGTCAAGGCCTTTTCTTGCTCCTCATCCCACCCCACCAGCGAGGGGGCTGGGGGTGCACAGAAAGGTGGGAGGGGGCACAGCCGGGACAGCTGACCCCGACTGACCACAGGGATATCCCGTACCATACGACATCATGCTCGGCATGTAAAGCGGGGGGAAGAAGAAGGAAGGAGGGGACATTGGGAGTGCTGGTGTTCGTCTTCCCAAGTAACAATTAGGTGTGACAGAGCCCTGCTTTCCTGGAGATGGCTGAACAACTGCCTGACGAAGGGAAGTAGTGAAATGAATGCCTTGTTTTGCGTTACCTACTAAACTGTCTTTACCTCAACCCATGCGTTTTCTCACTTTGACCCTTCCAGTTTTCTCCCCCATCCCACCCGGAGGGGAAGTGAGCGAGTGGCTGGGTGGTGCTTAGTTGCTGGCTGGGGTAAACCATGACACAGCTGAGACCTGGAATAGCTGAAGTCATGTTAATCTTTTGCCAGAAAAATTGAAACAAAGATAATTTTTTTTATGCACAAAGTTGAGATATTTTTTTAATAACATTTTTGATGCATAGTGATCTTTTTAAAACCTTTACCTTAATTCTTGGAGGGGCTGTGTAAGTGTGTGTGCCTGTGTACGTACGTATGTATGTAAAAGAACTGCAATAAACTGGCTGGTTGTGTTACTTTGTCAGCTGTTATTCCTCCGTTAACACACAAAAAAAGCAAAGTTTCCATGTTTTTCACTTTTGAAACCGCAGTAGTAACTTTCTTGTGTGTAGTAAATAAACAGGTATTCATGCCCCTAAATTCTTTTGAATTGTTTTCTCTCTCTCTCAATACTAAAAGCACCGTGTTTCACTGTTTCTGTGTTCTTGGAAACTTTCTTAAAGATGCTGCTGTTAAGTCATGGAGTCCCTCTACAGCTGTTTGGATCGCATTTGGAAATGAACAGATTAAAGAGTTATTTGTATTAAATGTAAACTTTGCACAAAAATTTGTATTGAACCTCTCTCCTGCGTGAGGAGGGTTTTGATAACAGGTCCATCCTGGCAAGGCAGAGGGCAAGTAACAGCTCTGCTGTGCCGGCTGCGTGGTGTGGAGCAGGGTAGTTTCTGAACCTCTGATCCCCCCACCCCACCGGGCTGGGCAGGGGTCTGGCAGCCAGCCAAGGTCAACCCACCATGCCGTTGAAGGAGTTTTACCTGTAATCAGGTTTGTCATGACACTGCCTGGATTCTGTAAGATGTGGGTGTCAATGCGCTGTCTGTAAGCAGCGGCAGCGAAGGGGTGGCAGTAGCTCCCCAGTTCTGATACCTGCAGCCTGGCAAAGCAGGGGCGGTGGGTGAGAGGAACTTGGGTGGATGGCACAGTCCAGCTACCGTAGCGTGCTCAGTGTTGCTTGGCTTGGAGGAGACTTGTGCTTTGCTTCTTGGAAACCACTGCGCAGAGCTGCCTTTGAGCCAAAGGGCAGCTGGGAGCTGTGGAAATGCTGCAGGGCTTCCAGCTCAAATCCCTGGCTGCTACATGGCCAGGGTTACCGGTGCTCGCCTGTTTTACCAGGGAAAAGGCTTCACAGGCCTGAATAACTCCCTTGCTCTCAGGCCTGGTCATGAATTCATCTCTATTTTCAAAAATGCTACCTGAGGGAATCCCCCTTGAAAGCAGCCCTAGCACCCAGCAGTGCAGGGAGCAAACATCTCGGGGACCGATGAGGCTTTTCAGTCTGAAGAAAGAGAGTGGGGCCAGTATGAGCCAAGCAATGAAATAAACAGTTCAAAAGTCAACTTTAAATTTTTCTAGCATGTTTACTACTGTAAAGGTGCAAAAGAGTCTCATATTGAGTGAAGCTGTGTCCGAGATGGAAACAACATTTAACAAAGGGAAATGAGAAGGTGGTCATTCCAGAAACCACCACACACAGAGACGAAGTTCTGCAGTTTAATGCCAGGTAAGAAGAGATAGTTCAAATTTGCAATCCATGAAGCATAATAATTTCTAACACCCAGCTCTGTTTTTCTAGGAATACTATTTATAAAGTACAAAACTGTAAAGGTTTTCTGTATCAGCAATCTCATTAAAAATACCATTTTATACTGACAGCTTTCTGTAATCATTGCAGAGTCTCAGAAGATGTTTTTAATCGAAGCTTTACCAAGCAGCCTTTGCTTTCCATCAGCTGTCAGAGAATGACTAAGACCCTTTTGTAAAACAGACATGCCTGATTTTAAACAAACCCACAGCTCAGCAATGCAAGACAACACACTGTTTCTCAGGAGAGAAATTATTTTAAATAGGCTTCCTTGTTCCTCCCTAGACTCAACTGCTGTTGACTGAAGCCTGCTGTACCACAAATGCTAATACTCACCGTAACTTAAGGATATAAAGTTATGTTTTGATGTTGTAACTATAAACTTTTTTTTTTTTATTAGGGTTTGGTTTTTTTAATGAATCCCAAAGTCGGCTCTGCTCAGGATCAGTTTGGGACCATGTTATATGGGTGCACAAACACACTCTGATTAACATGAGGTTCCTAGTTTCCGTTTTGGAGAGCTGCTATCAGGCTTGTGTCCTGGTTTTTGCAAATGCGTGCTTCCAGGGGGCTAGAGCAGCGGTGGTCCCTCAGCACAGCTCGCGCCTTAGCTGTGCTGCTGAGCCCACGCAGCCAGGGTGAGGGCCAGCATCATTAACTATCCGGGTAAAACATCTGTGCAGTGTCTGGTGACTCTCAGCAGATGTTGTTTGAAAGGAAGAAATGGGTTGGGGCGCTTTCTATATTACTGGAAAGCTGTCAGCCTTTTCGCTGTCTTGCTTCTCTACCTGTCCATACAAAAGCATATGGAAGAAAGGCACAAGCTTGATCTAGGCTTGGAGTATCTGGTCAAAAATGAAGCACACAACGACCTGCTAATTCACTTCAGGAAAGAAACAGTAAAAAAACTTTGAAGGGACAAACAAGCCTTTGGCAGCCTATTTCAGACTGGAATGAGCTTCCTTGTCACTCAGGCAGGTGAGAAGTTTTTAGGCCAGGTCCATCCAACTTTTCTGCCAGTTGCATGTTGTCCTGGCTTCAGCTGGGATAGAGTTAATTTTCTTCCTAGTAGCTGGTAGAGTGCTGTGTTTGGGACTTAATATGAGAAAAATGTTGATAACGCACTGATGTTTTTAGTTGTCGCTAGATAGTGCTTATACTAAGTCAAGGACTTTTGCAGCTTCCCACGCTCTGCTGACTGGGAAGGTGCACAAGAAGGTGGGAGGGAGCACAGCCAGGGCAGCTGACCCAAACTGGCCAAAGGGATATTCCATACTGTATGATGTCATGGTCAGCATATAAACTGGGAAGGAAGTTGGCCAGGTGCTGCGATTGCTGCTTGGAATCAGGCTGGGCATCGCCCAGCGAGGGGTGAACAATTGCACTGTGCATCACTTATTTTGTATATTCTACTACTATTAGTATTATTATTATTTCTTCTTTCACTGTCCTATTTAACTATCTTTATCTGACCCCATGAACTTTACTTGGTTTTTTTCCCCGATTCTCCTCCCCATCCCACCAGCAGGGAGGGGTGAGCAAGCAGCTGCATGGTGCTTAGCTGCCAGCTGGGGTTAAACCACGACATATGTATAAGCTGTACTGTAAATCAGCTGCCAGCACACTATTTTCTAAAGGGAAAAATGATGAATAACGTGCAGAAAATAGGGTATATACAGCCTGTTGCTTTTCAAATAAATAACAATCACTCCATCAGTAAGTCATATAATTGGTGTGTCTGTAACAGGGCACTTCTGTTTAGCATGCTAGAGATGCTCCATGCAAACAGAAACAATTCCAAGACTGCCAGGTCAGTATTTCACCACTATTACCTGTACAGTTCTGGTTTAAAAAAAAAACCCAACAAACAACAAACATGAAAAAGAAAGATAAACTCTTCCAGGAGCAAGACACAGTAATTTGATCGGTCTTAAGGCAGCATGTGGGAAGCAGGCAGCAAAAGGTGCTTGCTGGAGAGAAACTAGGGAACTAGCTAGGGATCAGTGAGCAGATGGCTCCTTCAGGCAATCCCTGCAGTGAAGCTGAGCAGTCAGCCTCTTCATCCTGCTGCCATGACACTTCTCTGCACACACCACCAAGAGAGATGCTGTACATAAGGAAACCTCAAGCAAAGTATGTCAGCAGGCAGAAGGTCAACACTTGCACAGAACCAAAAGGTGCTTCCTTGTTTTTTATGGTGCCCTAACAATTTTTGCTATTTATAAAAACTTAAAAAAAAAAAAAAAAAAAAAAAAGAAAAAAGGACCCTGAGACTGAGACCATCTCCTCTCATGGTTTTGTTGTACAGACAACCAGTTTGTGGTGCCCACTGAAGGAAATATTTTGGGTCTTTTTCTGGTCAATTTATCACTGCTGTGTGATGCTCCACTAGCTGTGTGGTGATTGAAGGGCTTTGTAGAGGAACAGGAAAGAGCATGGAGGGAATGTGAGGAGTGGAAGAGTACTGCTGCTTTGGCTGTGAAGATCCATGTGCAGAGTCATAGATCTTGAATGGATCCGTGGTGCTGCTGCCGTTGGCAGACAAGTTCCCTCCTGAGTGGAGTGAGGCACTTGGGACGTGACCTGCTCCAGGGTCACATAAGGAATCAAAAGAGCTGCTGGGACTGATGATCCTGGGTCCCACTCTTTGCCATTGGCTTTAGTGCATGCAGCACTCTTCATTTCATGAAGTCAATGAGCTAGACAAGGATGGTGCCAATTGCAATGCTTGGAAAGGAAAGGCCTCAACATGAAGCACATGCTATATCAACATGTTCTGATTTACCCTTAAATTTCCTCCAGTCCTCCTGCTTTCTTTAAATTCATATATTCTTTTTCTCCACCTTTCCAACAGCAGTTCGGTAGTCAGCAAAATGGCTGTCACCTCATTTCCTGGGCCTTAGCTACTGGAACTTCACTGGTAAGCAGGGGAACTCTTCATTCCTCTTCAGCCATGTTGATGCAGTGTGCCAAGTCCATATCGTTAATCTAAGTGTATTTCAAATCACTGCAAAAGGATGAAGAAGGTACAACTCCTTCCACTTTACAGACACAGGGAGAGAGTAAGCATTGTGCCGGAGACTCAACTTTGATTTTTTAGCACAGCTTATGGTAAAATCCAATGCACTGGATCCCAGGTCTTCTGCTAAAAATGTGGTGCCCCTTGGGCTTTTCTAGAGTAGGGACTTATAAGTGCATGAGAAGGATGCGTGAAATAATGATTTGTAATTAAAATCTATTGTAAATCACGTGTACACTTCACACCTGCTCCATTTAATGAACTTGAGCATGAAGAAAGCATTCTCAAAGATGAGTGAAAAGAAGTGTAATGTAGAAAAGCAAGTGAAAGTGGAATACTTCATTAAAGATACTATTCAAAGCAATTTGAAAACCACCAAAAAGATGGTGGAGCCCACATCTCATTTTAAAAAGTGACTGGAGGCACTCCCACAGGAGGGAAGTGAGGCAGCACCTACTGACCATCAGTGTGACTTAGGGTCCTACCTGTCTTTCGGGTTTTGAAAAATAATTATACCCAGTGAGTCACTGAACAAGGGGTCCCATGCCAGGAGGTTTCAGGATGTACATTTTCTTTTAGCGAGATTCTAGCATAATGTAGACTCCATTTTTTGGTCCAAGTGTAGCTTTTGATTTCAGCTGCAAAGGAATCTGAAAGAAAAAAGAGCATCTTATATATAGCTGTATGTATTTGTTCATGTGTGTATAACACCCCCACAAACAGACTTTTTTGCTGGGGGACCAATTCCTACCAGGATTATTGTGGAAGCTGTAAAGTACTTGTTTTACAGTCAGCTGTGGTAGTATAATACTAAACAGAATTTACAGCCAGAGGCTGAGGCAATGGTTGCCCAGGTATACTGTAGATCTGAACAGAAAGAAATTAACTCTATAAACTCTAGAGCTGCTGAGTAAGTGCCAGGTGCAATGTATATAGCAACAGGCATATACTAAAGTGCTGAGATCCCACGCAAGATGTACACCCGTTCTCACCCTGTATAAATCAAGGTATTTGATAGGACAAGGGGGAATGGCTGTAAACTAAAAGAGGGCAGATTTAGATTAGATATTAGGAAGAAATTCTTCACCATGAGGCTGGTGAAACACTGGCACAGGTTGCCCAGCGAAGCGGTGGCTGCCCCCTCCCTGGCAGTGTTCAAGGCCAGGTTGGACGGAGCTCTGAGCAACCTGGTGTGGTGGAAGATGTCCCTGCTCATGGCAGGGGGGTTGCAACCAGGTGATCTTTAAGGTCCCTTCCCACCCAAACCATTCTATGATTCTATGATTTTGACTGCAGCATTGCTACACTGCTCTGCGCTAAGGCAGGGCTGTGTAACTGTTTGTTTTTTTTGAAAAATCATAAAGGTTAAATCACATTTTGAGTAAAACATGCAGTCCAGGCCTCTTGTCTCTCCTTATTATAGCAGTGGTTCTAGCAGTTTTCTTGAATGAAGAGGAATCACAAAGGCAAGCCAGCTGCCCTGTCTGCGACACACTGTCAATTCCCTGACGTTGACAAGTGTGGCCTTTAAGCCTCTGTATGTACAAACCTCAGTCTCTGGGCAAGTCTTAAATTGAAACTTCTGCAAAATCCTCAGCAGAGTCATTTTTGTCTCCAGCAAACCCATTTTCATGCCCATGCAGCCACGGGGTCCTGCCCCAAAGGGCAGGTATGCAAACGGATGTCGTTCCTTCTTGGCGTCCTCTGTAAACCTAGAAGGTGCAGAGATGGAAACCGGTTCGAGAAATGCTTTTTGCTCCTGATTCCATGTTTTTCATTTACATCTCAAAAGGTGGTTATATTTCAATTTGTCTCAATGTACAGGCCAAGGGAACCATTGACAGATGCTGTCCTGATGGGGCTGATGCCCTTAAGTAAACTGGTAATTGACTTACAGCCATCAGCCTTTGTCAGCTGGTGATTCCAGGAGAGGACAGATAGACATTAGAATTACCTCCAATCTACAATGAATTGCCTTCATTTGATAACCCCACGGAGAAGAATGATAACTTCAGGTGCAGACATGCTAGCTGTGTAGACCTTTGCATGTATGAGGGAGAGATGACAGCTAAGAGCAAACGAATGGGCTGCAACGTGAACTAACTAGAATTAGCAACAGCGCTTCCCTGCCGAGCGCTGCAGATGCAGATCAACGGGAATTTCTCTCTGAAGCTTGCAAGGGGAGACGAAATCTCACAGGATTGGACAGGCCATAGAAGACAGTTATGACAATTTAGTGCAGCCCTTCTTTCTGCTCTTGGCCCAGAGAGACCAGGTTCCCAGTTGGGAAACACTGCAATTGCAGAGAGTTCTGTTCTTAGAGCTGAAGTACCTCAGAGTCCAGTTGGCAAAACTGATTAATGTGACAGTCTGTATGCAGATCTGCAACAACTAGCGAGCTTTAAAATATTTGATCAACCCATTATAAATGAGCCTCTTTTTTTCTATTTTTTTTTTTCCACAACGAAGGAAACAAAATTCCTATCTGAACAGCAGTCCAAAGGAAAAAAAGTAAAATCTGTTTGCCAGCATCTATATACTGGACAGAATAAGTACAGACAAGAGTACAGAGTCAGTCAGCACAAGTTATTAGTGTCCATGCATAATCAACAAGGTGAGGCTCATCCTGGCCTGTGCTGAGTCACTGACCAGAGTTGTTCCTTAAAACACGCAAACCTTTACAGCGATGGCATTACCCTGGAAATCCACCCCGTCCTCCCATGTCATCACGTATTTGGAGCTGTTCTGGTAGTACAGAGCTACTTTTCCAGTTCTGTACGTGGATAAAGGTTCTGTCCTTCATGTATAGGGTTATCCCTGAAAATCTCTGATCTGTTTGGTTACAATTTGCAATAACTTTAGACTGCTAAGGCTCAGAGAACTCACGCAGGGTAGAAAGAGATGAGAGGTAATACAGGCTATTTTGAGGTTTGGAAAAAAAATAATATTGCATATTTCTGCTAACCCCATCCCCACGCTTAGATATCCTAAATAAAATTGGGATACTACTGCAGAAAGTACTATAGAAGCCTGTAATTTGAGACTGAACAGCCATTAACTCATTAGAAGCCCGTAATTTGAGATTGAATGACCATTGACTCATGTACTGAGCACTGTTGCATATCCCAGGCAAACAGGTTAATGCAATTCTTGCCTTGCTCACCCCTGTATATTATTCTGGTAAATTTAAAGTCTCTCTTCTATTATTCCTGAGGCAGATTTCAAACCAAAATATTAGGGAGAAAAAGGCTGTAGTTGGATTAATTCATTTTTTTATTAAGCTCTCATTTTATAATTCTTACTAACATTACCAGCTGATACAAGCTGGGGAGAGTGGTAGTAATTATGGTTCGTTCCTCCAGGAAATTTCAAAAGGGCTCACAGATTCATGACAAACAGTGCCTTATGAGTCAAGGGGACTGCAGCCCCCACTATCCATTTTACCCTGTAATGCGCTTTCATACTAGTGTTAGAGTGGTGAATAAACAATTCAGACAGCATTTCTAGATAAGCGTTGCTAAAAATATACCCCAGACTTCCAGTTATTGCTAAGATTCCTCCCCAGCAAAAGCTCTGGGCTTCTCTAACCCTGGCATTGCTCTTCTTCATGGCCTAAGGTGCCTGGCACCGCATGTGCCAAGATTTGCTCCAGAAGGCGCACTGGGCAAACCCACCTACACCACAGATGCGTTTTCTTACTGGCAAAGGCAGTTCTGGGCTGCCTGCCTCACACTCAGTTGTTTGTGGATCATGCACTTTTGTTCTTAGTAGACTAAGAAAAGCTTAAAATGCAGCTGCCCACAAAAGAGCTTAAAATATAGCTGCCCACAAAACTAAATCGTGCTTCCACACAGCACCACATCAGCTGAAACCCTCCCTGTAAGCTCAAGTCTGCATCTGTAAGACAGGGCAGGGTACAAACCCACAACTTGACAGTGCCCCAGCTTGAGAGTGCTCCCCCCCTCTCCCGCCTGCAGCTGAAGAGACTAAATGCTCCATGTGAAAGTGTGCCTTGCCAAGCAGAGCTAAGGACCCAGGAGCCTAACTCAGGGACAGAGAGCAAATTCCCAGGGGGAGATGGGACTGGTTCCCCACTCACAGTGTGCCCACACCGTTACAAGCTCTCAGGTGAAAAGGCTGCTCTAAACCAGCCAGGAGCTGCACGGGTTTGCCGGGTACCTCCATGCTGGTGAATATCTCATCGCAGAATTTCTGCATCCAGAAGCGACGCGACGTGCAGCATCGGATTTGGAAACAGGTCTGAAAGCCTGCGCCACGTCGCAACCTTGGCCACACCTTGCACCCTTTGTGGGATGCGCCACTGCCACCACTTGTCGAATTTGGCAGAAATAACATATTTCTATGATCTAAATTAAATTGTGCTCCTCCAGTGCAAATACTGCTTCGGGTGAATAGTGGGTGACCGTGGCTGTGAAGGAGCAGCAGGATCTGGTGTCTGCATTGGACAGGCTGGAGTCCTGTGCCCACCTTAACACATGAAACAGCGTTTAAGGCAGGTCTTTGATCTACACAGGCCCAAATAAGGACTTCAGCCTAAGAATGGAAAGCATTACTCCACGTACCTCTCAGGAATGAACTTCTCAGGCTCCGGCCAGAACTCAGGGTTATGGTGGAGATGTCCAACTGCTGTTTCAATGACAGCCCCAGCTGGAATACGCTGCCCCAGCACTACGCAGTCTTTAGCTGCTTCCCGAGTGAACCTGCAAAAGTAAGGGTCATGTATCCCAAATGATTAATAAAGGTAAAAATGCAGCAGGAGGGATCCATAAAAGTCAATCTCTTCAGCTGGACTGACCCTGCAATTTTGGGAGTAACACCTTCCCAGTAGATAAATACAGCAACCGTTGCTGATGCTGGTGTCTTCTCAGGTTACAATCATCTCCACCTAGAAGCACACAGCTCCAATCCAGCTGGCTAGCTTTTGCCCTTTTCACAGTGAAGCATTTCTGGCTCCTTACGGCTTTTCAAAACGCTAACTGTTCAACTGCAATTTTGATTCCGATGTTTGCTTTAGACTCATTTTTTTATGGAAACTGCAGTTGAAATGTGTCAGTCATCTCTAATAACAGGCAGAAAGAGTGTGCTGGTTTGCTTTCAGGAAAAAACATACATCAAATATAGTTCTGAGTTCGTTTATTTGAGAAGCTCCCCCACGTTGGGACAGCACCTGAAACTCAGCAAGGGATGATTTTAATATTAGGGCTAAGTGTTCTGCTGCTGCTGCTACAAAAATGCAATCAATTCACAAGCCTTGGAGACATGCGTTTCACATACACTCAACAAAGCTAGGCATGACGTTAGCAACAAAACTCTCCGGTTTCCTCCCACCCTGTGGTGACAGGTGACAGAGCAGGACTGTCCTCAGGAACCTCATCGTGACAAGACGACTGAAAAAAGCCACCTGCCAAAGCCGAGCTTGGGTCTGCAAACCTTGTAAAAAACAGTGTGTGGGTGTGCGTGTGCGGCAGCAGATCCTGATATAGCTCTTTTGGTGCTTGGGTGGTCGCTGCGGACCCCAGCCCAGCCCCAGGTGGGTACCCTGCAATCTCAGCCTAGGAGCAATTCCCCGGCACCAGCTGGGAGCGCAGGGGCGAGACAACGTGCAGGAGCTCCCTTTGCTGCTCCCTGCCCTCGGCCTACAAAGTTGAACAAAGATTTCAGTTTCGGGGCCGTCAGCCTGGTATCATTACAGGATGACGTTCTTTCCTCGCTGTCACCCATCTCCCTCTTTCTCATAGACAAATAAATCACAGAGGCTCCAAACCTGGAACAAAACACTGGCATGCTGAAAAACACGTTGACAAGCCATCCTTCTCATCCCTACATGAATTTGGTGACAGTGGAAACATGAGTTCTGGGGAAGAAAGTTCTCTGGCTAGTAAGTTCGTTTATTTAAAAAACCAACTCATTTTATAATATTTCATAGCTTGGCTGCTACTGATTTTTCCCCTAACTCACCATTATCCTTGTCATAGGCAATTAGCGTCTTTCTGAGGCACTGGGCTGTCCTATCCATTCCACATCCATCAGAGTAAAAGCCAGATCAATAAACACCACCGACAATGCCAACCGAAACTTCGGAACAACTTTGCTCCGTTCTCCTTCTGTTTCCCATCTGACAAACATTGATTTTTTTCCCAGTGTTTCAGCTGAAACTCAAAGATCCCTGACACTTTCACTGGCAAAACAATTTCCACTCGTATACCGTGTATAACATGGTAAACCCCACGCATCTCATCCAGGAGCGAGTATCTGTGACATTTAGTCTCTGAACAATCCTGTAGATGTCCATGGAAAACTCCTGACTTCCGATCTTTGTGAACATGCAAAAGAGAATATGATTTTAAGCTTTTTTATTTTAAGGTGCTTGCAATCATGGGGTAAATTTTTCAAAGACTCTCACAGCAAACTCAGCTTTGACTCCTTTCCAGTCATCTGAATTTTTCCCCTGCCTTCGTGAGAAGCAGTGCAACTGGCTGACCACTTTGCAAAGTTCCGTTCTTAACATTTGCATTTATGCTTGTGATAATGTGGAAATTTGGCAATCAAACAGTTTTCTAATTTCTTTTCCCCTTATTTTCAGTTCATCCACACAACTTAGTAAAATTAGTCTTGTGTGAATTGGAGTAAAACTTTCAAAATTTAATGGATGTAGCCCTTAGCTTAGCTATATTAGTGTAACACAGTTTTAAGCGCGAAGCGGTAGGGGTCCAACTCAGTCACACGACGTGCGAATGTGCAACCCTTCCACAGATCGGGGCCTTAACGACTGGCAGGGTAACTCACCCCCCAGCCAGCAGGCTAGGGTAGGTCTTTGCTCCATATCCCCGAGGCCCAAGGCATACGGAAGCAGCAGTATCTGGCTTTCTAAGGCCAGTCCTGCTGCAAAATGGCTCCGTCCTCTAATCTTAGAGGATGTGAAGAACGGTAAGGAAGAAATCTTGGCCAATGTGTTGTAAAAAACTGCTTTAGAAATACCAGTATTAGCTAGTTTTCCTTCAACAGGCCACATTATATCTTTCAAACACACAAGCAGCATTGATGTTGGCACGGAGACCAAGGGCACATTGGTCTTCCAGGAGCAGATTTCCATTTTACGGAGCTAGGGATCTACACTGTAGAATCAGAAGGGGAAAAAAAAAAGATATCTGAATGCAGGCGGGTAAAAAAAAGATATACCTGAATGCAGGTGGGTAAAAAAGAAGATACCTGAATGCAGGTGGGTAAAAAGATACCTGAATGCAGGTGGGTAAAAAAAAGATATACCTGAATGCAGGTGGGTACATGCGCAATGTCTCTGCAACCACCATGTCCAGATAGGGGAGTTCTTGTACATTTTGGTAATCAGGCACCATCTGAAAAGGCAGGAAGAAAGGAACAATTACATTTTCTCACATCTAAGTGCCAAACTCATCTCAGATTAGCTTTTAAATCATCTATTTTTCACTGGGCATTTTTCCTGTAGAAGAACTTGATGTCTCATCTAAAACAGTAAATGATAAAATTATACAGAAATGTGGGCAGTAATTAAATGTGTGTATAACATTCCTTTTATCATCAAAACACTTTGGTGCATAGCCCAGCTGAAGATATAATAATAAATCAGCTTGCTAGGAAGTATGGAAAACAGGGCATTACAGAGAGCATTAACAGCTACAACAGAGCTGTTGTTTCATACATGCACTAAAATCTGCACAGGACCCTTGTTTCTTCCCAAAGACGAGAGAGCAGCAGACCAGGAGCACTTTGTTCATAAGAAACAGCAAGTCCTTCAGTTATTCTGTTGACGCTGGAGCAAACCCTTCACCCTTTCCCAGTCACAGAAATAAAGCAAAGTGCTAGTGCTGCACTGCCTGCGGAGGGGTGGGAGATAGAATCACAGAATCATAGAATGGTTTGGGTTGGAAGGGACCTTAAAGATCATCTGGTTCTAACCCTCCTGCCATGAGCAGGGACACCTTCCACCAGCCCAGGTTGCTCAGAGCTCCATCCAACCTGGCCTTGAACACTTCCAGGGAGGGGGCAGCCACAGCTTCTCTGGGCAGCCTGTGCCAGTGTTTCACCACCCTCATGGTGAAGAATTTTTTCCTAATATCTAATCTAAATCTGCCCTCTTCCGGCACCCCGATGAGGAATGGCGCGCAGTGGCAAATCGCTCTGCCGAGTGGAGGGGGCTGAGGCACAGCTCAGATCCCACCCAGCAGGACTGCAGTAGTGCCTGGGCAGAGAAGCCTGTTTCCTCCCGTGGCCACCCCTTGAGTAATGCTACTTAATTTTGCATGACAGGCAACGCCTGAGCCTGCATTTTCATAGGGCTACAAAACCACCCCACCCTTGACAACGAGTGGTGGGCACTAAAGGCCAAACAGGGCTGTAGCTCAGCAGACTTTGCCCTCTGACAGGCAGCAAACAGACAGCGAGAGACACCAAACCGCGGACGACCACCAGCAGCGGTGACACGACGCATGGACGCACGGAGATTTTTCTCCCACTGTTACTTCCTTGGAAAAAGGACATTTTCCCTGCCTTATTTCAATGCTCTCAGCAGAGGGCGGCCAAAGTACACCTAATAACGTCGTCAGGAAAGCAGAGTTTTGCTTTAAATTAGAGCATCTCCTAAAGAGTGACACGGAGTAAATTGGAGAAAAGCACAGACGTCAGACTAGACTAAACCTTTTATGAAGATTTGGGGCCCCTGCCGTTCACAAAGGGGACTGGATTCCATCCTCCCTTTATTTACTACAGCACTTTTCATGTATAATGCATATTTTATTGAATTTTCATGCAAAAACATATGGTACATACTGAAAATACTAAGCAGAGAACAACTCCAGATGGTACGCAGAAAAGGCGCACAATAGAACGAGGATACCTTGCCGGATTAGGGTATCCCACTTATTCAGCACTAAGTCACCATGCACCATTTCACATTAACTGATCTTTTCTAGGAAGGAAATAGATACATTCTATTATCCCCATCTTTTTTGGCTCAGGAAAGAAAAGCAGAACGAGAGAAAGTAATTTGCACAGGCTGAGCAGAACCAGTGTGCCTGCTCCTCTCTTAGGGAAAAAGATGCAACTCAGCTTGTCAATACATGAACTGTTTTGCCAGTGTATGTCAAGTATTATCGATGCAGGAAGTATAGACTGCACTGACAGGACAGCCTTTCAACGCTGCTTTTACATTGCAGTAGTGCCCAGTAACTCAAACCTTTGGCTTTGGTTGTCAGACAAAGGACTAAGTGACTAAAAGCCACAAACGGCAGCAACATCATGAGAACCACGGCCGAAGGCTGTGCAGGGAGCTATGCTCCAATGATCTGAATAGCTAAAACAGAAGACAGGAGGATGATTTTTCTCATCCTCGTTTTGCAGAAAGGGACCTGAGGGCTACCTGATTTCGCACAGGAAATCAGTAGCAGAGGCTGGAAATGAACTTGATCAGACTGAAACCTCAGCCCTTTGTGGCAAAACCACGCTTCTCCATCACCACACAGGTGCTCCACGCTTTGAAGCAAGTGCATGCTGTGGTCTGTATTCATTCTTTTCCCTGCTAATTATATATCTCTCTTTCAGAACTTTCCTCTGTCCTTTTTATACCGTTCTCCTGCACCTCTCTGAATCCCGGGTCAGCATCTGAGTCGTGTCCCTGAAGTTCCTCCCGATTCCATGGCCAGGCTGGCTGAGGGAAAAGTTCAGGCTCAGAGTAAATGAGTGGTGGAGCCAAGAGCACACTGTGATGTGTTCAATTCTCTGAGCCATGCTCTTTCCACTGGGCCTTCCTGTCTCTCTCATAATCCCTCTACTTCTGCAGTCAATAATTAAGATAATTATACGGTAACCTGATATCATAAGTAGCCACTAAATCAAGCCATACATCAACAAATAATATAACACTGAATTATGGGAGCTTTGATTTGCTCTTTCAAATAGCTTCTGTACCTTCAGGGGATTAGCAGTTCAGAAAACAAAACAAAGGTGCAAAAATAGCTGATTTTCCTTAGAAGAAAATTCCTTTTGCTTACATAAAGAAAAAGGGGTCAGTCAAATGGCAGCACGGTGAACTCTGCTATCGTAAGCATGGCAGACACATCAGTCATTTCCTACATCTGATGCAACTTAATTATTGGCACTTCCATGCTTTTAGCATCAAAGTAGCTGGACCTAATTTAGCAGTTGTTTGCAAGGGCTGACCCAGGGCTGTGTAAAGTACACACCAGCCAAGTATCTCTGTTTAGGAAGGACAGTTCACTGATTTTTTTTCCCTTTCAAAGAAAATATTTTCCATTTGTTTTTCCACTCCCTCTCTTCAAAATATTCCTTTAGCCAAGCACTTTTCAAAGGAACTTAAATACGCTTTTCTCCCTAAACGTCCCTATTTATATCTTTCAACTGCTGGCAGGTTTGCTGGGGTGGGGGGTGGTGTTGTGCAAAATGCCACTTTAACCCCCTGCAAAAAAAATGTCTCCACTGCCTCTTACTCAAGAATGGGTGTTTTTTTCATTAAGAAAGAGATTCCTTTCTGTAACAAGTAGAGATGGGGGGGGAGAAAGGAGGCACTACATTTCATGTAATAAAACATCCCATATTTTAATTTTGCAGCCACTGCTTTGCACAGCAGTTTGTCTTCTGCTTTGCACAGCCTTGTAGTATCTTTTCCTGTTGACGTGGAAGTGAAATGGCCATGTAAAGTCTTGTGGCGTTTCTCTGTGTGCGTATTTCCCCGGTTTGATTTCTGGAGGTGCGGTGGTACACCCTGACCCATCCCAGACCGTTCGATCACTTCTGAGGTCCAGAAAGCGTCTAGTTTGGCCACAAACTCCCCTTTATGAGTAACAAAAGATCCCAGGCCTCTATTCCTTAGAAAAAGGTGGGAAATCAATTCTTCATCCCACAGAGTACCCTGAGGTGAAACACCAGCAGTGATTATAAAATTGTCTATGATGTGCTACAAGGATGATACATGTTTTAATCCCCATATAAATTCCCAGAGAGATAACTGCCTTCAGATCCACCTCTGCTTTTCAGTATTGGCTTTAACGTTTTCTAGGCAGGCAAGCCTATTTTTTGCCACCACCCTCAGTTAACTTTTCATTCCTCAATGAACACCAAGGGAACCCAAGTGCTGACAGGCGAGGTCTCGCCAATCTTTCTGCTGCAGTTTGAGATGTTACTGTTCCCAGTTGCTCGCTCCTCTTTGCTGGCTGTGCTTAGCATCACCACAGCCAAGTCAGCAGAAGGCAACATATGCCTGCACCTCAGTCGCTTCCATACGACGTCCAGCATGAGCCCATCTTCAGCAACAGTTTAAGACAAAATACTAACTTTTCCCCAAAGTAGCTGCTGAGCGAGGCACAGATCCTCCTCTGCCACCTCTGTTTTGGGAATGGCAATCCAAGTACACAACAGTGACTAAAAGATTTCCACTTATCCTATTGGTCATGGTCTGGTGGGACTCAGCAGCCAGAAATGAATAAAATCAGAGAAAATTTTATGAAGCTGACAGAGTGTGACATGCACCTGAAATTGATTTGGAAGCAGCGAAGGCTGCAGAGACCACATTCCTCATAACTAGCGCTGCTGAGTCATGGCCTGAGACTGAACCGGCTGCGGTTTCTGAGAAATTGCAATCCATATCAAATGCCTCATGGGCAGGTGTGACTGTGACAACGTCCATGCCAGAGAGATGACGTGCAGATCTGCTGAAGTGCAGATGCAGATCTCTGAGTTATCTGTGTACGCATAGCTACACAGCCCACACCGGCTCTCCCCCAAAATGTAGACTTTGGATAGCAATAGGATAGGAGGCAGTGAGTCGAAAACCTGCCAGCCTCATCCCCAGTCACTTTCACCCACCCCCCCTGCCAATATGCCAGAAGAGCTGTTCAGACCATCACCACAGCCAGGATTCACAAACAGGTCAATAATGTTTCTTGATCAAATGGATCAAAAGCTGCCGATAGATCAAAGAATCTGCTTGGGGTTTTGACCACTCTTTGGTCACCTCTAGGAGCTGCTCGTCCCCTAACAGAACTAGAGCCTGTGTGCCACTCTTAGCCTAGCCTTCTAGCAAAATATTCAGTTCTTGACTACAGAATTGAGAACAAGGTACAGGAATGAAAAACAGGATAACAAGCCTGAATTCCAAATTGAGGTGCAACAGCAAGGGCCTTCCTGAGCTGCCCAGCACCTCTCCTCTTGAATCCTTACAGCACGCCTTGGTAGCACTAAAGCCTCATCAGCAGCATTGTGCCTTCTCACATGCTCTCAGAAATGAACGTTCAAGCAAGTCCTCAGCTCAATCCCCTCATACCTCTTTCCCTGGCAGCAGGCAAAGGCT
Source organism: Opisthocomus hoazin (assembly GCF_030867145.1). NCBI lineage: Eukaryota > Metazoa > Chordata > Aves > Opisthocomiformes > Opisthocomidae > Opisthocomus > Opisthocomus hoazin. Next base: position 10,672,390 of record NC_134421.1, on the reverse strand, counting down.
ATCCAAAACATGCACTCCCATGCTTTCTCTTTATTTCTTTGTTCCATATGGGTTACCTGCCACCTCTCTCATCTGCTGGGGTTGTCACTCAAATGGAAATGCAGCCCGCAGGCTCTCGCCCCTACCCTTGGTGGAAGCTCACCGGGTTTGGGAGGGTTGCCTTGCTCATTGAGGCACTGCCCAAGCTGCAGCAGCACCCACTCCTTTAGATGTCTCAAATAAACTCCTCCCGGCTCCTCCTAAAGACCGTGCGTGCCAAAAAAATTTAGTATTACAGTATTTTGTTTAAAACACCTGCCCCTCACCCCCACACCTCCTCCTACCCCGCCCTTCACGTTCCCCCACTCGCCGGGTCCATCGCCACGCAAGTCGGGTGAGCACAGGCAGAGGCAGGGGCCGATACGCACGCCAAGTTCAGAGGCGGTGGGAAAGGCCGGCGCACCAGTAACGCACTGATAACCACATTACATGGCAGATCTTGTAGCCAAATTCCCTCTGTTACTTTGGTGTAAATCCACGCAGCTCCCTGGGGTTGTATCAGTGCAAGGGAGAGGAAAATGTGGCTCCGAGTATGCACCCAGCAGAGCTGGGGAAAGAGCCAGAAAGTGTAAGGTTACAGCAGTGTCGACTCTCTTTAATGTTACTTTGCTTTCTGAATCAAAGACTTCAGCTCCTGACAGAAGACAGACCTGCACTACCTCCAGTAGCTTTCGTGGTGCCAAAACAAGGTCTTCGTAGCATCACTGTTCACAAGGAAACTTCTGTGAGATAAAAATACTTCCTGAAACTGAACAGTGTCCCAAAACCAAACAGATAAACACAAGAGCTGCGACCAAAACAGTCAGAAATTCTCTTCCACCTACATTACTGCTGACACATGGTGATCAGCAAGAACAGAATGAGTGCCATCAGGTAGAAGCTCTGAAAAAAAAAAGACAGGAAAAGAGAAGAAAATCACGAAGGAAATCACTTATGAGGCAAGCTACCAACGAAAAGAAAGGAGAAAATCTGTTTCAATCTCAGTTTCATAAATTTGTCAGCTCCGCTTAGTCCCAGACTCCTGTGCCAAGAGAACTGGGTGCCCTTGAACGAAAAGCGAATAAATAACTGGGAGTGAGACGGGGGGCCTGGGGCCCTCTGCTGTCACAAAGGCATGCTCATAGTGCCGGGCCAGGCATCTTTTAAGACACAAGCACCCTCGTTATTCTTTTTTTTTAACTTAGGCTTGGTGGGGAAGAGTAGCTGCTCTCCAGAAGCGGCTCCCGACCTGTATGCAAGGCTTGCCTCGCTCTGCCTCTTCGTGGACGGGATATAATCCCCAGCCGTGCACTGCAGAGGGCAAAGCCCATCAGAGGCACAGAGGCTGCCCGTTTCTCGCCTCCTTGAAAACCACTCAGCCCCCAGGAAATCTCCCCTGGTTCTCTCATCAGCCCACCGAGGCCCGAAAGTCTTTCCTCCTAAACTTGTCTGACACAATCAAAATTTCTACTTGGGTGGCAGAAATGCTGAATGGGGAAGGATCCCAGTGGGAGGGAGGCAAGGAGGAAATTAAACAGGAGAAAGCACTGCCAGAGGCCCAACAGGCTGAGAAAGAGAATTATAAAACTGGGGTAGGTCTGTCCGAAGGGCATGTCACCAGTCCAAAGCACATTAAGCACTGAAGTTCGTGCAAGACTTAATCCTTCCTGCTATAGAAGTGTCCCTTGGTAGTTGCTGCAGATCTACAGGAATAAAGAGGAGGGATTTTTTTCCCCCCTCTCAGCAGACATTCATGGTATCACATAAGAGCCAGATGATTTAATTTAATCATTCCTGCTCCAGCTGGTATTTTCTGTATGGAGGTGACGGTGCTTTAAATTAGGGCCTTGCATATAAAAGGCCCATGTGTTTAGTTTAATCAAACGTTCTTTCCTCATGCTATGTTATATTAAATGGCATCAGCATGAATTTTCATGCTGCAAATAAAGGCTATCATATGGGCTGTGTAGTGAGGTCCTCTTTGGTTGTTCTTCATCTCTACGGCCTCATAGGCTTGGCAGCCTTACGCACCGAGAGGTGACTCAGCTCCAGGCATGCAGTTTAGGGAAATAAGCCCTAGAGACCATGGTCCAGCCTACGAGGAGGGCAGAGCTTTACACCAGATAAATTACTTCAGTAATTCCCCCTTCTGCAGATACTTAAATATTGGCTTGAGCCAGTGGCTGCTGAAGTCATTGGCTTCAGCGGTTGCTGGATGAGACCTTTTCTGAATTAGTAAACAGGCAAACATTCACAGCAAAGAAACTGCAAGATTCTCCCATCACTCAGCATAATTATTATTTGCTCCGACAAGGGCAGGTCAGTTTTAATACCATACAACATTTATGTAGTGCCTGATGCCTTGAAAACATTTTATGTACATTAGGTGCAGTACAGCAATAATAAAACTTTGCCTTTCCATAGTTTCTTTTCCCCTGAGGCTCGCAAAGCATTTAGCAAACATTAATTAGTTGGTCATCTTCCAAACGCATGTGTGCGGTGCTCCTGGTAAATGCTCCCTCCCTGTACACAAGGGACCAGCAGAGGTGCTGAAGACCGAGGCCAACAATTTACAACCTTGAGTCGAGCACCCACCAACTCAAGCCTTCATAAGGAGCCTGAAATTTTTTTCAGCGGCACTGTACTCCTGTGAGTAAACAGACAAATACTGCTCTGAATGCATAGACTTAAAATGACCAAAAAAGAAAGAAATCCATTGTAAGGCATTTAAATAAGTCTTAAACAAAAAGGAGCTTTGTTTGGTTTTAGCTGCCAAGATCATAATTCAGGGCTCAGCCTGTCCTTGAGAAACTGGTGGTAATAAAAGTACAGAAAGAAAAGAAGCTTTTCTGGTGTCATAGCTACAGTTCCTTGCTGTAGACTACGGCATTTCCTGCCTAAAACAGGTAAAATCTTCACCCTTCTCTCCTTACTTTCCCATAGCGAAGGATCAGAGCCAAAGAGAGAAATAATTTTCTAATATATGGTTTAAAACTGATGAGCTGTGTGAAGCCTTGGAGCAGAGGAGCGCTGGTACGTCCCATCTGCATGGCAACTCTTGACCTCCAGCTCCCTTTTCTCCCTATCCAGACAGCACTGGCAAAATCCCTCAGGTGGGACCTGTTCTGTGTCACTCCCACTTGCTGCCTCATTTCTTGATTGGCGATGTGGCTTATGCTGTGTCCAGTCCCAGCTCCAAATTTTAGCATACGTCCTTTCTACAGAGCACAAGGGAAAAGCGTGTTCCTGTTGAAACTTCTCACATTTTAGCTGAGAATATGAAAAATTGAGAAAGGAAAGGGAAAAACTTCTTTTCTGACCAAAGCTACTCAAGCCTTGAGCACAACAAAGCAATTTACAATTGGTATGTGAAAAAACTTGATAGCACTTAAAACAGCTGTTGTGTTTTCTCCCTCTAATAGATGCAGAAGCTCTTTCAAAAAAACTAGATGCAGTCCAAAACCCACTACTCCAAGCTCAGTGGGGAGCTGGCTATGAGCAGGGGTGTCTGCTACCGTGACACTATCCTATGACAAACCTCTCTAGATATTCAGATAAAGCTGTCTGCAACGCATCCTGGCAGATGCCTATTCAAGGATTTCTTTCCCTTTCTTCCCTTACTCTATCTCTTCTCCATCTGGGAACACAGAAATTTGCCTAAGCCTGCTCACACTTAGATTTAGTGAAGCCATCATGGTGTCATGTTCTGGCGGTGGTTTGTGTCTTTGCTTTCCTCTACCCTTTGTAGAGCAGCATGGCACGGCTGTCCATCTGTTTATGATTTACTTCACACAATGACTTGGTCCTGATTACACTGATAGGCACAGTAGGTTGTTTGAGGGCCAACTGTATCTCTGTAACGACACCCAAACTGTACCCAGATCGTGGGAAAGTTTCCAATCAAAAAAGGCCAGTGGAAAAACTCTTACTGGGTCCTCCCCCAGGAGAGCCTTCCTGTCTTAATCGCAAGAAGGAAAAACAAAAACTTAATTTTTTAGCTGGATTTCTTCTGCAATTATCGGCATCCAAGTGATCCACAAAAACTGCACAGAAGACATGAAAAGAAACCGAAACACCTTTCTGACATTTAAAGATGCATATCAGAGAAGAGATTATAAACAACAGCATGCAATTCAGGAGGCCACATCTTTCGTGGTCTCCTTTAGCACAGACCTGAACCACCGAACCAGAGGAGCTATGCTGATGCACACCAGCCGAGGATGGACCCGGGAAGCGCAGCCGTTCATGGGGCACCGCGTACTGCCACGGGTCGGAAGCCCCTCTGCACGTTCCGAACCACCGGCCCTCGTCAGCACACGGGATGAAGGGGGAAAAAACCCACAACGCAAAAAGCTGCAGGGTGAAGTCAGAGGGTCAGCAGTGAGAAAATGCAGAATTTGTTTGTAATCTGAGCAAGGTCATTTCTAGCATGTTTTGGGATGATATAAGACTTAATAGGGAAGGCAAATGGAAAGTATTGCTCACGATTTCTTCTGCTTTATGAGTAAGCTGATTTGGCCTTTATTTATTTATTACCCCACAGTCCCACAACCATCCTGGTGTGAAGACCAATTTGCTGTTCTTTCTCTATTGCTTCTCAAAGATATTTTTGCTTCTTGAACCCGACTCTTTCCTGTCTCCATTGTCTGGCCACCTTGCTCATTCACGTCTTTGTCTTTCCAAGGATACTCTTATTTTTACAATACCCCACACCTCACCTCTGTGCTGTCATCTCCCTTACAGCCACTCTACTTTAATACCCAGTATTTTATCCTTTCTCCTTTTTCAGAGCTCTATCCTGCACCGAGTCTCAAAAGCTCTGGGGTGCAGGGAAACCTGGCCAACACGGAGGTACCTAACTGGATTTGAGCCAGCCCTGACATGGAGGTCGCTCGATCCAGATGCCGCCGAGACACTAAGGTGGCACGCACAAAGTGACACGCTTGCTGAATCATTCAGCGTGAAAGAGCCCTTTTAAGCCAGAAAAGTGCAAAAGCCATACAGTCCTGCAGGGGGTTCACTAGCAACTTCACCCATATAAAATACCTAATAAAAGATGGTATCCTCTGCCCTTTTTATCATGAGTTGTGGCACAAAGATCTATACGTACCTATAGATGGGCTAATTTGTGGGGAGGGATTTTCTGAGAGAACAAAGATGGAGCACAGCTGTAGGCTTTTCCTGCAGAGGCCCTGTCACACACACAAGAGCAGCTAGGCATACTCAGCCTATTACCAAACCTGACTGCTCAAATGTTATGAGTGAGGCCCCAACATACTCAGAAATTGGCTGGAAAACACAAGAGATTTATAACAAATAATAATAATAATATTTTGAACTTCATTTGCCTTCTGGCTTCTGAACCACGATTCATGTTTTCAGTCTTAGCTTTTCAACTAGAAACCTTCTTCCTTCTTTTTTTTATTGGCTGTTTTTTGTTTTAATAATGAAAGCTGAGATTCTGGTTATACACCTGACATAGTGTCGAGTGATTTGAGAGAATACAAAACAAATACCCAGAGACTTGCAGTGCGATGGCAGGATGCTGGTAATACACCACTTACAGGGCACCACGGGCCATCCTTGCCTGCCCTTTGGCCATCTGCTGCTAGCACTCGGCTAGAATCACACAGACCTCTTAAAAAAAAAAAAAAAAAAGAGAAAAAGTCTACAAAACCGGGAACTGAATGTGAATAAACATCACACAAGCATGAGCTGCCCCTCAGAGTGCCCACGGCTTTGTACCGTACGGTTTGGGGTGGTGGTGGTGTTCCTGCAAGAAGGGCCATGGGGATTCAGCATCCAACCTCCTCTTGAAAATGTCAGACTTGGTACCTTGACAAAGCTTGACACAGAACAAAATGGAAACATGCAGACAAAGTAATTGGGGGGGGGGGGGGAACTGTGCTGAGTCTACATATAGTGTTTTGTTTTTGCTGGGTACTAGAGGGGGGTGGGGAAGGGAGGAAGGAAGGGGGAGAGAGGGAAAAGAAAGATAAAGTTTGGTTGCTGCTGTCATACGCAGATCCACTTATCTATGGCTGAAGCCCAGACAGCTGTGTGACTCTAAATGCAGAAATTTAATTAAAAAGTAAAAAATGAAAATCAGCAAGAAAAAAACAGAGAAGAAACAGGACCTCATGCTTCCCACACCTACCATGGTGTATAAATAGAGACTATCTGACTGATGAAGGGTGCTTATTATTTCTTTGACTTCCATGTGTATAAAGAAACCTACAATTCTTTCTAGTGAACAAGCAGAATAATCACAAAGCCAATGGCACATTGCTGCTATTCCAACTTTGTTGCTGTAGTTTAAATTACATCATGCGACATCTTGGTAGTCCCAGCCATATCATACCTATGACACACTGAAAAAAAATGGGGTTTGGATCAATTATGAAGGGGAAGATTTTGGAAAGCAGGTTACTTGGGGTCATATTCTGCCCGAGTTACACCTCTTGCAAGAAACACGTTGGGAAAAACTGCAAGTAGATGTGATTCCCTTTTGCACCTATTGCATACTTAGACCTGCCTTCTGCCAGCGTAACTTTGAGCAACCTCGCGTTTTCCCTGCCTTAGCTCCCAAGGCATTTGCGATACTGCTCAGAAGAGCCAGAGCATCTTGCACTTCTGTCCATACCCACTGCTTTTCCTAACACATTCGCTTCCCATTTCACATTATGGCACAGTAAGAGAGGTTGGTATTAGTACTTTTGGCCTCTCTTCATGTGCGCACACATGTATGCATGTGTATTTTCTGTAACACATCCATCAATTTGAAATGGCATAAAAATGACTGCAAAAAAAAAAAAGATCTTTAAATTTCAGAAGATTCAGAGTGTCAGTGCTGCAAAGTCAGAAAATTCATTCCAAGTCCTATTTATCTAGGTCAGGATGTGGGAAGACTTTTTTTTGTGTTCTGCATATGCACGTCACCACTTTTGCTCCTTGGTACTACACAGGCTGGGAGCTGAAGAGACAGGGAAGACAACGGCTTGCTCCCTGCTTCCAGTGGACTTGATAGAAAAATCCCTTTTGTGTTCCTTATAATGGAGTCTTGTCTCCTCTCTACCACAAGAGACGCTTTGGCCAGTATACTACAAATACCGTGCCGACACAGCGCGTGCACGTAGCTCTGCCTCAGTGCCTCATCACCACTGCCTTCTCTTTAAACCAGAAGAGAAAAGCAGCCTGCAAAGCAAGGAACAAGTTAACAAAAGGCTTCATTTATCTCCAGCTGATACCAACGTGACAGCGGGAAATGCGGGGTCAGATTCCAGGCACATTATTGCGAGGGCAGCAGGGGCGCGGGGAGTAGCTGCTGTGCGGCGAAGCCACCGGGCTCACAGTCAGGAGGTCAGGTCCTGACGCAGCTTTCCAAGCAAATTTGGGAAAGTCTCTTCCCCTCCTCCAGCACTTTTAATAAGACCAGTAAACCTGAATCATGAGATTGTGTGGATACTGCTGGCATGCTCAGAGGCAGGCAACATATGATGCTCCTGTTCAAAGCCTGATCATTGCACAGTACTAACAGTAATTCCACTGCATTTAAAAAAAAAAAAAAAATTAAAGCCATCGGTAAGGTTTATCTTGTCAGTTAGCACTCACATTATATGAAATAAAGGTAAATCTTGAATGGACAACAAAATTGTGGACAGACTACCAGAACAGAAATTTTGCACATTCTTTCTGTCTAAATAAAGAAGTGAACTTAACCTGCCATTAAAGCTTTGCTTTACGATGTGCAGTTGCTGGGTGAAAAAAGTTCCAATGCGTGTTACACACTCACCCAGACACCAGCAACAAACAGGCAAAGAAACCCACTGCTTTCCTACCTTCGCATGGAAAAAACAGTTGTAATTTGAGGCTTAAAGGATCTGCTTCCAAGATTTATTTATCTATGATGCCTCTGGGTCCCAAACACAGGTTGGGACCCATGGGGATCCTCCCTGCTCCTCTGCCCTCTCAAATGGGGAAGAGGGAACCATGCAGGGAAACTGCTGCTGCTGTGGGACCTCTGGAAGGGGAGCCGCACCAAAAGTGGTCCCCGAGCAGACACCAGGACGGGCTCCTGCAGCCAGTCTCAGGGTGCAGAAGCCCTCACAGGAGCCGAGCTTGCTCTGCTACCACGTCCCACACTCCCCAAAATCCAGAGGTGGGGCTGTCAGGACAAGGCAACGTCGCTCCGCTGCCCGCGGCACTACCAGCACATCTCTGCTCCAGCTGCGCCGGTGCTTCCCTGTTTGACTGTACTTTCTGTCATGCATTTCTTATTTCATTAAGGGCAGTTATTCATTCAGGCAACCCAGGAGTGATGGGGCTTCCCGCGAACCCGGCGTCCCCACAGCAAGGGACGGAGCCGGTGCACAGCTCGGTGTGGGCGCGCTCCCCCCTTGCTCAAGCTGAAAGATGGCTCGTGTTCAGAGAGCGCTGCGCGCGGCCGGGCTCCAGGCAGGACGCAGCGTGCTCGGCTCAGTGGGAAACGAAAACGGTATAGGCTCTTTTGTCAGCCTCACTTGGTCTTAATAGCGTTTAAATATCTGAAGGTCACTAAATTACAGAGTGCAGAAATTTGGCACAAAGGCTTTTCTCTAAGATTATCTAGCTTTATTGAAGTAAGACAACAAAAGAGAATAAACCAAACTGAGCAAAACCAACAGCCGCTGCTAAGACGTCCTTCTGCTCATGAAGCCCACAGAGAAGGCAGCATTTCCTGTCCCTCTTGCTGACAGTTCAGTATTCGGGCACAAAGGCAGGTCACTGTCCTTGGCGATATGGTAAACAAAGATAAGAGCTGAAAGCAACGGGGGATTTTTTTAACCCTGATAATTCACTCAGAATAAATCCCATTGTGGAGAGATTTATTGTTTACTTATCACTCCTCAAAAGAGCTCCTTGGGAATGCAATCTCCTTCCCATGCGCCGGACACAAAACACGTGCTTCAGCTGAATGCAGTGGCCGGGCCTGCTCAGGGCATCTGTTACTCATCCCTGGATTCACGTGTATGAAACGTAAGCGAACCTGCTGGAAAAACGCAGCCCCAAACGTTTGCCCAGATCTGCTTGTTATCCTGGGTTGGGAACTTCAACAGATGTCTTCAACGGGCAGCCGCACTTGCGAAAACGCTTTGCCAAAATGCCAACAAAAAACCCTATAGTTTGCCCTTCCTGCTTGCAAAATGTCTGCACCAGAGCAGCACAGGAGTGAAAAACACCGGTGGATTTTCTGACGCTCACAGCAGAAGAAGGATTAGTCCTCCCTCTACCCGCCCCAGACAGAACTGCCCCAGTCCCTTCCTCTCCGCACGTCTCCCCAAAGGCAGACACACCACGCAAGGAAGGCATCGCTGCCGACAGCAGGGACTGCCTTGTCTTTCCCACGTAACGGCTCAGCAGTTTGAAGTAAGGCAAGAGTTTAAGCGTTTGCCGATTCGGAGCCGAGGGCATCAGACGAGAATTTGGGAGTTGCGGGTGCTGCCACAGAAGTGGCCATTTAATCCCACCGCCATTCCCCTTCCCACTTGCGAAGGAGCAATAGAACCTCTCTAGCAGATTGCCTGGGACCTCTCGGAAAGGCGCATTTGGTAGACCTCTCCCAGCAGCAGCAGACGTAACTGCAGACCCAGCTGGACTGGATTTAGGCAAATCGCCCTCCAGCAGAGCACAGAGTCAGGGCTGGAGGAGCAACAAGGGATTTCTCTTGGTTTGTGCTGTGCGTTTGACCTTCCCTACCTTTCCACGGGGCCTCTGGATTTCAACAGAGACGGGAATCTCTTTTCAGGACACGAGGAGGTTTGTTGCAATGCACTTTTTAGTCACGTGCTTACTGGGGACATCCTAGGATTGACAGAGAGGGATTACCTATGGCCTTGGGCTGTGCTGTAAAGTGGATTGTGAGTTTAAAATGATTCTGTTTCATTTTCCGAAAGAGCTATAATCTTAGCTGTTGCTCAAGTTTCCAACAGCGTTCTTGGGGATAGATTCTGTAACCTGATCTCATCTCCAAACCTACATCACTCTTCCTTTCGGACCAGTCCCTCTGTATTTCCCTGAGCAATTCAGAACTCTCTTCGGCTCTCAAGGCACTGCAACACCCATAGGATGTACATGTCCGTATTCCTCTTGCACGTTTTCAGATCACCGCTACTCCTGCTCAGTGGCTGCCGATTGCTCTGTTGACTGCACCAGACATGTACTTGCTCTTTTTCAGCTGTGCTCGTACCCTCTTTTTAGCAGCTCTCTTGCCAGATAATCTGGCAACTCAAAAAACAGAAGCGAGTTCTGCTATCTGTTCCGAAGAAAGTTTTTCCAGGACCACTCAAAGATGCCAAAATCATGGAAGAATTGTTTACAAAGGTCAGTACACACTGTATCAGCGTGCCATCCAGCTTCTGATTTTCAGGTCAGCCGGGGTTTATCAAGATAAACAGTGGTTCTTGTCACAGATACCTTATTGCGTTGAGACCCATCAGCCCACAGACAGAAGCTGAGCGGTTGTGGACTCCTGAAGAAAAAACAGCAATAAAGTTAAGCTGTTCCTCTGTATTGTATCGCACCCACGGAATAGCAGAGGTGTGCCTGTCATCACCCCCAAAGCACACTGTGAGGCTCCTCTGCTGTCTCCTATCGCTCATTTCATGCGCTTAATATCAAACCAAGGCCCTGCACCCACACACCTATACTCTATGCTATTTGTATAACATATAGCCTATTTCTATTGATATGCTATTTGATATATGTTAAAGTGATATGTACTGATCGGTAGAATGGTGCTAGGGCTTAACCTTACTTTCACAAGTGGAGGTAAAGTCAAGCATAACCTACTTGAAAACATTAGATGGCATAATAATTCAGGGAAACCCATGCCAGTACAAGCGCACTTTTACTGACTCTGTTCACTGGACCCATTTATCACAATACAGTGAGGAGAAAAAACAGTATTACCAGGACACTTTTGCCAGGGAACTGTATCTTTGCTATAATACATCTCAATGCAGATATGCAATAACTAAAGCTCACATACGAGCGTTGGTGGAAGCAGCACACGGCACGCCTGACCTGTACAAACGTGAGGCTGCTAGAAACAGCAAACGATGTCCCATCCAGAGATGTCTATAAAACACAGTTTACAGAAACTAATGCACTTGGCAGGAGCCTGACAAGGGGTATTGCTCCACCACTGTCTACCAGTTCTCATGTATCAACACTGAGACACATGCCCATGCCTTGTTCACAATTCCTCAAAAGGCATTTCTTGTTAAAAAAAAACAAAACTAGAGACTTCAGTGCAACATCTGAAAAAAACCCACAGTAAATGGATTGATAGAATTTCTTCAACCTACATAAGTCATTAGCCTATCTATGCATAGGAGAGAAAAGGAATCGGCCCCCTTTCAAACAGTGGTGACAGAACGGAGCCACAGAGCACATCCCCTGATGATAGACTTGCCTAATTTGGCTAATAGATTGTTTCAGAATTTGTATAATTACATCAGATGAGAAACGTTTGTAATTAAAATGAAATTAAAGTATAATGTAAAGGCATTATATCAAACTAAAGATGCTCATACAGGAAAAAAGAAGTTATGCTGTTAGCAGCAGTTTTATACTTCTATACTTCCATGTATGCTAGGAAGTTGCATGGCATTAACTGCTTTGGTTTCTAAATTAATGTATCTATCAGCTATAGCTATATGATGTGTGTAGAAGTGTATAGCTATATACACATGTGTACACCCACCCACATCCTGCTCGCTCTTCAACACTGTACACAGAAATTTACTGCTCTTTTCTGTACGAGCAGCCATTTCAGTAATCTGTAATACAGAAAGGGCAATTTATACACTGCAATTCATATACATTATTTTTCAACAAAGATCTAATTTAAAAACAAGACCAAAAAAGGACAGATTAATAAAGCACCCATCCACACGGTATTGACTACAGTTTTCAATCACAAGCCGCTTCAGAAATAAGCAACAGAGCCCTACGTTAAGACGCACACTCACACAAGCACACATGCGTGCACACATGCACACACAAAGGAGAGACTGGTATTTATAATATTTCCTACTTTGAGAGACAGGAAAGCTCCCTTTGCATCCGCTTTTTTCTCACTAAGAAGAATAATTTTAATTACAGTCACTTGGCAGGAAGCCAATTTTGATTTTTTTTTTCTTTTTAATGACATCTGCCTAAGATCATTTTCAAACTTCCTGCTCAATGTAACTTCCTTCGTTTTATAGACCAACACCCAGTTACAGCAAAGAAGAAAAGGGAGTAGCAAATGATTTATTCATTTTTCATGTTAACTCTTATCAGGTATATCAAGTGGTTCATTGTTCTGAGAACTGATGGTACAGCAAGCAGATTTACGGGGGGAATTTAGGACTCGAACAGTCTGGGAAAAGAAAAAAAAAAGAAAAACCATGCGTGGAAAAAAACCAGCGCACTTGTAATTTAACCCTAAACCAACTCAGCAGTTCCTGTCCCGCAGACTGATTTTCCAGTGTTCGGCTAGGTATTTTCCAGAAAAAATGAGGGTTGAGAATAGGGCAGAAGTTGGGGCAACATACTTCAAACTGAGAACATGAGGCGTGACGGCCAGTGGACGCCACCTACACCAGCTTCACTCTGGGCAAGGTTCTGCTGCATCAGTGGAGTTCCTCTGGGCTTGGGCAGTGCCGCAGAGGTAGAGTCTGGACTCGAAGTCCACTTCCCAAGCTGGCACAGCCCCCTGCTTCAGTCAGGCAACTGGGACAGGAACAAGGAACCCCAGAGCTCCTCTAACCAAACTGATTTGATTTTCAGACGCTAGCTGTTAAAGCTGCCTTCCCTCCCCTTTCATTCTGCCGTTAGCTGTGGCTCACACGGCCATACCACACGGCTTGCTGTTTTCGTCCTCTACGAGGAGCGTGGTGAGGCGAGAGGTGAAGAAGAGGAGGCCAAAACACCTCCAGAGAAGGAAAGCTGAGTAATGCAGGAGCGGTGAAAAGAGAGGGAACAGGAGAGCTGAATTAAAAGCCTGTGCTGCAGGATGGAGAGAAGGAAGCAAGGACAGAAGCAATGGTGGACAAGGTGGCAGGGGAGCCACCCCACCAGCAGTCACAGCTTTTCCAGGCACCTCGGCCTTTCCCTGGGATTCCGCAGGGTGCCGCAGGGCTGGCCGGGGAAGCCTGGTGGCCAGGCTGCGCCAGGGAGCCGGAGAGCCGGCGAGCGGTGCAGAGGAGCACGTTTTACGCATCCTTCTCGCCACTCATTCCCTGCTCTGCTGGAGCTGAAGCCACAGGCGCGTACCCACACCTGGCTAACGGAAGTCCCAAAGGGATGGGATTTATAACGCACATCAGACACACAGCCGGTGTTCGCTGTAAGAGTATCTGCCTCTCGGCTGGCCCCCGCGCTGGGACACAGGTAAGCCTAATGAATTGTTAATGTCCTGACACCAAAGCTGCATTTTCATTCCCTGCTCCAGACAACCTCGGTTCTGTTCTTTTGACTTGCACGTTTTCTCGAGCAGGGTAAGTCGTATTTCAGGACACATGAACAACACAACGACCTGGGAAAACTAAGTCTCCCTCCTGCACTTTCTGCCCCTGTGCAGATCTAACCTACAGCGATCCTGACAGCGCTGCAAAAGTTTCCACGCGATTTTTAATTTCCTGGTCCTGGCTGGAACCAGAACTGTGAGTGCTGGAAGCCTCCGGAGGAAAAATTGGTATTGTCAGATGCTGCCCTAATTTTCCAAGATTTGGGAGTTTCAAAGAATATCTCAGCTCTTTAAGCGTTTGGAGACTTCACTCTCACAAGTGGCTGACTGCCTTCTGACTTGAGTCAACACAGCTGGAAAGTGGAGTAAAAAAAAATACCCCCAAAACCTCACTGAAAACCAGATGTTGCCATTGAGCAGAGCTACCGTGCTAATAAAACACCAGCACCCCTGCGCTCCCCGAAACAAAACGAACAGCTCTAATAGATTTCCCAAACTGTGCTTTATGCCAGAAAGAAAGCAGGAGAAAAATATTTTAAGCCTGGAAGCAGACTGTGGAGAGGTACGGTTCTGGTGCTGGCACTGGGACTGCCGCGCAGTAAGGAAGATCTCTATTTTTAGGGAGGACAGGCTGCGTTTGTTGGTTGGCAGGAAGCGATCAGGACCAGTGATTGCAAGATCATTGCTGGACCCACGGTCGGCTGGATATGAATGATGTGTTACAACACATGGTTTGGTACGGGGGTGCCGGACACACAAACGTTGCTGACATGTGCCCGGTGTCACGTGCCGCGCAGTTTTAAACAGGGTCAGGAGTTTATGTGTACCCCCGGGGCACACAGCGTTCCCCCAGTGGTACTGACATTGTAGCTGTAAAACAAAGCATCTCTCAGCAGCACGGCAAAGATTCTGGGGCAGTTTTGCTTAAAAAATAGTGGAATTTCTTTGCATACGCCTGTCAAATATATTTTTCTATCAACTACGCATGCCTCACAGGATGTAGATGCATTATGCGATATGATATATACACAGCTAAGCAGGAATGCAAGCAAGAACTGAAAAACAACAGTGGTTTGTTTAAACGCCCTGTTTCATCTCATCCAGCCAACATCCCATTATAAGCCACGGGGGGCCAGCTTTCTGAGGCCACCAAGATGTCAACAGTTGGAGGAAACATTCGCTCCAATGCCCCCGGGGTTGCTCTGAAAGCAGTCACTGACATGACATCCACCGCCTTCCGCAACAGCAGCAGCACAGATTTCTAAGCGGGCTACTTGAAGTTGCCACAAACCAGAGAAAGCGCACGCCTTTGGAGAAAAAAGCTGTCCTCTCTCTCCTTCCCATCACATACAACATCCTCATCTTTTCTTCCCCCTCAGCATAGCAGATACAGCGTCTTTGGAGCCGATGAAGAGCACAGGCGAGATCCTGGCGCCACGTGGATGCAGCCCATGTGCCTCGGCCACCGCACAAGTAGGCCAATGTCGGTTTGGTCTGAACCAGATGCCAAGAGAAAGATGGGTTTCACTGCCCACGCCGCTTTGTTGTGATCGTGCCCGCAGACCACTGGCAGTACGGACTGGTTACACCACTAAGTTTAGGTTGGATCACTGATATGACTTAGATGACTATGGACATCAATGTCCTTAATCTGTGGGTGGTTTATGTTCAGCAACGACAGCAAAAGTAAAGCCGAATTAAAAGTATTAATAGGATGAGGTGTTTCAAAAGCAGAGCTGTACATCATAAATAATGTGCTGAATGTATCCATTGCTCTGACGCTTAAAAAAATAAAAATACAGCATCTTTCACCTGGTAATCTCCAGCCATTTTTTAAAAAACAGATGGTGAAGCTGACTCATGAAAAATGTAAAGTGTTTTGCGTAAGGTCACAGATCACAAATTCAGTGCTAGAAAAATCAGTTCCTTAAGCTAATTCCCTTGCTTTGTCACCAGATAATATTGGCTACAGCACACTTCAGCAATAAATTAGAGTTTAAAAAACTCAAGGGCATTAGCAAATTATAATTAAGCACACTTTCTGCAATGAGATGAATTGTTTTTATAATAAGAGGCAGCAAAAACTAGTGCCTATAAATTGCACATTGTAGGAGAGCATTACTCCTTCTTTAGAGACAACAACAAACACTTTTGCCAGATTTTGATGATACAGATGTGTGTGTATGCCTGTGCGTGTTTAGAATACAGTAAAAGCAATAACAGCCTGGCCGCGCGCGCTGTTGTGCACCTTGATGGGGAAGATAAGTGATTCTACAGCCAGAAAACACTTCAGGGCCTGGTTTAATTCAAAAATACACAGCATTTTTCACATTAGCACTGCTAAACATGTGAATTGTGTTTCCTGGAGTGGATGATTTAAGCAGAAGCCCCAAAGAGACACCAGCGGTCTTTGATAACTGCACAAACGGCATTGACACTTGTTATTCCTTCTGTGCAGTTAGATGCTGATTGCAAAATCAGGATGACAAAATCATCCATGACATACCATATTCGAACCCTGATGCTTAAAATGAGATGCCAGATTAGGACAACCCTCGTAAATAAATGTTTTGGTGTTAAAGGGCACTGAACATCTAAAGCTCTCATTCACGTTGGCGGAGATCGCTGGCAGTTAGTCTTTCTAACGAACTCAGGCATATATTTAGGTGCTCAAATACAGTAAGGGGCCTAACTTTAGGCACTCCTGACTGAAAATACCACCGCTAAACACTATTTGTGTAGGCTGATGCTGAAATACTACCATGAACTTTCCATAATGTCATGAAAAAGTAGGAGATATAATACAATTGTAATAATATGTTCTCTTCCCTAACGCCCTTCAGCCCAGAATCTCAAACATCCATTCAGAGAAATACAAGCATGCTCCATTTACCACATGAACAGGCTGTGGTGTTGAAGCAAGTCAGAAGTTAAGAAAAGTCAGAAACAAGGAGTTCAAGTAATGTTAGCCATCATCCACTCCCCAAAGAAGAAACCAGCCTTCCCCTCTCTGTTCAGAGGCGGACAAACAGCACCTCTCTAAGCGTGTTGGCCATGGTCCTTACGAGAAGCCCGACACCATTGATGTTGACCGCTATGCCGTAGGTCACATCTGAGTGCACGCCAAAGTTGAATCAAAAGGGAACAATATTTTCAGCTTGGAGTGTACTAAAAAAACCCATACTGATGAAGGAAACAATTGCATTGCTCACTGTGCTCTTTACTGATTTATTCTGCTTAAATCAGCCCAAGCTATCACCTTCCCCTGGCAGGAGGGCTGGTCAGACATATGCTTCTGCCGATGATCCGAGTGCCAGCTGGCACAGGGTAAGAGGGGCAGTCATGCACAAAAAGGCTGGCCCACATCTTCTGACTCTGAAGATGGCTGTTATCTCTGTCACCCATTCCAGCTCTCACGTCCTACAACTAAGCCGTGGCACGGTGGGTCTGCTTTTTGACTTGTCACTCTGCCGTGCAGCCATCTCTCTTCCTCGGGATTAACCGTTTCGCTTCTAGCAGGGTGCAGCTATTAGGACAAGCTTGTTACAGCCTCATTAGCAATACTGTTGATTAAGCAGATAAACTACATACTGCTATATCAATCTAACAAACGAAGCCCTTGTTGTTTGTTGATACACCAATGACACCAAAGTGGCAGACATCAGGTAGAGAAAAGAGCAAAGGGATCTCTCAGCAATTGTTAACTTTACAGCTACACAAGTTCTTACAGACTCCAGAAACCTGAGATGCAGAGGTTTACACGCCTCGAAATCTTCCCCTCTTCCCCTTGGAGCTGTACGACTGGAGTTTGACTGCCCGCAGCCAAGAGCCAAAGCTGCATACAGGCTCCTGCTCAAGGTCATTGCTGGCACAGTCCCTGTGCCAGGAGGAAGGGCCGGGTGCGATGGGGCTCCGGCCTGAGGTCTCTGGGACTGTCCCTAGGTCAACCTGGGGACAGCCGTAGCCCCGCCAGGCAGCCTTCCCCCATCGCACCCAGCCATGTAGTCATGTGGCTGCTGAGCAGGCCCACTGTCTCCGATGGAAATGGAGGGTTTGAACTGCACAAGCCCTGCAGGTGCCCTCGAGCAGCATGGGGAGCGGGCTGGACACCAGCCCCGGATGGCTCTTGGCGAGCACAGGGCTGCTCCGCGCGGCATCCATCAGCTTGCCTTTGAAGCAAGGCAGGTTGGGGTGATGGGGATTGCGGATGGAAAAGGGTTAGCCCATCCTTTTCCCTCCTCTCCTTTCCACTCCTCCAGCCTTCTCCGCGACTGCCTATTAACAACACGCACATACCCTTCTCGGTGACCAAAACTGCCCGCAGCAGAAAGATTAAACGAGACAGGGAAAAACTGCTTTTGCAAATTCAAAAACCCGTCTTTTAATAATATAAACAGCTTGCCTTGCTGAAGCAGCAAAGCCAGGCATCGACAGGAATGCCTACTTCCATTTCTCAGAGGAATGAAAAGATCACTGGCACCAGACTTTGAACAGACGACCACCTCCTCGTCTGTGCTGCTGGGGCTGGTACTGTGGGCACCGAGCAGCTGGCACCGAGCTCTGGGGGCTCAGACCCGGGCAACCACAGCTCGACCTGCAAGCCCACATCACCCCCTGAGCCCCCGGATTATTAAATGCTGACAATCCTGTGTGAATGCATCCTTTTTCATGCTCCCACCCTGGAGCGGCTCTTACCTCCAGCCTCACCAGAACTTTACAACCTTCAGTAAAACCCCTGTAAGCCCCATTTTCCCCCTTTTGCCGAGAGAGGATGGTGACCCCGGTAGCGCCGATCCTGGCACCACGACACGCTGGGGCAGGAAGGACGCAGGACCTGCGCAGAAGCCCGCAGCGGGGATTTCCCCTGCCATTTCCAAGCTCGTAAAGACAAGCATACGGCAGCATGGGCTGAGTGTGAACATGGCACATTGCAAAAAGTTACAAGGTCCTTTACAAGGCATTGGGGCTTTTTTCCCCTCTGTTTGCCAGTGTATTACAACAAAATATTCTCATCTTGTTTGCGTTGTTTGGATAATGAATAACCTATACCATTTTTGTTTTGTACAATAACGCTCTCTCAAACCTCCATCGCATGCATACAGACACAAAATCTGCTACAAAAATTTTCTGGTGAAATCTCCACTAGTTATTAGAGCCACCTCTGCTCCCACACGGAACAGGGAAATGTCCTATAGGGGTTGGCTTTCCCAGCTGAGCTTCATTCCAGTTGTAAATAAAGTTATTAATACTCCAGACAGCATAAATAGCTACGTATCTATTTTTAAATGTATGTAATTATCAGTCTGCTAACTATTAGTTTGTTTCTTTAGACCTTTCCAAACGGGCTTAACCATGACACAGGCAGTATTTATTCATCATTTAATCCCAGCTATTTCAATTTGAAAAAGGTGGCTGCAAAGAGGGTGACTTATCTGTAACGCTACAGTATCTGTCAGAATGACATTCTGATTTAATATGGAGGTTATAGAGCATGTATGTTTTATTATGCTCTGGCCATTTCATGACACTTGCAATTACAGAATTAATAGTGTTGATGTTAGGAATTAGAAATAAACAATAGTTCATTTAAGGATTGATAGTCACTGAAAACAAGATTATCTTTAATGTAATTGAATAATTAGTTATTGATGAAGGGCTCATGATTAATTACAATTTACCTGCCCTAGCAGGATTTTAAAGACCCAGTAGTCATTATTTTCAAAGACAATGAAGAAATAGATAAGGTAAAGTTGCAACTGTTAAATGTCAAGATTTCAACACTATGATTATTAAAAGTAGTTAAAAGATCTGAAAATCCTTCCCAATAGAAAAAAACCAAACCCTGGCTCAGCAGAGATGGTCGCCCTCTGCCTCTGGGCTACACGTCCCTCTCCATTGTGAACCCTCTGGATCTGAGCCTGAGGCTTTGGGCTGGAGTGTCAACCGGTGCAAATCAGCATAGCTCCTTTGAAGCCAGTGACACAAATAATAAAAAATTCTATTTAGTTGGGTATTTGTATAGGTCACCAAGATTATTTACATTTTGTGAGGAACCTGGATGCTGAAATTGTGGAATCGATTGAAAAAAAACAGATAAATATTTAATAGTCGTCACATAATCGATCAATGAGGGATGCATAAAGACTGATTTATATGACATCACATCACAGTATCACAGCTATGTTAACAGTATCCCGGAAGGGCATAAGGAAGCAACCACGTTTATGCAAGTCAACATCTTATGAAGACAGATGTTGCTAAAACACTGACCAGGTTTTAGCCACGTTGCTTTCATTCCTGCTTGCAAAAGGGAGTATGGAGGGGCTCCAATACTGGCTAAGGAAGCTGTTGAGACAGGTTTTCAGGCTTACAGATGCTACATACACTTTCTTTCTCAAGGCGTTCATTCCTTCATTTTGGCTTGATAATCAATGTCCCCAGTCTTAGCAGTACTTGACAAGCTCAAAGACCTCATCATGTTTTCATGAGAGGGGAGGAGGAACGACAGATTCATCACCACACAGATTTCACCACTGACAGCAAAGCAGTTCCAAGGTGGACCGAATCATCTTGGCACAAAACATCACTGGTTTTCTGGCTATATTCAAGAATGCAACGGGAGATGGGATCCCTACCAAGAATATAAGAAAGTATCAACTAGACTGAAAAAAAAGGTGCAAACACTATAGGTTTTGAAAAGCACTTAACCTGGCCGACAAAAATAATTCCGATGCAGTCGATCCAAGACCTCTCCTAAAATTCTGTTGTTCTGCAGGTCTCTGCAGGACACTTTCTCCTTATGGAGCCTGCGCTGTTCCCTACATTTGGATGGAAAGGATTTCATTACCCTTCTTCTTCTTCTCCTTTCTTCCCCCCACCCCCTAAACCCTAATTCAGAGGCCCTTCCCTTTTATGTCCCCTCTCCTCCCCAGAGCATAATTTAAAAAAAAAAAAGGGGGGGGGGGAGAAAAAAATAAAATGTAATTTACAAGGTGGAAGTAACATAACAAATGATGCCTTATGGGGAAACCCCACTGCTCTAATAAAGCACTAGTAGGATCTTGGGATCATTCCTTGTTGGGGAGGGTTAATGGAGGCCCTGCTCCTTTGCATCGCAGTATTATGCTTGACATTTTTAAAGGAGAAAACACTCCCCACTAAAACATAAAAGGTTTTGCCTACAGCCCTGCCTATATGTACCACTGCTCTTGTGACGCAAAGCTAAAGCATGGGAAGCTATAAACCACTCTGCAGTCACTGCCAACAGACAAAGGACTTTCTTTAGGGAAAGCCAGAGACTGCGGCAAGAGTTAAAACAAACAGTTAAGATTACACAGCTCACTTCATTTTCCCTTAGGAAACTGAAACATCCCTTTCATTCTACTCCTGCTCCCCCTAAATCAAGTTCAATCCGCTCATATGAAAGGGCCACAATACAATACCCTTAAGGAAAACATACCCCAACTGTGATGTGCACTGTTCCTATCTGAAGACCTTGGAGGTCAAGGCTGTACTAAAAGAGCAACCAAACAACGCGTGAGCCTGAAAAGTTGAGCAAGAATCCTTTGCAGCAGCTGTCTATGGGAATTCAGGGGAAACCTTGTGTAAACTGATGGCTTTGGGGAAGTGACCCTGGATTTTGTGATGGCAGATTCAACCATGGCCTAATGGGAGCGTCCTGAGAAATTCAATTTTCAGACAAATTAGCACTTGGAAAAGGCTCCCTTTTTATGGCTTCCTCTGACATGGTAAGCTGTGAAAATATGATTTCTTTCTATAGTTTAGAAAGATTTCACTCACTATTAAAAGGTTAATGTGAAAATGAAAACCATTAAAAAGATATCCGTGCTCACCCAAGTACTAATAACAGCTTTGATCATTAAAGATGAGTTTTATTTAACAAATGCCCCGTTACTGCCAGGACTTAAGATCTTGATCTCTCTTTCTTTCTTCCCGTGGTACATTATAATTGCAGCTAGTGATGCTTTAATAGAGGTTTCCAGTCAGCTACGAAGGCCTGGGACACATTTCATGATCCACGATGTGTTGGTAGTATGTGGAGAAGGAGCTTTGTGGGCCCTTTCAAATGAGACTCTGAGCATCTGCTTCTCCATGAAGGCATGTACTGTGATGACCCGTGAGGTCTCCCTGGTTTCTTATGAAAGGAGGACAAAAATCTAAGATTGCATTTTCTCCTCATGCTTTTTTCTTTAACTTTCTGAATTTTACTCAGAATGGGCAGTTCACGCTTACATGAGCGCACCACAAAAGCTGCCGAAAGCGGCTTTGAGAGACAGTGCTGCCCTGTGGTACAAAGTTGGGCAGGCCAGCATATGGCTGTGTCGTAGGCATACTACGCCTTGTGCAGTCATCTGAGCTCAGCAGTTACTGCTTCTGTTGCTTATCACCACCCTCAGCTGCAAGATACCAGCCCGTCACATCTTGACAGCAGATCTGCTCAGGTAATTGTTCTCCACTCATTCAGTCCAAAATCCCTATTACTTTATGATGAAGTCCCACACTGAACTAAAATTTCTTCATGCTGAATAGGGTCATTTTGACTGAGGCAGGTGTGGGAGGAAACTACTCAGGCTTGCAGATTTGAAGGGAATTTAAGCTGTGGTGCTGGCAAAAAGGTTGGTTGACCAGCTGTTGCTGTCCTGCATCCACCTTGAGTGCATCTAGAAGACTACGTGATCATAGCCAGAAGCCTTGATGGTGACCTTAGGACACATCCAGGCTCTAGTACCACAGAGGGAATGCTGGGAACCCGAGTACTTATTCGAGGTCCTAATCAGTTCAGTGGTGCTTCACTGAAGACCAGTGGTATACCAGTCTGCGGGAAAGGAGTTAATATCTCTAACAGCGATACACAACCTTAAATCCCCATTGTTTTGTCAGTTTAAGTACACACCACAACCTTTTAAGAATCTATGTCCTATTAGTTATTTTTCAACACCATATGCTCCAATAAAACCCAGATCTAGGGTGGAAATTCCCAGTGGTCCTGTGGCAATAATCACAGGAATAAGGATTGCAGCGAAATTCCCTCAGGAAGTCTGCTCTGCTCTCTGGTTCCCATGAAGCAGGGATGTGTAAATTATTCAAATGTACCATGCAGGAAAAGAGAGCTTGTATGAAAATAAGTACAATTGTTATTTAAGAAGAGAAGGAAATAATGAAGAAGGAGCTTTTTAAAACACATCCGTAATTTTTCCACAAAGCAACAAGTGGAATTTGTACACAGAACTATTTACTGGGAAAGTCTGGTTTGTCTGTTTTTTTAAAAAAATATATCTTCTTAATCAGAAACACCAGAAATAGGGATACAAAGCAAGTCTGAGGGACTCACAAGTGAAACAGCAGCTTTAAAACATGACAGTAACTGAGAACCTGTTCAATTATTTTACTAGTAGAAAAATCTGAATTTTAAAAGTTCATTTTACTTGCAACCAAAGCTTTGGAAGCTTGGGCTCACACCCATGATATACATTTCTCTGCTTGATCTGGCATGCAAGAGAAAAACAGGGAATTACAACTGACCTGGCACAAACCTCCAAACCAAGTTCGTGACAGCATTTACAAAGCTAATGCTGTGTGACATGGTTAGCAGGTCAAATGAAAGCAAACCAGCAAGTGGAAGTAAATGATGTAAGAGAATCATGTTTAATTTGGGGAGGTAGAACAAAACTTTAATTGCTGTGCTGTTGCCTTGAAAATCATACCGGACGGATTCAGAACTCTAAATGGAAGAAAAAAACCTGCCAGCAGCAGCTGCACTTTACACTTGAGTAGCCGCATGGGGAAACCAGGGGCAGGTCCTCAACCAGGGTAAATAGCCCTAGGTCTGGACGGGACCTGAATTCAGTGGGAGTGTATCTGTTCACCGACTTCAATAAGCTGTGAATTAGACCCGCGAGTGCCAGGTTTCCACAACTTCAGAATGCTCTCTTCCTCATTAAAATGTACTTACTAGTGACAGCAGCCAATGTTAACCTAATGAACAAAGAAGTTCATTACTGACAAAAAGTGCTAATGCATTTTTATACACCACTCATGACAAAATCACCTTTGAAGAAAGCAGAGTGAGATCCTCACCCCTGGCTGGCTTGGACAAATTCCTTGTCTAAACACCATGGGAGATCTTCAACAACTAAATGTAAGGACTGCCTCGGGCTGGGGAAATTTGGGAAGCATCGGTGCTGTGAGGACTTTATCTGGCCTTTTCCCGAAGATCCTGCTTTCACTCACATTTCCCAAGGCTCTCAATATTAAAGGAGGTGTAGCCCTTGCCCCAGGGAAACTGACACAAGGACAAGGTGTCAAAAGGCCGTTTTCCACCTTTTTTACCTTCTAATTTTTTAAGACTTTTTGATCCTGTCTCCTTTGTCCTGAAAACCACACTGAGATTCTTAAGAGTAAGTCTGTAGTGCAGTTAAGGCCACTAATGTGGATGTAACTGCTGAGCTACTTCTGAGCGAGGCAAGAGTAATGGAAACCAGACCAGAAGCAGAAAGGTCAGTGAGAGCTGAAACTCACCTGAGTAACTAGGTTAATGCTCAAATAACTAACTTCTCTGTTGTCTGGGCCAAGGTTACTTAGCTAACCAAAACCTAAGCAAACCCATTATCTTGGTTATGCAGCAGCCACACTATCAAGCATGGAGCATACACACAGCATACCCAATCCACCATCTTTTTTGTGCCTGGGGTTGGTAAAGCAAAGATCAGATGTTCTGCCATGAAACCAAGAGTAATGTACATTGCTGGCCCTCAGCTCAGCCCATACATAGCCATCAGAGTATTTGGAGGACCAGCAGCAAGACCCCACTGGCTTCTTCAGCAACAGAGTCACTCAGCCATTTTCAGAAAGAGAGATCAAAGAGGACATTTTGAAAGCCAAAACCAATATGCAGGTGCCCAGTTTCCACCGAGGGACAGTGAGAGGCTAGATGGAACATTGCAGGGGATTTTCCAAAGCACGAATGGCAGCTAGCTTGCCCAACTATCACTTCAGCCTTTGAGAAGTAGCTGCTAAAATGTCTGGCGTAAATCTTCTCTGTCCAGCACCCTACCAAATTAGTCATGCTTTGACAAACTGAGCATTAAACGCACCTCGAGGTGCTTACCTCGGAGCTGCGTAAGAAGGAATTACACAAAAGACAGACCACAGGGAATCAGGCTCACCAGGTCCTGAATGGAAGGCGAAGAAGGCTGCAAGTGAACCTTTAAAAGAGCTTGAGTCACCTCAGGACAAACCAATTCAAATGGCCCCTGAGAGGCTGCAGAGTAAGGATGGACTGCTACGTCCAGGCACATCCTTCAGCTCTCCAACACGCTTCCAGTATAGAGCATACCACAGGCAAAAGTGAGGAACAATGGTATTGCACCACATGCGTCCCACCCAGGAGCTGGAGCCACCTTTGAGACACTGCTGGCCGTATTTTTGGCCCATGCACCAATAATTAAGCATGAGACAGGACTCTCTTCAACACAAAACAACAAACCCCAAACCCAGCTCCACCCTCCCAACACCAAACCCTTAAGCAATACTGGAAGTATTAAGAGTGTTAATTGCTCTACAGCTTCAAGAACTCAACCTCCTGAGAGCGCCGCATTAAAAGATAATTCTGGCTGCCATCTCGCAGCACTGTGCCAAGCAGGAAAGCTCCATAACCTGCCATAAACGCAGACAGGAATACAGTATTGCTGTAAATACCATCATGTCTCAGAGCAGAATCATAGTGACAGCACTCTGGTCTGCTGCAGTTTACAATTGCATGAAATAGAGGTGTGGGTAGGGTACAGTCACAAATCACACGTATAGATTTCAAAACAGAGAAACCCATTATTTGTAAGAAAGAAGCAGGCAGAAGAACAGAAAGGAAAAATGTATTGCATGATTCTTAACTCTCTGGAGGTTGATCTTCTTACGCTAAAAAATTACTTTATCCCCTTTTCCACAATGCCATGTTTACTTAGCAGGCATTAAAAAAGGAGGAGAGGAAAAAGGGTAAAAGAACAAAACCTACAATGACTGAAGCTAAATTTATACCCACAACAGAGACAGATAAAGCATCCCAGGGGACCTTATCAGTTTTACACAATAACCAACAGGCTGTTTCCTGTATATAGCAGCTTAAGGTCGGCGGATGTTTATTAGAGGCAGAGGGGAAAGGAAATGCAGTATCTTTGACTGACACAGCATGGATATATAAGAAGTGCTATTTATGCTTTTGACTTGAATAAGAACCCCAGTGACTCATAGCTGTCTTATACTTAATATTCCAATTAGAGCTCCAGGAACACCGAGCACCACTGTCCCAAAAATGCAGAGCTTGTTTACTGTTGCTGACAAGAAATATTAGAGGGTAGGAAGAATTTCAGCTTCTTAAACCCATTACCATCTCTCAGTTAGGAACTGCTGGGATAGATCAACCTCTTTCCACCCCCTTTGATTTTTTAAAAAGAGACATCAATTATTAAACATTTGTATCATGTCCAGTGGGAATCCAGTCTAGGTTTCAGGCCACACTAAATACAGCTCTGTGGTATGCTACAGAAATTGGCTGTCTGCGTGCTAATTCTTTTCATTCCTGTAAGCCCTGTAGAAACATGAGAAGAGAGGTAGGCATTTGGTCCACTGTTTTTCTATGAATCAAGCTAATATATTATTGAATTGGGAGTTTTGGAAACAGAACTGGCATGGGGGGGAGGGAGATCTTGTTTAACCACAGCTCTCCCTGCTATCTGGCTATGATGAGGAGCTTTAACCGGAGGTGGGAAAGCAAGATGGAAAAATTAAGAACATACTGAGTATTTAATAGAGATCCTTCCCTCGAGAGGCAAACAGGCATTCGCTTGCCATCGTTACGCTGCGGTGAGCTCCAAGAGGAGGTCTTCAGGGCTCCATTGTGCTGATTTAACTCTGCACTGAGCCTGGGGTACACCCACGGGTGTAAGATTTTGGCCTCAGAGGGGTAAGAGAGCACATGATGCTTCATGTTTCGTGAGGAAACAAAGCATACGGAGAAGCATCTTGGGAAAAAGAGGCAACTTGCTTCTTGTTTGGAAGAGGAGAGACAAGAAGTCAGTGTCTGCTGGAGACTCTGGAACTGAAGGAACGATATTTCAATTTAGGGAATGTGAACTACCCTGTTGTATGTAACCAAATGCTTCCTTCGCTCTCCCCTCTGGTGTGAGACAGTAAAGCTTAATTACACTTCTCTTACTTGCACTTTAAAACACCCCTCGTTTTCCACAGTGCTGTACAGAAAAACAAACAGGCCTTTACCTGCTTTGCCAGAGGAGACAACGTCTTTCGTGACTCCACGCAGAACGGATGTAGTCCTTGAGGTCAAAGACACATAGGATTTTCTCATTTCCCAAAAGCCTTAAGAAGGACACAATGATGAAGGCAGGGACGAGGGTGAGATGGAACACTCACTGTCTTTCCCCACCCCCAGGATTATAGAGGCTTGCAAATATGAAAGAGCGTATGCCACTCTCCAGCGGGGGGGGTGGGGGTGGTGGTTGTGGTGGTGAAGCTGCACACATTGTAAACTATCTGAAAAAACTGCTAATGATTACTGCTCTCTGCAGAAGACAAAACCCCTCACTCCATCACCCTGGGCGAAAGGACAAATACCCACCTTTTGCTCCAACTACCTTTTACCAAAGCCTACATGCAAAACCGCATAGTTTATTCAAATACACGTTGGTGCAAACTTACCTGCTGGACAGGAATCATGCTTTCTCATGTCTGCCCACAGACGCACCACGGGAAGAAAAGCTATAGCTGGACATTTTAAAAATATTTCAAATAATATCCCCAACAAACTGGAAGTAAACTTACCTGCCTGGCAAGAAATGCCTCTGCTCTGGTAGGGAACACTGACTTCTAATCGTAATTTCGTAATTCTTCCCTATCGAGCTTCAAGTTGTACAATGTGGCTTGGATGCTCAGAGGGTTTGATTTCTGCAGTTGGTTTCCAAGGAGAGCTCACCTCCCACCTAAGTGGCAGCCAAACATCTGAGATTCAAACAGCTGGGCATACCAGTATCATACTGGTATTACTGTGTGCTAGATGCACGCAGCCATCTGAAAGCCCGAGTCTTACTGAAGAGCCTAAATGGGCAAAACTTTCAGAGGCACCACGTGCAGTTAGGCACACACCTTACTCTGCGTCACAAGCTGGACATCGTCTGGGTAAAATGGCAGCAGGACGGAGCTTCAGGCCAGCCTGGAAGCAGCAGCGTGGTTCATAATGTCTACTCCAGAGAGCAAGTACTCTGAGAGGCCCTGCCACTGCCTGTGCCCCAACGAGTCCCTCTAGATTCAAGTCTCACCTCTATGCTAGTGTCCTGCAAGGATCGATTCACGGACACCTCTCTAACATTTAGGCAAGTATTTGTACCATGGAAAGTCACCAAACAAATGTCTGGAAAAAACCTATCCTCAATTGCAGATGCCAAGCACTGAGTTGAAGCCACCTCCACTGACTATTTTGGAAAGGGTAGACAGGTGGAGATCTTGAATTACTGAGCAGTTAGCTTCAGCTGCACATCTCCAGCTTTTCAAACAAGGCAGAAGTAATGCATGTCTCTAGCTATGTCCAAGAGCTCAGCCTTGAGGAATACCAGTCAACGAGCAGTAACAGCACTTCTTGCCCCCCACAAGCCTGCTTTGAATAAAAACAGGGATGCACTGAACTGAAATGATCGAGGTTGGAGATGGGAATGAGTTCCCTGTGAATCATATGGCTACAAAAGGGTCTGACATGCACAGCCTTCGGTACAGCACAGGGAAGACAGGTGTCTCATGAATTATGAGTAAAGTGGGACAATTTAGGGAAAGTTTTAACTTTAAAAAAAAAAAAGAAAGGGAAAGACCAAAAGCCATTAGATACATAACCTTGTAGTCTAATATGGCCATAAATTAACAGCTGCACTATATTATGTAAATTTATGTTAAATTATTCACTACCTGTCACCATATCCCCATAAAAAATCTACGTACTGACATTTACGAAAAATGACATCTTCTGATAATAGTTTTGCTACATATTTCAGTGGCTGCGATTGCCTTTTAACCATCTTGACTGCTGCTGAGGCAAACACTACTGGAAGAGAGATGCTTTAGGAGGTTTAATGAATTCATTACTATTCACGGATTCACCCTCCAGGAGGGCACCATCCATGTAAGCCAGTATCCTTAGGACAGCATACTTCTTCCTCTAGTTTCAGAACTTGCTGGAGAGGAGCCGGGAAGGACCACACAGGTCCCTGCCTCGCTGCGGCTATGAACTGAAACTGGATACCCTGCAAAGGCCCCGGCTGCACCCGTGCAGTGTTGAATGTCCTGGCCACTAAACACAGCAGGGCCATGCTGAAGGGATGCACAGCCCAGCCGGTCCTCCTTCACGCAGAAGGAATCTGAGAGATCACGCAGTTGTGGAAACCTGCATCAGAGCTCTTCCTGAGATGAGATGCTTCCTGAATCACATCTGGCCCGGGGCGGTCCTTCAGCTTTCCAGCTGTGCGCTTCTGCTGTGACTGATACGCAAGTGGGACACCCCAGCAATTCTGACTCTAGCAAGGCACAGCACATGGGGACACATTACCTATGCTTCTTCTAAATAAGAGACACAATGAGTTTGGGAACTTTGTGTCTCATCCTCCACAGCGTCTGAAGCAACAAGGCACACGCAGCTTTACCACGTCTTATTCTGGCACCTATGTGAGAAACACAGCTGCCTCCGGCTCCCTTTTTCCCTAGCCCACAGGGAAAGAAAAGTCCATGGGGGATCATTCAGACCTTAGGACAGGACACATTTCCCTCTGCGTGTGTCCTTCCCCACCAACTACAAAGGGACCCCGTGATGTGGGTTCACGCAAGCCTCACACGGGTTTACTCACCTCACTCTGCAGACATGGGGGAGCCTGAAAAGCAGGCTCTGCCTCTTGGCCTCCTCCTTCAGGCTCTGGGCAAGAAGCTCTGGCTCGGCCCTCCAGTCAAGGAGGGAATCTGACTGGTTTTACTGTCCATTCGCTAGCTGACCTCTAACATCCAGCTGATGCACAAACTGATCCACACCCACAGAGCAGCCGTTTGCTAGTGGCGACTGTGTTGGGACTTGAGGTGGCAACGGCAACTGGAGTTCACCAAAAGACTCCCACTGATTAAATTTGGATGAAACGAAGGATAAGGAGGAAAGCTCTGAAGTTCACTGAGAAATGGGAAAAAAGTTCAGCTGCTTCTGCTTCTCCCCGATAAATTTTGAGTATAAGCTAAGACAAGACGCAGAGGGCAAAAGATAAAAGAAAATTCAGGTGCCCCACTATTAAGCCAAAACCCATGCAATAAACTATTAATGTACTTCCAGGGCCACTGTCCCTAATTTGACCTTGCAGTTCTGCTCAGAAACATTAAGCCAACATTTCGGAGACAGGAGAAAGGGAGAGGGAATATATGTTAAAGAAAGAATGGAGGGAAGGGGAGGGAAGGCAGAAGAATAAACAAGCTTTTGCGACAGCAGGAAGCTCTCTCTTAATTCTGAGATAATGAAACGCTTCTAACCAGGCCCAACTGCTGAATATTACAAGAGCCATCATCTCATGTGGATTGCATGCAGCTTTATTTTCTACTCCCCTGCATGGATTGAATATGATTCACAGCACAGTCACAGGAAACAGTCATTACTATTTATTTGGAGCGAGCTGAGTGACTGCTCTAAACAGCATCAACCGCACCTGTGATAGTGCAGAGAATCTTTTCTTATTAAGCACTCCCATGCCCTCTTTTTTCCCCCCCTGCTTCTCTTCAATATTCTCTTCACAAAGAGCATTTTATTACAGTGCTGGCTGCGTAGTTCAAAAAGGGAAGAGGCAAATTTACAACGATCATTAGAGAAGATGCAGAACCATGGCAGCAAACACTGGCTTCACCACTTTGTGCGCACAGAAACATCCCCACACCGTGCACATGCCACGCAAACAGTATGCACACAACCACGAAGAGACAATTCATAAAGTACAGCCAATTATAATACAATTATAATACAATAATACGCCTGGCTGAGGACGAGCCTCCTTCCCCCTATTTCATATTTTTGCTGAAGCTGGAACCTGTCAGAACACCCTGAACTCACTCTCAGCTCCAGACAGCCTCAAAAAACAGCTCATCTCCCCCAACCCCCAGTGCAGCTTCTCCATTTTCTTTACAAGACACTGTTCACAATTTTGCTGCAGCAATTTATCTCTGGCTACACAGAGAGGTGAGCAGCCTGCTCCCCAGCTTTCTGCTGCTCTTTTTCCTGCTGTACTTCAGCAGCCGATGCTGAAGCCTCCGTGGCCCTCAAAACACTGCGTCTATGAGGTGACAGGGCCCCAGCTAATTCCCATCCCACCGTTATTCCCCTTGTCAGCAGTCTCTGCCGATGCAGGTATGCTTTTAGACTGCTATTTTGAATTTAATATACAGCTATAGAAAATTCAGAGTGCTCAAATCACAGACCTCTCTTTCATCTATAGCCTTTATTGCCCAAGTGCGTGCACCTGATGTGCTTACAAAAAACGCCCTTGCTGGCAAAATCCTCTCAAAATGGCACAGCTCTGTTTTCTGCTGGTTTCAGGCCAATGGTATGGAGAAGCTAAGGCCATTTCATCCCTCTGCTGTAGGTATCAGTGTCTCAAGTACCTGCATCCTGTGATGCCATTAAAAGCTTCAGGAGATTAAAAGTGTGAGTTTTCTTGTTTGTCTAACAAAGTGAGGTACTTCACAGAATAATGGATTGCTCTTGAAAACTAATACTCCTAACAGCAGCGAACAGATGTACAGACTGGATTGTTTTTTCCACAGTGAACTTGGGTGCTTATTTTTTGTAAATGATGTGTGGCCTCTGGAGCAAGCGTTGATTTCAGATCACAGCGCTTATGGGAACACCCTGTTTCCACATCGTCACCCCGATGCCACACGCGACTGGCACGAAGAAAATTACTTCACCAAACAGGGAGCACCGCAGAGCCCCGAACTCTCATGCACGAGGGGTGGTGGTGACACCAACACCACA
This sequence comes from Opisthocomus hoazin, assembly GCF_030867145.1. Lineage (NCBI taxonomy): Eukaryota > Metazoa > Chordata > Aves > Opisthocomiformes > Opisthocomidae > Opisthocomus > Opisthocomus hoazin. The sequence continues at coordinate 10,640,810 of NC_134421.1, read as the reverse complement.
AATGAGAGAAAGATGGATGTAGGGAGAGTGGAAGAGGGAACAGATAACGGAGGGGAGAAGAGGGGAGCAACGACTTTGTGGTGACCTGTACTCCACTACAGCAGCGTGGTAATCACCGGTGCATCCGGCATCCAGGTGCTAAAGCGATTAGCATAGATAAAAAGCAAATTAAAAGAGTTAATACATAAACCACTAAAAACTACTTTTGACTCGGCTACAAGCTATAAATGTTCTTAGCCACTGCACTGCATGCTTTTCCCCAACTGATTTTTAAACAAATCTCTTAATGCCACTTGTCCCAGCACCGCCTAGCAAAGGACTACGACAAGACAACTTACCTTCCAACTGAGACAGGGTTGCACCCACCTGGGTCTCTGCAACTGCAATGGCCGCCCTGTGAGGAGAGCAGCACAACACCCTTCGCTAGCGGGCCGAGAGCTCTGCTCCACCATCCGCAGCCACAGACTTCACTGACCAAGAAATAAGGACTCTCATTTCCTTATTGCAGTCTCATACCAGGCAGGTGAGAAAGATGCCATTGCCAGCATTATGCCTTTTCCAGATTCCAAAGAGAACCTCTTAAATCCCAAGGCAGGAGGACCATCAAAGGCAGTCCCTGTTATGGTACAGTTTGTTTTGCAGTATAGACACAAGCTCATTAGAAGCTGATCCCCAACTATTATGACTTCACTTTTGCCTTTGATAGCCATTAGTCAAACAATATCTGGGGACAGATTCTCCTCCCGGTTACAGCACAGCAACCCCCTGAGCTGACGAGGTTATTCCGCACTTCTACCCCCAGAACCAAGAGGCAGGTCTCATATTTTATTTGCTTGCTGCCAAGGGGTAGCTGAGGTGAAGGGTGGGAATGGCCCTGCGGGAGCTGCGAGGGAGCAGCCCCCCATGCACAGGGGTAGCACAAGGCCCCCCATGCTCACAGGGCCACACAGATGGGAATCAACCCTGTCCTAGCCACCCCCAGCGACGGGGACTTCCCACAGGACAGGTCACCGTCATGCCAGCACGCTGAGGGCTGGAGCATCCATCACGCTTGCCATTGCTGTCAGAGCTGCATCCCTCCTCAGTGCTGCCAGGGCAATGCCTTTCCTGAAGAATTATTTTAAGCAAAAGGGAGCGTTTGAGGCCGAAAGTGTTTCTCAACACATGAACTCTGAGCCCGTGAGCAGAGCGAGAGCTGTGAAAGATTCGTGGGCTCCCCCCTGCCCCTGGTGTTTAAATGATTAATTAACAATTTCTAGAAACCAATTCACAAAAGGAGAAAGGGCAGATTTTCAAAACCATCGGCTTGTAAATGGAGCAGAGCTGATTCTTCTAACGAGGTTTCTTTTTTTCACAGTATTTGCTTCATGCTTCCTAAAGATCTGTCCCTAGTCTAAATCCCAGCAGGGGGAGATGCCAGTGGAGTTTAATTACATTCCACCTATGGGGAACATTCAAGGAACGGGGCCCTGAAAAAAACCCCACAACTTAGGGTTTTTGGTCTAAAAAAAAAAAAGTAAAAAAGTAATCTGATTAAAGCAATGCTATGAATGTGCTGCGTCTCCTAGCCATTGGTATAAAACATTCTCTTCTTACAAGTCTCAAGGCAAAGAGCCAAATTCTCTGCTGAAGCAAATAAGGAATTTACACCAGACATTCAGCATTCAGGCCGATGGCTAAGTCAATAGTTACGACAAGTAGCATCTTAAAGCGTTTTGGTGCTTCGATTTGATTTTTTTCTTTTATACAAACTAGACACGCCACGTGCTGTGCCGAAAATCCTTATGATTCAGGGCAGGTTTTAGCTTGGACATCTACCATCGTTAGCGTTTCGAGGGATTAAACCGGACCCTGTGCTCTGCTGGCTGGGGTGCGTGTGCGCAGGTCGCAGCAGATGCTGGAGGCACATCTCACCCACCTCACCCCGGCCAGGAGCTGAAGACATGCCCAGTAAACACAACAGGGAGACTCACTGATCTGCAGCTGTGACACGGGAACCCACTGCCCTCAGCACAAGCGTGAAGGAGACGGAAAGAAAACCACAGGTTGCCTCCTCCAGGTATAATTCTTTAAATCTGGAAAAGTCATCTAGCTGAAATATCTTTCTCTGCAGGAACTAGGCAAATGACTCCTGTGTGTTCAGCTGGGGCACCCGAACGGTGGACTAGACAGTGGAGGAAAAATACTGCGTTCAAAGCTGAGAGGAAAAACTAGGCTTTTTCACCATTTTCCCTTCTGGTACTCCTAAATCAGCCACCTCCGTGTTCTGCAGCTGGCCGTAATGCGACCCAACCTCAGCACTCGGAGAGCAGCTCCCACGAGGGGCTGCAAAAGGGACAGTGAACACCGCTTCTTCACCGACCGTCTGGAGTCGGTATCATGTCCTGCTATACACAATGGAGAGACTTTCCACCAAACAAGCACTGAAATATTTAATCATTTGAAACAGTCAAGTGCGACAAAATTATCAATGAAACTAATTAAGAATCTTGAGATAATAAGCAGTGATGACGAAATGTTCCACTCTACTGCCTGCCATCAGGCAGTCAGGATTTATAACATCTGTCATTTATAAAACTTATATCCCGAAGGATCTCGGCCACTTTCGAAACGTGTGCTGCCACACACAGATAGTCCTGCTCCCCAAGGTGACTCGACCTGCTCGTGCACGCCCAGCGATGGTCCCCAGATCAGGGGTCGGCACTTCAGACCACCACTGTGGAAATACAAGTATACAAGGCACTGCAAGCAGAGAGGCTGGTGAGTGCCAGCTTTGACGTCTGTGGGGCCAGGTCCAGAGGTCTCGCCCACCCCAGCTTGATCATGGAGACCCAGAAGGGCGGGCCGCGGGAAGGTGAGCCCAGAGCAAGCAGAGCAGACGCGGGGAGGGAAAAGGTCACAGATTCGACGAAGAGCTGTGGTGCCAGCATCTTACGTGCCGGGGTTTTTCAGCGGTTTGGGACAGGAGGTGAACCGGTATCAGGCGATCGACGCTGCAGATGGGTCTTTAAGCAGCCAACATGTAAATGGAGTTTGGCAAGGATACCGCCACTAACAGCCTTTTTTTTTTTTTTTTTTTGGTGAGAAATGCCATTTTTAGATACATTCAGAGAAATGTTGCCTTCTGCCTGCTAAGAGCAGGTGTACAGATGTCGACAGCGAGTTCAGGCGAGTGCCAGGTACTCGAGAGTTGTCACTGGGTATGTAAGCTCCTTAACACCATCTCCAAGCTTTCGCAGGAGGCGGGTTTTTTGTGCCGAGGTTTCCAATGAACTGCTTCCCTAGCAGATCCTGTGTCTGGGCTCAACACCTCAGGACAGCCTGGTTTTTATTGTGCCTTTGTTTCTAAGTGAAGCCCTCTGCACCAGGCCAACTCCTCAGTGAGGAAAATGGTACGTCTCTCTGACTCACCAGTGCGGCTCCCGAGGAGCTGCCCACGAGACAGGTACTGCTAATCTGAAACGACGCCTGGTAACTGCAACATGTAATTTCAGACTCAAGGCACCAATTTCCCAGTCAGTTTGTAGCTACACTATGTTACCGTAATGCGTTCTCTGCACAATTATCACAACACTTAGTAAGTTATTCATTTCCAAGAAAGCTAAGAAACATTGTAAATGATTTTCATTTTAAGTAGATCAGGCGTATCCCCCTCTGGAAGAAACACATAGCAAAGTTTCTTCCCCGCATTTTGTTTATTATTTACGTTTCACAAATAATATTATCTATCATTAGTATTAAAATATCTTTACTTTGAAAAAGTGTAATAAACAGGCAAGAATTTAAAACCCGAGTGTGCGTGCCTTTGTGGCAATGGCATGCATCAGGCACAGGCAGTTTGAATATTTTATACTTCATAATTTTTTTTCTTAAATAATTAACTAGCTTTAACTAGTGATTGTCCAGTCCTACCAGTGCGGCGGATTTAACTGCACATTATATCTCCGAGTGTTCCTTTGGCAGCTCTGCTTCTCCCCGCCCTGAATCCAGACAGAATACATTCACAAGCCCTGCTGGATTTTTAACTTCGAGATCTGTTTCCTACCTCACTCTAAGAGCAATGTAAATCCATTTCCTGCAGCTTCCCCTTCTGCAGCTAACCCAGGCAGCTTCAGTTAACATCTCTTGTGTTCACTGGATGGACCAGCATTCAGTCTAGCATCTCCTAACACAGTGGGGAAACCTCCTGGCTCCAGCTGGTAATGTGGGCTCGCTTGATTCTCTGCTTGCCTCTTCCAGTCCAGAAATGAAGAGGTTAAAATCCCATGGCTTGGTTTGATTACTGCGTCAGTAATCAAAGTGGACCAGGAGACAGGCCTACTGTGCCACCGAAGAGCTGTACTCTTTGGATAACTTACTGAAATTAAACCCTTTCTCCCCATCGCTGACTTGGAAAAGAAAGTTCTCCCAAGAGCTTTTCAAAAACCATCTACTACCAAGAATGTCCTGGTCTATAATTACCATCCCACAGCATAGTCCAGCATTGAAGGATATGAGTGTACATATATTCAGATGCATATCAATACACATGAGGGCTTGGCAGTGTTCGCCAAGGCACTGCTTAGAATTTGCGTATCTGCCTATGCACAGCAAGTGTCTCATAGCTACCACATTTCTCTGGGAAGTCTCAGCGTTAGTGGGATTAAAATCATTACTTCCTTAATCTGAAATGGTAAAAATATAAAAGAGAGTATTCAGATATCAATTCAGCTTCAAGCAGTCGGTCCAGGAATTAGTCTTGACTTGGTGGGAGTTCAGAGATCTGGTAACATTGTTTGCCTACGAAACAGAAACCTAAACCTCTGTCTTGTGACAACACTTTCCATCTAATTTCTCTTTCTCTATTTATAGAAGTGTAGAAACAGGAAAATAATACACTGACAAAAAGATCTTGCAACACTTGGAAACACTTCAACAACTACAACACTCAAAACAAGAGTGCACTGAGCAAAACCAGGTCTGCGAGAGAAGCTTGGTAACATTTCACGCTGGTGGAGATTGCTTTTAGAACACTCTACCCAATTCTAACATTCACATTTTCTAAAGGATGTTAAAAAACACAGGAGAACCTCTGAAAACAGCCACGCATACTGTCCACCCTCCTCAAAAAAAGAAAAGAAATATTTTTAGGAACTTACAGTTTTAACACAAGAGAACACTAACAGGCGATGTCACTGCAGTTTACAATTACAGCCGCACAATGAGGAGAAAATATCTTTCCTATGCAAAAGGTCTTTTGTACAGCAGTCAAAGAGTGAGGGAAGTTCAGGGGAATCTCAGGGCAATAAATTAAAAATTGAAACAAACTTAATCTTTATTTAGGAGAAGGGTAATTAACTATTGGAAGAGACTAAACAAAATCATGGTAAATTTACTATTGCCAGAAAAGTTAGGGTAGAAGCAGGAGGGCTCCTGACAGGTCATTCCCAGCCCTATTTCTGCATGATGTCAGGACTGGTGGCGAGATGAGTCCCTACAGCACGAATGAGGATGAAATCAGAGCCCAGTTCCAAACGTTGCCAAACATGGAAAAAGTTCACATCTGAATGTTATGACCAGGATCTATCTATGTTTTTTCTTGTAAAATCAGAGCTAGCAGAGAAAGGAGGATGTTCACTTTGCACCAAGTCTTTGCGCCCTTGCATTGTTCTCTATTTAAGTGCACTGCTAAGGCTCCACTGATAATAAAAGATTGATTTAAAAGACGATTCTACAACCTAAGCAAACACTGAGCCTGGGTAATGTTACATATCATACCCTTTTGTCATTTACTGCTGCTCTGCGTGTTTACTGTGGCTCTCACTCCGCCTCAGTACCAGCCCAATTTACAGCAGAGCAGCTGGTCCTTTGGGGCTGAGCGTACAACTGCAACCCTGGGCCCAGCAACAGCAGCCTCTTGACTGTAAAAGCACAGCACTGATCTCACTTCGGATCTGAACCAAAGCAACACTCTCCCGAGGCTTTGGGTCAAGTCTTTGCTGGTTTCCTAAGTGACAGGCATCTCTATATCGCTACTCTACAAGCAGAACTCAACCTCTGGTAAGATCCAAAATGTAATCAAATTATCTGCATTCCTACATCAAGGTTCCTACTTCAGTCCAACAGATTATATAAAAGAAAGTAGTGTGAACAAAACAGAATTAAAAAATTGTTTCCACTCCATCTTTAACTTTTATAAGAAAATTATTATTTTGCATGAGCTACACTTCTTATATCAAAGTCAGTACACAGCATGACAAAAACACCCATGTTATCCCACTCATAAAGAAGGAAAACTAATGGAGTGCGTCCTGTTTTTTCTTTTCTTTCTCTTATCATTGTCTGAAGTACTGGTTTGCTTTGTGCTCCTTGCTAGCAAGAGGAGTGTTGCTCCTTTCCTTTAAATAACTGGATTGTAAAAACAAGAGATGTGTCTTTGGAGCCGAATTCTCAGCTGCACTAAGGTCCTACTATGGCAGCATAAACAGGCCTTACCTTAGCTGCAAGCGCTTGTTTATATGTTAACAAGATAGCATCACGCAGGAACATGGTGACGATAATACCGCTGCAGATCAAGGGTGAGGATGAGGTACACACACCTTGACAGTCCATTCCCATTACAGGAGTGGTGAAAGAGGGCACAAATGCAAACTGAGAACCAAGCTCTTGGTTTGCAGTTACCCTGGATACAGCTTGTAGGATTTATATGTTTAATTAACGCAAAATGTGGAAAGTTCCACAATCCAATAAAGACAACATGTTAAACACAGTTCTGCCCAAACATTTTTAGAACAGCAAAACTTGCAACAGTGGAACAAGGATAATTAAAAAGATTGCTATTTTGTTTCACTAGTTCTTCTTGAGATCCTTCATTTTCAAAGTCAAGGAAGACATTTTATACCATCTAAATAAAACAACGGGGAGGTTTTTTTTTAAACAGATACGCTAATCTAAACAGAATTAATTCAGTGAAGTCCTGTGCCCTTGGTAGTACGCAAGATTAGACAGCATAGTAACAAACTCCTAAACTTAAAATCTACGGTTTAATGAATTTCATTCACAATACCTCTTTTTTTGCCCATGCAGAATGGGAAGGAGTGTGCTTGTCGGGACTACTCAAAACACTGGCAAAAACACAATTTGCATCTCTGTCCTTGCATAAGGTGATGCATACACATCCTTTAATTTGTGCACACCAGTAGACCTGTTGACTTCAGTGACTCGGATCTCTGATGAAAATCACTTATTTTCACTTAAACCCAGGGGGGAAACACCAGATGACTTTACAAAGGATTTCCTGTGGGATATAAGTAAATTAGAACATGCAAGTATTGCTTGATGAGTTTTTTACTTCCCATGCCAAAACTTTTGAATTTTCTGTGCCTCGCCCTGAAAAAGCAGGGCCATTAATATTACAAGCCTTGTAGATACACTTAGAGTTAGTATTTATGTATCAGATCATACGAAAAGTGCTAAAAGGACCTAAAATATTTAGAAAAGATACAGTATCTTGCTCCCACCGGCAGAAGTCTGAAGTGCCAAGTGGCAGAGTACCAAACCTAAAGAAAAGAAAGTTGTTCGCCTGACAGCTACAGTTTAGGTTAAACATTGCTCAGACCTGCAGGTAGAGCAACCATTCTCCTCTCCCAGTAAAGATAAGAAACAGATAAGCTCCATCAGAGAATCAGGTAAGGAGGATTACAGCCCCTGCGCAAAGTCGCACCGGCGACTGTCACGGCGCAAAATGACAAGCAAGGTTACGTGCAAGGCACCTGTGGGCAGAGAGGTTTCTCTGGGTAGTTCTCCACATAGACCTGTGTGTTCAGGAAAGAAGGACAAGGATGAGAAAAGGAGAACAAAGAAGGAGGCGAGGAAGCACCAGGCGCGCTCTTAGAAGTACAGCAAACCTGGCTTGGCGAGGGACTGCCACCGTCCACGCTGCTCCACGGAGCTGTGAGCGCAGGAGCCATGTCCTGCTCCTCCACTCCTGCAAGGCTGGGCAAAAAGACAGTTTGCACATTCCTCGTAAATCAGTAGGGTCACTTCAAAGATATTTGGATCCTAGCTCTAAGGCAAACAACCCAAAGGCTCTGAAATTTCAGCTGGCTGCTCTGGTCAACACAGATAATCAATGTAAACAGTCAAGAAATTATGATATGGCACAAAACCTGAAAAATGTTGGAATCTCTCTCGGCTGACAATGTGGCCACATCCGCAGAGGTATGCCTTTCAGTACCTGAGCTCGCTCACTCTGGTGAGGGATGAAGCACTCCAAGTTTGCATCCAGTTTGTGGATTTTATCTCACATCGAGCTTGCTCAGGTGACAGGCAGTATTTTAGGTAACAACCTACTACTTCTTGCTCCTCATATCTCCATAGGAAATTGCTGGTAGTCATGACTTTCTCATTAAAGAAGGTATCAAACACACACAAATGTTTTAAAATAACAGGCTGTTGGGGGAAAAACCCACAACCTGTGACACTATCTGAAGTCACGCGCGCAACCGGTGTCAAGCTGTGCCACTTAAAAGCACTTCTGCGGCACCCACCTATGGCAGCCCGGCAGCGCGTACCTGAGAATTTCTCACAGGCAGGGAGCAAAATGCTTTTAAACATCACATTCTTCCCCCCACTTCTCCTCCCAGCAGGGATCTCTGCTGGCTGGTTTCTACCAGGCAGGCAGAGCGAGATCACTTTTAAATAACAATTTCTTCCACTACTCGATTTCAGTTCCCCAAAGCTCGAGGACGTGTATCTGAGCCCTGGGGTGCCAGCACCACGAAGTCCTTGCAGGGCAAAGCCCGGTATGCTGGAGCGGGATGTGACACCCCGGGCCACCCCCAGGGTCTGGCAGAACGCCAGCCCTGGGGCCACCACGCACCAGAGACTCGGACGGTGAAATCCAGGGAGTCTGAAGGTTTCTGGAGCATCCGTTGCAAGCACAGCTGCTTGTGAAGACAGAACCTTCAAGAGCGGAGGGCGACGGCATGAAGCTGGGAGAGTGTCGTAATTTGACAAACCGCAAAGGGCCGCTGGGCCCTCTCTCTTGAAAAAAGTGGTGGAACAACTCACCTTTGGGTGAAGGGGCATTCATACTGCCAGCAAATTGTGCCGTGAAATTCAAGGAAACCCCTCATGACTACTCCCTGCTATCTCCCCTTACACTGAGACAACATCAGAACTATCTGCTGGTGGTGCTTAAATGCTTGTGTTTTTCACATCACAGAGGCAGGAGTTTTGGACCCCCTGATTCCTATACTCACATACCTTTGAAAATTAGCATAAACATCTCAGCTGGCTACCGATGTGATTAAGATGTGCCTCCACTTGGCAATTTTTCCCTTTGAAACAAAGCAAAGGCTTTCATTTGTTAAGTGAAAATTCCCTGGTGGAAATCCCTCTCTCATTCCCTTCCATTCCTGACCCCATATTGGGCACTTTAATCTAATTTTGGTTTGAGGTTTTAGAAGCTGAAGGCTGCTTCTGAAGATCACCGAGGGAAAATAAATCACTGGGAGGAACACCACACTTTGAACTGAACGTCCCTGGCACACTGCATATTGGGAAAAGCACTGAGAGCGTTTCCCAATCAATGTAGCTATATTTTTCACACCCGGTTGGAAGAAATGGAAACCTGTGGTAAATATGCTGCTTTGCACAAGTCCAATTACCCTAAATGATAAATTGCCTAATTATTTCAGCTCTAGAGTCTTTCCCAAGTTCTTTATCCTTTTCTTTGTAGTCACTGTCTGCAGTACAAGAGCGTTTGACTGTTACTAATTAGTGAGAGAGAAAGATGCAGGACACTCAGTAAATTCACTTCCCTTTAAATCCATCTTACAGTTATTTTTCCCCATCACAGGAAAAAAATAAATTAATAATTTATTTAAAAGCTGTTCTGCTGGAAGAGATTTTTTCTCCATGACTACTCTACGATACTAACAGTCAGCTTTTGTTTTTTACATTCTCCAGAACGCCAAAAGATTAAAGGCACGGCAAGGTTAGATTAACACCTTGAAATTACCTGTAAGGTTCTCTACTTATCAGGCTATTAAATCTTCACTCCCGACTGCACAAAATCTTCTTCGGATCGTATTCTGAGTGCATATGAACTTGACGCATCTTGAAAACAAATTCCAAAAAGCAAGAGCTCTTAGAGGTGTGTTGTTCCAGCTCACAATACAATGACTTTCTGACATCTTGTTATTTCCTTGTTCCTTCATTTAGATCAACAACAGCAGCAAGGGGCTGTGGATAATTGTCCAGTGTTCAGAACTTTTCCAGTTCTTCTCAATTTTCTCCTTCAAATCTGAAGTTTAATTAGGAGTATTGAGAAAGATATTACAGCTTTTTGAAGATTTCTATTGCACCTGTAGTTCAAAATAATTTTAATGCATTCCTTCTTTTGACCTGAGGGTGTGTTAAGCATAAACAAATAAAGAAATAAATAATAAAAAGCACCATGTATTTTTTTCTTCCCCTTACTAACTGAAACTTTTCTGAAATTCGATTTTTGTTAAGATGCATGTAAAAAAGTGCTTTACATATAGAAAAATATGAGTATTTTGTCAAATTCTAAAAGCACAAATTTCCTACAGGTGGAAAGTATTGAGTCAACAGTACTAAAGAATGAATCCTTTGGCATGCACAACGTGCCCTAACACACTGTGCTTCAGTGTCGGGCAGGAAGAATAATCCCTAGGACTGAGAAAGTAACTGGAGTTTTCAGTCCCTTTACATCTGAGACCTGACTAAGTAAACCACAGAATTTGGTACCAGTTATTAAATGAGTCTTCATTCAAGCACCTATTTATCCGTGCAGTGCTGGCTAGAAACCAACAGTCCAGTCCGTACAAGCTATTGGTGTTTCTAGTGTATAATTATAAAGTTCTCAGTCTCCCTAATCGAGGCCCCAAACGCCTATCTCAGCAGCTGCTACAGCAGTGAAATTCCACTTCTGACCAGCCCATTTCCATGGAAAGCGTTCTGGGGCACTGACCAAAACATTCACAACATGACTAGTCATACCAAGGTACAAGTGGTTTTGTTGCTTTAAAGGATCTGATTTTGGAGAAGACTTGTGACCTGTCTTTTTAAAACCAGGCATCAAACTAGGTAGCAATACTAGGGAAAAACTGGTATCGTCCAGTTCTCTGAGACAGTAAGATCTACTAACTGGTGTGAAATGGAAGAGTCCTTAAATAGCATGAATTTCCTACTCTTCTTTATGTTTTCCTGACTACTCCCTCTGCACAACACTTGCTATCTGGTTAAATAAGGAAATGCTCACTCATATCACTGGAAGACCACTATATTTCTAGAGCAAGGGCACACCCAGAAACACCACTTTTTCTTTCTTCCCAAACTAAAAAGGAAGCATAAGACGAAGCAAGACAAACAATACAAAAGCCATCTCACGCTGATTAAAAGTAACACACAAATACATTATTAGAAATGGAAATTATTTAAATACATACGTGCTGCCAGGGTGGCAGGGAAGGAGGAAAAAAAAAAGGGGGTGGAGGGGAGGTCACAAGAAGTTCATTCTACCAAGAACTGCTTTACATAATCATGAAATGCAAACTAGTTTCCATTCCTTCTGGCACAGGCTCATTCAGCCTTCACTTTGAATGCTTATTGACAAATAAATGGACTGGTTACTTCCTATTAATGCTACCTAATTTATGTACATACCTGGAGGAAAAATTCCATTTTGACCTCACATTCATACAAGATAAGATCATTTTTAAGCTATGAATATGTTGAATACAAGTTTAATTTCATCTTGGTTGCTGCTGGGGATTTGCCGTTTCTTAACAAATTAGGCATGTGTTCTCCTCAGCTGAGCTTTCGCACCTTATGCATTTAATATGTACAATTCGGGAATCTGTGCTGAACTTTCAGATGAAAGACCTCCTTTTCTTCAGCCATGATTCATTCTCTCCTTCTTCCTCTCTCTCATACGTAGGCACGCGCGCACATACACACACGCCTTGTTAGTAGTTTTTGGTTTATGAGTTGTTCCCCAACGCCTCTCCTCCTCTCCCCATGAAAAGTCCTTACCAAGAAAGTGATACTGGTTTTCACAAATCTCAAGAGTCACTATTGTCCCGACCAGGGAAAGTGCTATTATGTCAAGATTTTACCCCTGAGTCTTGAAGGCATCTCAGAAGTAGACAGTTCAGTGGAGATCTCCACAGCAGACAAGGATGTCAGGGCTAACCAACATCTTCATCCCCTGAATAATCTGCCTGTCAGTCTGGGGACATGGAGGGATCTCATTCCAAATGGGTACTAACTAAAATGGAGCTTGAAAATGTTTCTTTGTTTAGTTTAGTGTTTAATATTCCCCAGGAGACAAATTCCTGCCTGATGAATGCGATTGGCTGCTAACGCCGAGATACAGTGTGGGGTCCTGACATAGATGTCCGAGGCCACCCTCTCTCATTTGTAAGTTCTCTTGGGGCCAGACGGTTTGGTTTCTCTGATTTCTTGCATCTGAGGTTGTGCCCATGCTGGCTGTCCTCCCTTTCATTGCTAGGTATTTACAATTCAGCCACACATAGATTATGGAAAACCTTTTGATGCCTAACTCCTGTGTAAAAAATCAACATGTATATTAGTATAATACCTTTCTGGACTTGACCCCTACCTCATACACAAAACACTCTGGAGTGCTAGTCAGACTGCTACTCAAAGATCAGGCACTTGTAGCCCTGAAGGGCATCCCCATTCTTGAGAAGTCATGCCATGTGCACCCCTCTTCCTGCCATGCAGAACTCCTCTGGCAAGACTGGTGAGAGCCTATCCTTCCCCAAGTCACGGAGGGGAGGGGTGCTGCTTACTGTGGTTTGAGCTTACCTCTTTATTCCCTTCTGCAAGGCTCAACTGTCCACTAGCAAAATCTGATCTACCGACTCTACCTGGAACTGTGCTCTACCCTGCAAATAATGTTACCTAACTGTAGCTAAAAAGTTAACACTGATACTGGTAGTTAGCACTGATTAAACATTAACATTGGTATGAGTCTGTTTTTTTCTGTCCCTGGGGGAAGCATGAAGTTGCCATATAATGTCCAGAGTGGTACACAGATGCAGTTGGGATACGGATCCTGATGAAAACTGTAACCAGTTTCTTACTCAGCAACGATATTTTTCCTTAGATTAAAGGCAAATATGCTTTATCCTCCAGAAAAGCCTCAGATGAGGGGGAGTGGGAAGGAATAGAAAGACAGGGAAGATGCATACTTCCCTTTACTTCCTCTTTAAACAAAACTATCTAATCGCATTTAAAGTACTGTATTATTAAGATCTTCACATCATATGTTCCACGTCACCAGAAAAATGTATTGTTTAACACGTACCCCTTAGCAATGATAGTGGGTCAATTATTATGAAAATGGCAAAATAGCAAGAAAATCCAGGGGTGAAAATGAGTATCTAGCTAGCATACCTGACCTGAGACTCAGTTTTGCTCAAGAATAGCAACAAAGCAGATTCATTGAGCAACCAGTGACACTGCAAGCAAAAGACAGATTAGTCTTCATGGGCAAGAGACTGATAAGCTTGAACTAAACAAACAGGAAAAAAAAGTTTTTGCTTTTTTTTTTCTTTGGTGAAGGTGTGTAAATGAACCCTGCAATGTCAACAAGTTCTTGAAATATGGGCACATTAATCATCTCAACAACACCTCATTCAAGGCCACATAGAATCACCAAATCTCAGCTGTCAAAAGGATGTTCCCAGGAAGGAAATCAGCTTTTTTCATACCCAGGTTGTCTTTTTGGTAGGGTCCTTGGAAAAGTCCAGGAAAGGGGACAACACCCCTTCTTTGAAGATATCACTGAGGTTCAAAACACTGACTTCGTTCCTATAAGCTAATAGCAGACTTTTCCAAAAAAGCAAAGCAAAAACATTTCTAAAAGACACCCTGGACTTACCAGCTGATCAGCTCGACTCTTTCCATATTATAAATAACCTGACTCTCCAGGAAGTGCTTATCTTTTTAAGAGGTATCTGTGGAGAGCAGACACCTGCAGATGCAGTGTAAGAACTACAAACGCATGGTACGCAAAAAGAATCGCCCTCACGCAGCTGCTGGCTGGCCACACTCTTCTTGCTTGGTCATACTTCTGCTGGAGGATGACTGTGGCTGCCTACAAACCACAGCTTCTCGAAAGCAGAAGCAAGCAATGGGGATCTTCCAGAGGGCCTCCAGGACAACTTTTCTGGTTTGTCCTGTGAGGGTGCCTGAGACAGAAGGCAACCCACGCAAAGAGATACCTGCTAAGGCTTGCACAGTGAGTGAATTGAGCCCAAGCCTTAGCCCCTAGGTGCTTCTCCTCGGTGTTGGGAGTCTAGGAACAGGCTTGTGATGAAGTGAGCAAACACAAGGCATGCTTGGGCTCAAAAGCTTGTTCAGGTTACCTCTACTTTACTGACTGGTGTCTCTACTGTATAAGAGACCAAAGCCCCAAGTCTTAGAGGTCCTTAAGTGGTTGAAAGCTAGAAAGAATTAGGAACCAAAATAACCTCTGCCCAAGAAAAGTGATTTTGGGTCTCCTGAGTCCAAAGCCTGCATTCAGATCAGTAGATTCCAGACACTAAGAGAAGGGGAGAAACGCAGGGAAGGGCTTATTGTCTTCTCCTAACTTAGCAATCTTCAACCTGTATGTACAGAAGCACCATAAAACAAAGAGAATGAACGGATTTCAGACACTGAGCAATTCTATGAAGAACTGCAGAAACATAACCCAAGACCATTCAGTCTCTACATGTTTAAAAGCATCTTTTTATCTGTTAACAACCAAAGTGGTTACTGACAGCTGACACTTGTGAATGATGTGAGGCTCTGCAACATTTTACTCAAAGAAATCAGAGAGTCATTTCATTCAACAGAATCAACAGCAACACCATACAACGTTGCTCGTGCTTACTGCTTTTGTATGTTTTGTGCGTGTATGTGTATGCATGTGTAACAGCAACTCTCTTCTGGGGACTTTTTTCTGAAAACTATTTACAATTCAGGCTCCCTTGATAAATGCAAGCCTCCACTGTCAGCAGTATTTGCTTAGTGAACCTTAGTCTCTGTAGCTGCAAGCTTCTGAGAGCATAGTGCCTTGAGATACTGCATGAAAGGCACAGAACTCATGCAAATTGTTGTGGTAATTCCCTGACAGTGCCATCTTTCTGACTTTCACCTCTCATTTTCACTAATGCTCACAGAAAGCAGCCTGTGCTACCAAGGAGATTCTCTGTATAAACAGCTTAAAAATCTAAAGTACTCAATCAGGCACAGAGACACCATAAAAATGGTCCTATCTCTCGCTGCTCTCTGGGAATTTTATGGGAAGGGAAAATTTTGAAAAGGCAAAATCTCCTTTACAATAAGACATCTCCATTAGACTGCAGAAATATTAGTGAAGGAGCTTTTCAATGTGAAGAATAGAATCATAAGGCAGTGTAAGATCACATGACTCCACTCAAGTCAATGATGACATGCCAAGTCACCCCAAATGAGCAACTGCCACTCCCAGAATGTTTGATAAAAGCACCAAAAAACACAAATCATAAAGGAGGGGCATATATATCAATACAGTTCAACCTGGCCCATTCACAACTGACCACACACTGCAGTTACAACAGAAATAAATTGTACCTTTTCATAAACAAAACTATGGATTGTAATGACTTTGGGATGGCATTATTCAATATTGTTGACATACGCGAATACAACTGAAGCAGTCCAGTCAACACTCAATTAGACATATTGAAAATATTTCTGGGCTCCAGAGCAATAGAAAAAAAGCAAATATTTATGGGAACAGGAAGATTTCTTTCCATTGAAGAAAAACCTCCATTTAAATAGTGAGAGAGTATCACAGAACTTCGAATTTTTTTTTAAACTTTATGGGCTCTAACCAGTGGTGAAAATGTTGGTAAGTCACACCAGCACTGAATAGTTATGCTAGTGCTTTATGTGGATAGGAAATTGGATGGAGCAGAGACATGTTGGGGCTTATCCTGCTCTTCATTCCTCTATACGCTGATGTTTACAAGTCTCATATCAACCAATGATAATTATGAGCTGTCCACGGCATTTTAAAAATAGAATGGAAATCCCAGCTGGTCCTGCATGTCAGTGCAGCGGTATATTGCTCAGGTATTTGAGCAAGTTTCAGTCACCAGCGCCAGGCCTTTAGCGCAACATTTTCACGTGGTGCTTTATGTAATAAGAGGTTACTGTAGCTATGAACTAAAACCCAAAACTTGTTAAGCACCAGGTCTTCCCATTTACTAACGCAAGACACAATTGTTTATTTCTGAGAATGTGCAGTAAATTCTTCCTGAAGCTGAGAACAGAACTCTGGGTGCTCCTTGCTCCAGATTTCTCTCCGCTTGGCACCTCCAGCTATGCTCTTCTTTATTACATGGAGTCAGAGCAGTTTGTTCCTAGACTTCTTTTGCCCTCCCTAGCTGCCCCAAAGCATACTTGCTTTCCCTCCCTCAGGAAAATGACCTCATTTCAGCGGTTTAACCTGATCTGTTTACTTTGCAACAGGTCAGGAGCACATACATAGCCACTTACCACATTTCACCTCAGGGCAAGAAATACTTCTTCTGAGAAGTTAACTTTATCACCTATATTTTTGCAATCTATTTTATGCCACTACTCTTCCTGTCTAAAATTGTGCAGTTCAGTAAAACAACAAAAAATATTATTTATAATTGTGAATGACTCAGGCTTGAGAGAAGGGAAAAGAGAGGGAGGGAGACAGACATTTAAATGCTAAAATGGGAAGAGAGGTAAGAAGGAGAGACCTCATATTAAGGGAATCCCCAGCATGGAAGATGCAGCAATTTGTCATGCCCTAAGCACTATAGCTTAGGACAAACCACACAAAGCAGCTGAGAGTGCAGTGGGGATCAGAAGCAAGTGTCCATCTGCTCAGAACAAATGTGCACTGCAGGCTTGCTATGTTTTTACTAAGCACAAACACAAAATTAAATAAAAAGCAGCTTGTTTTTACAATATTCAGTCACTAGTGCAAAAACCGTTCATAAAGTGCATGCCTTCTAAAGGGCTAAGAGCTCCACACAGGGATCCTTGTTGACTGAAATGGTCAGGGTGAAAACCACAGGTGTATTCCTTCTCACCGGCTTAATGTAGATAAAACCATCTCTTTCACAACTGTATGGCCTCTAACAGTTTAGGGACGGTTAGCCACAAACCCTATAAAAATAATCTGGTCTTGAAATAGCAACCGTTTGTTTTTTTTTCCCTGCCTGTCCACTTTTTATACGCCAGGCTAGCTTCACAACTGATGCATACGATCTTATCTGTACTAATACCAAACATGTTGTGCCAGTTCACACTGCTCTGAAGATCTGACCCTTCTCTGCTGTCCTGGAAACAGATCTGTGGTCTCTGCAGAAAGCAATATTCTTTTGTACACACATAGATGTAGGCATCCTGCCCCCACTAGCTCATATTTAACTCTCTTTTCATCTTGTTTATTTTGTCTTCATGGTATCAAAGCAAGCTGCATGCCCAGCAACAAGCTTGCAGCAAATAGGTGCACCTTATTTTCCATGCATATCCCTTCACAGGGCACATACTACACCCCCAAGTGATTCACGAAGTCGACCAGGTCAGAGTCTCTACAATTTTAATTTCAGCCTGTCTGTTAGAGCAATTATGCTCAAACTTGTCTTTCCCAGTGCAGCTGGAGCAGACACAGGGATTCACAGGTAGAATGGGAAGATGCAGTGTGTGGTGACAGTAGTCACCACTCCGTATCCTGTCTCTGTGCTTCCGCAGAGATGATGAAAAGCTGTGCGCTCCCTTTCCCTACACCTCCAGAAGTGTGGAGGGTGATAACCTATGTGTCCTGCCCTCTACAATAACCAAGGATATAGGTTTCTCCTGCTTGCCTGGTCCACAGACTCATAAATGAGCCAGATGCCTCTTCTCACTTTCAGGGAAAGGCACCTCATCCAGCCTCCACACTAAGTTATCAGCCAAGAGAAGACCTAATACGCCATTTAGCGAAGAGATTAATAAGGTCTTGGAGGCAAAAAAACAGGTGACAACCCATGACTCGCTCCAGATGCTATCTTCTGGGAACACTTGCCTGGAAGTGCCATCTCTACGGTGTATTCAGGCAGCGTGGTGGAGAAAGGCAGAGATGTCTACCAGGAAAGCTCTGACACAAACTGGCTGGGCACAACACAGCAGTACAACACAGTCAAGCTGGACCTGCATCTCCTCTGAGCTCACAACTCCCAGCTAGACCACTTCCAGCACCTAACCTCGTATTTCTGCACCACACTGCAGCATCTCGCACCAAGCTAGCAGAGGGATCTGACATAGCAGGCTTTCTCCTGTGGTGGTGAATGAGTTAACTCCAGCTGGCAGCTGGTCACAAGTGGTGTTTCCCAGGGCTCAATTTTGGGTCTGGTCTTGTTTAACATCTTTATCCATGATCTAGATGAGGGGATTGAGGGCTCCTCCTCAGTAAGCTTGCAGATGACATCAAGCTGGGTGGGAGTGTCGATCTGCTTGAGGGTAGGAAGGCTCTGCAGAGGGATCTGGACAGGCTGGATTGATGGGCCGAGGCCAGCTGTATGTGGTTCAACAAGGCCAAATGCCAGGTCCTGCACTTGGGTCACAACAACTCCATGCAACACTGCAGGCTTGGGGAGGAGTGGCTGGAAAGCTGCCTGGTGGAAAAGGACTTCGGAGTGTTGGTTGACAGCCGGCTGAACATGAGCCAGCAGTGTGCTCAGGTGGCCAAGAAGGCCAACAGCATCCTGGCTTGTGTCAGGAATAGTGTGGCCAGCAGGAGTAGGGAGGTTGGATCGTGCCCCTGTACTCGGCATTGGTGAGACCGCACCTGGAGTATTGTGTTCATTTTGGGCCCCTCACTGCACGAAGGACATTGAGTTGCTGGAGTGTGTCCAGAGATGAGCAACGAGGCTGGTGAAGGGTCTGGAGAACAAGTCTTATGAGGAGCGTCTGAGGGAACTGGGGCTGTTTAGTCTGGAGAAGATGAGGCTGAGGGGGAACCTACAACTACATAAAAGGAGGTTGTAGTGAGGCAGGCATTGGTCTCTTCTCCCAAGTAACTAGAGATAGGATGAGAGGAAATGGCCTCAAGTTGTGTCAGGGGAGGTTTAGATTGGATATTAGGAAAAATTTCTTTAATGAAAGAGCGGTCAGGCATTGGAACAGGCTGCCCAGGGCAGTGGTTGAGTCACCATCCCTAGAGGTGTTCAAAATAAGTGTAGATGTGGCACTTCAGGACATGGTTTAGTAGGCATAGTAGTGTTGGGGTGATGGTTGGACTTGATGATCTTAGAGGTCTTTTCCAGCCTATGATTCCCTTCATGCTGTCCCATTCTGCTAAGGTAACCACTGTGCAAGCAAGACTGATGAAGACCAGAGCAAACTCAGGGGTATCCTCAAGTACAGCACCCAAAATACTGCTACGTGCACAGATGGATGGACCTTGTTCTCTTTACTGGCTATCACAAGGTCACTGTGCTTGGAGTTTTTCACTGGTGTGCCAAAAAAACTGTAACTGCGCCTGTCATTTACAGCACTTTTTCTCAGATGGCTCTCATGTCTTTATAAACTTTAGTAAATGAGTGTATAAACTAGATCTATCTACACATAAATCACTCTGTCCACCACCCAAGTACAGCCATCTCTGGGATGATGCACAGCAGCTGCTGTAAAATCAGACTGCAGCTCTACACCACAGATTAGGGCAATAAAACACGCTGCACGAGGCAACTGAAAAGCTTGGAGGAAGGAAGGGGGAGATGGGGGAGAGCCTTTCGCAGTCATAACTGCTGGAGTATAGATTTGGCTGAAGAGGGTACTGTGTTTAACACTTGCATATCTGCAAATCAAAGCAGTCTTCCACCACCTGTCAAAACAACCTGACTGTACCATTCTCCATGTTTTGGCCTTCTAAAGCCCTTCCTTTCTGAAAATTGCACAGCACCTTGGTAAGAGCAAAGCTGATCTGCTTGATTAGGAATAACCTAATCAAATCTCTTAGATATCTAACTGTGAGCCTGTAGCTGCTATGTCCCCTCCCTTCCTCTCCCTTGCATGACAACTGAACATAGCATCTATATATTCCCAGTTTTAAAATAGCTCCTGCTCCTGTAACTTGCAAACCATTCGCATAGATCTTATTTTCTAGGCTAAAAGTAGTTAATTACAGTCACTAAGGGGACTGAACTGCTGCATCCTTTTCCTTGTTCTGGGATGGGCTCCTTGAGCAGTGCATTCCCCCACCTCAAGTCATGAACTGCTTATAACTTGAAATCTCTTGGAGGATGGGGCTGCAAAGATTAAATCTATGATTTTCCTGGTGTCGAGGACAGCAGATAAATAGTCATCCTTCTCTCCCTCTTGTCCTTAGCCATACAGCCATACATGCATCATCTAAAGTCAAAACCTAGTAAGTAGTAAAGTATGGGGAAGTACTTCCAATCAATATGTGACATGGGACAGCATGGTTTGGGATGAGGCCACCAGTTTTGGTTGAGGCACCACACAGACTGTGTACAGTGCTGAACTGCAAAAATCACATGTTTAATTTGAGTTCCATCTCTCTACACCAAGTTTTAACTTCTCTGCCATGAAAGTCCCTAGCTCTACAACCTCTCCTAGATAGTGCAAAAGCTGAAATTATTAGTAAAATATTCCTGTTAGAGAACCAAGACAGTCAAACACTACGTGTTTGAATTCGATTATTACTGAAATACTACTGATAGTGCGTGAGGGCTCAGACAGACCATATACAACATAGGGTTCATTTAGTTCTCTAGTACGGATCAGGAGCACGCTCACATGCAAGTCTCTTGCACTGTTTCACGCTGTGGTCTCCAAGTGCACAGCAAGGGCTCCTTTAACTGGAACTAAAACAGATGATCGGTCCAACTGCTAAGGGGAATATGGTACACAGGGCCAGACTCAAACTAACCCAAAATAAACTCCTGAGGTGTGTACACCGTGCACCCAACAGTCCTCACTACCAACTACGCTAGATGACAAATCTGTGTCTGCGGGAGCACGCTACTTGTTAATGTAGAAATAGCCATATACATGGTGTCCCTAGGTGAAACGTCTGTAAGCAATCGCCCAGTTAATGACTGCTTGCAGTCAACTTTCTACGTACCTGCATGGAAAAGTTTACTAATTCATATCTATCTCTACAGACAGGTAAGAAGGTCATCACGCACCTATTGTATTGGATAGCCCTCCCAGCAATTTCACTTTCATTTCTTCGACTGTTGGTTCTCAGGTACTGGCACAGAGATGAACCATATTTCCTTTGGGGCTGCATAATAGGGGTTTCTCTGTGTAACTCTGCCACCAGTATTAACCGGTAAACTGCACATATGCCAGGCCAAGTTGCACATCTTTGCAGGCCTTAAGGAAGTCAGTCGAACTAACCAGACACAAGGCCTTAATTAGGTCTGTGGTATTTGAATGAAAGAAGTAAAAACGCTCCAGCTCGAGTGTGGTAGAGCTAATAACCTGAGAATATAACCCAAACTCTATAGGTTAGGACATCGCACATCAGCGCTTTCATTGTATGGAGTTAACTCGCACCAGAAGCATGAAGCATGCACTGAGAAAAAGCTCTGTGGATCATGTCATGGAGCCCTAACCTCCATTGCCATCATCCACCTGCACCCTCAAAGCAAAAGCAATCTTACACGAGAATCACCATGCTCAGAACCTCATCATGCAAGACAAAACAAGATAGTTTGTGTATACGCAAATCTTGGCTTTAACGTTTGCACAAGCAAAAGGAGGGAAACGGTAGCTTTTGAATGGGCACAGTTTGCATAGTCAAGAATTCTCTATTACCAGCAAAGCAGAAAACTATACAACTCTTTTCTTGTTCTGTAAGTACAACACAGAGGATGGAATGCATAAAAAAGTGTGAAACTCCTAAAACTGTATAGTTAAGGCTTTCAGTATGCAAATCCAGCAGCTAAAATCCTGCAAGACAGACATGGTGTCATTTTATTCCTGTCAGCCTCTTGATCCATTACAAAAGCATTCATGAAAAGACCCCCAATGTGAATTCTTGTAACTAACAACTTGTGCAGAGAGTGTAGAGTGAAAGAATGGCTGCTGCATGGTCTGCTAGATATACAAAATATTGTCAAGGGTTATCCAGGAGACATAAATGCCTTTGGTAAACACAGATAGTGAAGGAGAAGTAATTCGGACATAGTATTAGAGAATTAGATATTGTGATTTTTTTTTGAAGCATACACATATATTCTGCAGCTGAAAAAATAAATGAAGTATGAACATTTCAAGCAAATCTGTGCAGTTTATGGTTTCTAAGAACACTGTTTAAGTCCTTACAAAGATCGGAAAATAAAATTGATGACAAAACTAATAAAAGTATCTGGACAAGAGGAAAAAATAGAAATATGCAGTTTTAGAGTCTCGCACAGCTGCTGTATTTCAATAATGTAAAATATTTCGTAAAGGTTAAGCTTTCACTATAACATGAAGTTTCTTGGCCATCTCTTCAGTTACTGTGAAGTGACATTATTTAACAGTTTCCAAAAAACCCTACAAAATATAGATTAATTTTGAATTTTTGGCTGAAAATATTCATAAAATGTTAACATATGCATACATAACTGAGACAAGTAGGGGTCATGCAGGTGCCACAGTGGCATGACGACATTCACGTTGCCTTGCTCCCTGCATGAAGCTCTATGCTAGTACATCGTACTCACGTGTTTTGCTGAGAACTCATCAACCTCCTGCAGCACCTTCTCCTGGCACTCTGGGTTGGTGGCTAGCAAGTAGGTGGCAAAGGACAGCGTGCTAGTGGTGGTCTCGTACCCAGCGATCAGGAACAGGAAAGCTTGGCCTGCTATTTCATCCTCCGTTAATGCCTTCTGAACCTTTTCAGATGGTGCCCTGTTAGCAAGAGGTGCCTCGTTCTGTCTGGAAGCAGCAGATGGACTGATCACATCAAAACACCCGGCTGCCAGGGAGTCAGCTGAGTCGCGTGAGTCAAGCATCCACTGCAGAAAATCTCTGCGCCTCTGCAGAATACAGGATGAGAAGAAGCACAAAGAATGGGTCATAGAGCAATGCCTTTACCCAAGGGGGATAGAAGGAGAGAGCTGTTTCTTATTTATACTGCCCACTTGGCTCCACAAACTATTCACCAGCCTTTCATCAAACAAGAAGACTTCTATAAATCAGCTGGAAACGCCATCACTAAGAGCCAGTCACTGTTTTCTTCCCAGTGGGATGAGACTGATCTGCTCCTGGTACGTAACAGGTACATATTTTCATGGAGGATTGCTAATGGCTGGCTCCATACAAAGTTTCTTTCACCCTCAGGGTGAGTTCTTGGCACTTGCTGGAAGTAAGGGGATTGACACAGTCAATGCACAGTCCCATATGCACCTGCCAAGTGAAGGTGGCACAATTGATCCTTCGAGGAATTGGCCCATCTGCTTCGAGGAACCATCCTCATTTGTTCACATGGTCCAAAGCATGACAGCCACCATCTAGGCTTAGGGTTGCCTCTACAATAATTTCTGTGCCAGTTTAACAAGACAGGACTAGAAACCGTTCTCAAGAAACTGGTGCATCTTTTTATGAGTACAGTTATGAACACTTGTACCGACCTGGAATTTTTTTTGAACATATTTTCAGAAACACATTAGAACAGTAAGCATCCCTCTACTATACAACCTGTTCGGTGGCTTGTCTTTGCAAAATGCCCACTGAATGATTCTACTGTTATGAAAGCTGGTTTCTTTCATGCTAGTTTCTGACAGAAAAACTCTAATAAACAGACCTATGGACAAGAGTGAGTTGACTCCAAACCAGTCTGGACAGCAAGCTTGATTAGGCTTTGAAATATAACCCAACAGGTTTGAATTGACTTTCAGGAGTGGCATAATAGAATTGTGCTGAACCTAAGCCATAAGGCTATGTGATTGATTTTCAATTCCTCAAATACCAACAGAATACATGATAGCTCAAGGGCTTAGAAGTGACTGCAGTGCCAGAACATGACAACATGTGCAGTGGGATGGACAAAAAAAAAGAGACCAAGTCTTTCTTCCAAAGAAAAAAAACGCTGTAAAGCTGCATTTATCTGCTAAAAAGAAATCATTTGAATGATTTCTCGGATCTGATGATTGAGAGATAGAGTAGAAAAGGGAAAAGCCAGAGAAAAGGACAGGCAAACAAGATAAGAGTAAGGAAAGACTAATTAATTATAAATGTCAAAAGACTTAATCAGATAATTTTTTTTTTTCACACAACATGGGAAAAGGGAGCAGTGAGACAACAAAAGACGAGAAATACTTCATGTCCTGTGCTTAGCTCTGCTGCCAACAAATGGTTCTGACCAATTACAGGCAGAGAGAAACGGTTATTTTGAGGTCTGAGTAATACAAGGGATTGGCACACTGCCTCTTTAATGGCTTCTTCCCTCCATCCCACAGAATCTTTTCATTTTGCACGTACAAATTATGCATCTTGTATCCATGACCACAGTGTGTCTTGCACCCTGGTACACCCAAGAATCAACGCTCCAGACAGTAGCCAGTGCCAGTCACTGCCTGCTGAAGGACTCTACAGATTGGCCGGTCAAACTGCATCACCACCAAGACACAGGATAAATGCTTTTCCCCCAAGTAAGTGAAGGCACACAAAATAACATTATACACAGTGCACTCAGCGAGTGAGTTTCAGCTCTGAAAATACTTCCTTGTGCTTAGCCATAGGTACAATTTCCATATTTAAATTGGCCATGCTTCCTTGGTCTCCCATTTCTAACACAGCAAGCCAAAAGTGGCAACTGCCCTGCCACAGTCATCCTCCTGCAGCATGATAGGATGCCTCTGCTCTTTCATGTTCCTCTAGACTGGAGGAAACAAGATTTCACACATACTGCAGTTATGCATAGCTAAAAATCTCGTTTAACTTTTCCAATAAGTCCATGTATTGCACAACTCAGAGTCCAACTCTCTAGCATATCCTATGCTTCAGGGATTTTCATGGTACATATATTTGGGTTAAGCAATTTTTAAAACAAAACAAAAAAAACCCCAAACAGTCCAGTTCCAGTGTGTTCATTAGTGTGTGGATAAACTAATTCAGTAATGAACTGCATCTGTAGAGATATTCTCTTTTATCGGTAAGACTAGTCATCACCACCAAAACTACCTTGATAACATAAGAATGTATAATTGCATTCATATTCAGTGGAGTTGTAACACTGCAACATACTATCGTTTAAATGGTATAACATTTGGTATGGTTCTGTATTCGTCCTTTGGCTGTGAATTTTCTTGTAAACAAACCCATTGCTCTCTGAGGGTTTGCAGTTCCCAGTCATGAGCTGTTAGCTGAGTCTGGTCTTATATTTAGACAATGCCGTCTCTGGAGACCCTATAAGATGTTTCTCTAGCCTTCGACAAAATCAGGTCCCGGCCTCATACAAAGCATCTGGTTATTGCTATGCCAGTAAAGTAATAATCATAATGACTAGTGAATAAAATTTCATTCATGAGAATTTTTGCTGAAAGCAAACTTAATGAATGCTAGCACAAGTGAATACTCCCAAGAATGTGCTCTGAAATGCCTCTGTGGCCATTTTGAGGAGCTCTTTTTATTACTCACATAATACATTTGGTTAGGAATTTAAAAGCTTGTCTTGTTGTAGAATCTGTTTATAAGGTCACCCTATCGAGAAACAACTGGATACCTTATCTGCGCCGTGTAATTTGTTCACAGGTGAGCAGGGGTTGCTAAGAGCAGTGGCTTCATAAACAATCCTTACAAAAACAACATTCATTTGTAAAAACTATTTGAATAATAGTTGGGGGAAAAAAGCATAAAATTAGAAAGATGCAAGCTTTTTTCAAGATAATTCTACGCAGTGGAAGAGGCTATATTTTAGCAAAGCTTCTCTTCCTTATGGCTCATTCTACTTCACTTTAGGCATCAGTACAGAATGCTACATAAAAAATCGTCATCAAGGCAAGTGAGAGAAAAGATTTCCAGGGTTATAACCAGTCATAATGAAACATATTTTTCTTCCGCACCATCAGGATGGAAAAATTACTCTGACTCAAAACCCTAACAATGGCAATAGAGGCAAACACTAGCATAAAACTAAATATAATTGGATTGTTAAGTGCTGGAAATGAGGAAAAGGTATCTCATGAAAACTGAAGGGGGTTTTCTCCACTTCGGTTGACAGCAGGAAAAAAAAAAAAAGGCTGTTGTTTCAGCTTGACAACAGATCAGGTACTGACAGCATCACTGCACAAAAACATTCTCTGGTCATCACATAGAGCTGCTGGTTTCCTTTTTCCATTGGGCACATTTGTTTGATTTTCCTCACAAAAAGCAGAAGCCCATAATATCCTCTCTCCTGTCCTCTGACACTTGCATAGTTATGTTACAATGGCCTCAGAAACAAGTTCCCCCTTCAAAAGAATGGCTTGCCAACGCGACGGACTCTTGTTTTGCCCCCGTACGACACAGAGTCTATCATTAAGCCGACGAAAATGGACTGGAAAGCTACTATTTGAAAAAAATCTAATTTCAATGCAGTATGGGACAGAGTGCACGTCTAACTTGGTGGTGACACAGACATCCCCTTTGAAATATATAATAAGACAAGCCCCGCTCTCAGCTTCCCCAAGATAGACACCTCGCAATATATTTCCTGACACCGGTGTTCTGGGCCGTATCATTTCTCTCATTAGTCTCCTTAAACATCACCTGGCCATGCAGAGAAATCATTCCCCACAGAACCGTAACGAGCTATGTGCTACGCACTGGAAGAATAGACGTGTGCTATGCTGGGGAAGGCCAATCCGGCGGTATCTATCACTGCTCCTCAAATCACTGCTTTCAAGTTCTGCAGCTGTCAGAAGAAGAGAGATACATCGCTCACACGCGTGATGAATCATGACTTTTCTCACAAGAGGCAAGGGTCATGAGGTGGCAGGGGTTGTCTCCAGCTCTTTCCACCCTAAGCAGGGAACAGCGTGTTCATACCTAAGACTGACATACTGGCTGGCCTTTTGGCAACTTCACCGCTGCTTTGGGGATCCAGGGAACCCACGGGTTATGCTTCTGGCAGAGAGATTCAGCCACTCAACTCCTCTGCAAGGTGAGGTCAAAAATTACTTAAGGAAAACTACCAAATATACATCACAATTTTTGTTCTTAATGCTGTGATCTTAGTTGTGTTTTCTGCAACCTATATTCAAATTTTGCACCACTCTGACAGTTCGGCTTCCCATTCTGAGTTCAAAAGAGCCCAGAACTACAAAAAGCAACTTAAAGATGAACCAAGGAATCAAACTAGACAACAGAATCGATTGGTACTCTGTAAAACACTTGCTGTTGTGCAAAAGTCATACAAATGTGATGCTGCTAATATAATACTATTGTATTATCACAATAAGCTGTGCAGACCCTCCTAGCCTTCCCGAAATGTTCTGATGGCAACTCAAAAAAGCAGAAGCTAAGCTTCAGAATCCTTATCCAACAGGTAGAAAGCTCACATCTCACGTTATTTCAGTTTCCTACAAACTTGTACAAACACTGCTATATTAGTTTATATCCAGGTCACTTTTTGTAAGTTTGATTTAGCAACCATCTTTTTAGGTGAGACAAACCTGTGTCACCCTGAAGTTATCCGAAAAGCACTGCAGTAGCTACCCAGATCCTTTTGAAAAAGAAGCATCAAATGCAGTCCCACTAAAACTATCATTTTGCCAAACTGCTTTGAAAGGATCAGATTCAACTTCTCCCTAACACTTGAAGGTTTCATCTGGTTTCTCAGTGAAATCACAAAACAGACGGTTTCTCTGCCAACACATCCAGTCCCAAAACATTTCAGAGAGATTGTCCGTTTGCTTTCCGCTTGAACCCAGAAGCTGGAATTAACTGGGAGCCCTCAAATTTGTGCATCTGAAGGATAAGGCACGCTGCTCTCACGGTTGATGCTCAGCTCTGGAAGGACCTGGAGTCTGTGGAACTCCACAGGGTATGGCCGTGGTTTGAGAGTAGCTGGGAGGTTTTCAGTCTGGCAAAAAAACCCCTCCTTTGTTTTCATTTGTTAACATCAGCTGGTGAAACCACTGTAACGTTTTTATTGTAAATGGGCTGAACATCTGAGGGCAGGCACGTCTTACAAAGCAATATAACTTGCATTAAAAAATCTGAGTAAATTTAAAGCCAAAAAAAAAAAAATGTTCACTAAGTGAAGAGTGGAAAGTGGCAGCCTTTTGTCAGCCTGGGCTGTTCTTAACATTCATAGTGAAACCCCAGCCTAGAGACGATTTTTGTATAACTTTGGATTTGTTCTGATATTTTCATATATTATCATCACTAAACTCCTATGTGAGTTTCTGGCAGTAGTTCACAGCAATGAGGGAGCACTGTGAGCATTCACTGATTCTGCATTTGATGTCAGAAGCCGCAATAATGCCTTTGCTTTCTACTTGAAAGAAAAAAGGATCCCTGCAAGAACGTTGCAAAAATCTACACAAAATGGTGAGCAGGCCCAGAAAGGGCAGGTAGGTCAGCAAACTGATGACAGCACCTGAGCATGGGAAGGGTTAAACACAGTAACACAACATCTTTTCTATATGTGACCAATATTCTTTTAAAAAATAAAAATAAAAGAACAAGAGTAAGTGTAAAGTCAAGTAGAACACGGATTTTATTGGCTGAGTTTGACACTAAATCTGCAGAGTGGCCGATATGAACTACTGGTGAAAGCACTGACCTCCACGGAAGCTGGATGCTTAAAGCTGCACTCCCTTTTTTGCCTCTAAAACGCAGTTATAACTGGTGCAGCTTCTCCATCTGTAAAATTGGCACAACACGCATCAAATCTCACAGAACCCCATGAGGAAAAGCTAATGATGATCTCAGAAAACCCTTTATGACCTAGGATGAAAACAGATTTACACAGACTCAAAGAGTTTAAGGCAAAAGTACCATCACATGGGGGAAAGAAGCCTGGAAGGAACTCGGCAAGTTATCTACTCCATCCCCGTGCCACGAGGCGGCATCAGCCAAACCAACACTGACAGCTGTTTGTCTAACCTGGTCTGAAAGATCCAGCCAAAATCCATCTTCCCACAGCCTCCCTGAGCAGTCCACCCCAGCACTGAACCACTTTCATCACTGGAGAGGTTTCCCCGCCTCCAGTGAGTCACTGCAGATATTGCCAATCATTACATTTCATCCAGCTACACCCGTAACGTCTGTGGCTCCACAATCTGTACTTGTATACGTGTCTGTATATATATATATGCATTACTTCAGCAGGTCTTTAACAAAGCATGCTGATAACAGAAAAATCATGCTGCTGAAAAATACAAAACTATTTTCACATGTTAGTGCCTCCACTCATGAGGTGAGGGAGAAGAGTGTTCAGCTACTGCTGGCTTCTTCCTCAAAAATTTTGGACTTCTCTGACCTTCAAAATGCAAAGTTAAAGAGCGTTAGTAATCTACAGAGGCATGGGCAAGCCTAATTCGATCTGAAAATAAAGATATGGGGAATTCTTAAAACAAGATTTTGTTAAGGACCCATCTCCCTTCAGCTTAAACTGCTGCAAGCAGCACTAGAGGTCTCACATCTTGAAAGACAACAGCCTCCTTCTTGAGATGTTTCCACACAGTGCAGGGATGAAACTAAATTTCAATTTCACAGAACCACAGAATCACAAAATGGTTTGGGTTGGAATGGACCTTATAGATCATCTAGTTCCAACCCCCTTGCCTTGGGCAGAGACACCTTCCACTAGAGCAAGTTGCTCAGAGCTCCAGCCAGCCTGGCCTCGAACACTTCCAGGGAGGGGGTATCCAGAGCTTCCCTGGGCAACCTGTTCCAGTGCCTCATAAGCCTCATCATAAAGAACTTCGTCCTTAAAGAACTTCCCCTTGTCCTATCACTACATGCCCTTGTAAAAATCCCCTCTCCAGCCTTCTCGTAGGGCCACTTCAGGTACTGGAAGGCTGCAATAAGGTCTCCCCAAAACCTTCCCTTTTGCAGGCTGAACAGCCCCAACTCTCTCAGCCTCCCCTCACAGGAAAGGTGTTCCAGCCCTCTGATCAATTTTGTGGCCCTCCTCTGGACCACCTCCAACAGGCCCCTGGAACCACTTCAGATCCAGTAGTTAGTCATAGGTCCATAGTCCACTTCAGATCTAATTGATAGTGAATGGAGAGAGAGCAAAGAACTGTTTCTAGTTGAGACAAGCTTAACACAGCTCTTTATGGCTCTTGTAGAAGGAGGCTGGTTTTAACATTAAGCATGTGGACCTGTTGGCTGTGATCTCAAAATATCCTAGGCAGAGGCTGAACTTGGTTGAAGTGGTATGTAGGATGAAGAGAAACCACAATTACAGAAGAAAGAAAATAAGGCACACACCTATTTGATTGTTAATTAATTATGTGGGCCCACAGAGAAACCTATGGCTCGCCCAGTGAGCTGAAAACCCTTCCAGTAGTTCTTCAGTGTAAAATGCAGGGATTGCCTGCAGCCTGGTCCATTTACACCTCTAATGAACTGACCATCTTCTCTGGCTCTGGGGGTTTTCATTCCAACACCAGGCTGAGCAGAACAAGCTGCGTGTCCAAGAGAAGCACTAAGTTCCTCCATGACATTCAGTCCAACGGCAAGCAAGCATCATGCCCTTGTGGCAGCTGGTTGGCACCTCTGCCACGTTGGGTTGGCAGCCTCAGCCCAGAGCACAGCACATCAGTATCCCCACCACGGCTCCCTCCATCGCACACACACACGTGAGGAAGGCTCAGAAAACAGTCCAAAATGCAATGGCCAGAGAGTCTCTCCAGCTTTCCCAATGCCTACAGCTCGGCAAGCAAAAGACACTGGTAGCACATAACAGTGGATGGCAACCTCCTTACTCTGTATTTGCAAAACATTTAGGACAACACTACTCTGATAATGACTCCTGGCATTATCAGAGTACAAACAAGAAATATTGGATTTGTTTGTGCGGTAGCTGAGCTTCTCCCGCCCCACGCATTTTTTGCTGCTTAGAGGTGGAGGAGTGAGGTTATCAGAACACACAGCGAGTAAATATAGCAAGCGAAGAAATAACTGGGCGCTGTGGAAGGAGAACAGCTCGGGCCGGCCCCCCCATGCACGCCAGCGTGTGGAACGGGCGCCGACTCCCAAGTCTGCAGCGAGCTGACCGCCCTGCTGCTGCAGACCGTACGCACGCACCCTCTCCCGGAGCTTATCTGGCCTCCCAGTAAACCATCGGACACTCCTCCCCTCCGCTGTTTGCCGGAGGAAGGGAGGACGCAGGAAGGGAGTGCTTTAGGATAAGTGTCTGACACCCAGAAGCTTGACCCTCTGCTGACTTTAACTGCTGACTAAAGGCTGCTGTTGCAGGCAGCCCTCTGTTCCTTTTCAATTTCCCACAGATTATAATTGTATTTGCTTAAATTTAATTCCTGATTGATAATCAGTTCTGGTTTTAGCAGTTGCCTGACATTCAAGAAAACGCACCAGAATCTCATTATTCCTTCTTTAACCTCTGTTCTTCCTGCCCCATGTGCTCTCCTTAACATGTTTGCAAAGCCCCAGCACTCACTCCGAAGAGCTAGCAGATCGTTTCGGGGCCATCCTGGGAATTTACTGTTCACATCCTGCCCTCCCTCATCTCTCCCATGGTTTGTTCAAGATCCTCTCCTTCTGCATGACATTACATATAGATTGCATACATTTTCAGGGAAGGAAAACCTCATTATTTTTTTTTGTGATGGCCTTAAGTAATTCTGGGTAACTAAAAAAAAAAATATCTTTAACTAAACTAATTATGGCTGTGAGACCATGAATGATACTGTTACAAAAAAGTACAGTTAATGTTATTTATTATATTTATTAACAATATGGAAAAAAACACTTGCCTTTTCTATCTCTTTTCTGAGGAACTACTCTCTGCTGCTGGCGGGCAATCCCACTGCTGGCTTCTCCATTCATGATCACACCTGCACCCTACATTAGGATTTATCCTGGATCTTCAGCTATATTCAACTGGCTTTTACCTGTAGTACATAAATCGCTTCTACATCTGACTCTCCACTTGTGTGCATGAAGGGGTACAGGTTTGTAAAGCAGTGGGTGAAAGCAGCACTGGGAAGGAAAGGATTATTTTCAGCTACCACTAACAAATTGCGTTCTCCTCCGCAGTCGCACAGACGCTCGGTTCAGTTATGGGTTTTATCCAATAGATGGCTCCTTGGTAGCAGGAAGGATTCTCCCCCGCTCTCCTTTCCTTCACAGAGTTTCAATGCGACTACTAATATTTACACAGCTATTATCTTGCAAATATAGGCATTTTGTGCACACTGATAAACACACAAAAGAAGCACGTGTGCATGAATTAAAGAACAAAAGAAAAATTAGATGGCGTTTTATGTATTTCATGACACTTTGTCCGCTGCCAGCACAGGGATGCATGAAAAATGACAGTCAGGCAGCCCTGTGGTCTGGAACGCTTCCTAAAGTCAAACTAAGAAAAAAAAAACAACTTCAGAAACACATGAATATTAACAGCATGCCAGAATACCAGCTGTCTTTCTCCCCAAAAATATGAGGAAATCTCCCACATCTTAAATATCCCTGACTGAGCAATACTTAAGCAACTTACAGGCATCATTACTCCTCTGCCCATGAAAGATTTTTTGAAAAAAAAAAAAAAATCCTATGTGTAATTATTGATATGATAAACCAGGAGAACTCTGTGTAATTGGCAGGGAGCAAGTTACCATCATTATGAGTAATGCTGTGATTTCTGCAATGGGGAAAGTGAATACATTTTTTTTTTCTTTTCCAGAAAAACATAATCAGAATAATAATAGCAAAACCCAAGACCTTAATTACATTCAGACAAATCATGCTGCTTATCCCATATACACGCTTGTGACTTTGAATCAGAAAAGCAGTTCCCCGTCATTCCTGTCCTGAGATCTACCTTGCATCTCACCCAGATCTTGTCAAGCTCTTGTCAAACACCTCACAATTACCCTACTTTGGGGATTGTGACCCTCTGGTCAGACCGCACTATCAAGTTAAAAGTGAAAACAGAACACCCACAATAAATAATGAATCTCACAGAAGCCAGACCACGGCTATTAAAATCCCTACGGCTTAACACTTCAAGGGGACACAACTATAAGACCACTATACCCGCTGTTAGTGTCTAAAATAACAACATTCCTAATAATAACCTTTGTCCTTGAAATACTAAGTTGCCTTGAAAAGGAGGGGAAAGGTACCAGTTTACTACATATATACATATAAATATACAGCTTCTTAACATTAGCACAATTACAGCCGTAATAACTGTCGAGGAAAAATAAATGCTTCATCCCTGCTCAAAGCTGAGCACAATCACCGTTTACATTTCAGTGCTCGAAAAGAACTTGCCCAATTCCATACCTCAGATCAGCTTTTTGCTAGCTAAAAGTTGGAAAATGTGGACCAGCTTGCCCTTTGCTCACTCCAAGATAAGCTCATCAGCACGCTTGCTCGTGCGATGTCCCACTGCTGCTTCCCTTTACTCCTGAGCAGACACCCCGAAGAGTCCTCCAGCCTGAAGGGTACTGTGCAGAGAACCAGCACATGCAAAGGTAACCTGGTGCTCCGGTGACCCCTCAGCTGGCATTCAGGGCCCTCCACATGCCCAAAAGAACAGCCGTGACGTTTCTCTTAAACTGTACAACGAGCAGATTTATCTCCTGGCCAGTCCCAACACTGGTGAAACACAAAAGCTCCATCTCTCCTCCTTTCTCTCGGGATGTTGCAGCCAGCAGAACCTACGCAGACCCAAAGCCAAGCCTGCAGACTGTCACCCTCCTCCCCTTTTTAAGGGGCCAAGTTACAAACACGCTAAAAATCAGAGATCGCATCTGAAATACTCACAACAGTTTTCACCATGGAGCAGTTTAAAACAGGCAGCAGTGATATTCATTAAGCTGTTAATAATGGATTGTGGCACAAAGCAATTTATCAAGTTTCCTTTGTAATTAAAATCACTGAATATTTGGGCACTTGCAATGCACCTAGCCCTCCCTGCTTCTGAAGCTTTACATTTTAATGTGAATTATGGCTCCCTCTCCCCAGAGACCTACTAAAAAGCCCATTTTAATTGGTATGTTTTTAATTGAGATGGCATTATTAAAAAGTGTACATTTCTGTTGGAGAGAGAAGGGAGGTGCTCGGCTCCCCTCCAGTCTCTGTCTCTCTTAGATATAGCTTGCTTATCCCAGTGGGAGGGAAAAACGAAGGGCAGCCGCTGCGAAGAAAGCGGAGAAGCCCAGTGCAGTCACAGGCTATGAAGCCAGGGCAAGGCTGCCACTGACTGCCATGGATGCAGGATTTCCTAGGCAGATCTCTGGCGAGGGAGAGGAATCGTCGCAACCGTTCAGGTCGCTCCTTAGCAAAAAGCAGACCGGGGAACGCCACGCAGGGATTCCTGCCTCGCAGCCAGCTGACATCGAGGGCACGTTTTAGAAAGCTTCTCCTCGAGGTTTCCAGTGACAGACAATCTGTTGTTTTTCCATAATAAGTAACTCTAACGTTAAATTATCCTCAAAATCCAGATACAGTCATGAGTGGATGGGGTCTAGCTAAGGCCTCCGGTTCCGCTGGCTCCAGCAGGCTTGGGGGAGAGGTAGCCCCCCGGGGCAACCTGGGCACAGTGACAAGGAGAGAATTGCCCCGGCAAACAAAGTTGGTCACATTTGTGCACCAAGATGGTCAGACTGACTTGCCACCAGGTTCAAAAGAAAAGCAACTTCATGCACTTGGCATCCAAATGCTGGCCACATAACTGGCTCCCTTGTAGGCAAGATGGGCTGTCAGTGTCTCTTATGAGTAGGAATATGGATCTGCTAAGGTAAGTAGACACAAGAGAAAAGGGAGAAATATCAAAGCAGTGCAAAGTAGATACCAACAGTTGAGACAGATCAAGGGAAAAACCTCCAGGGATCAAAACATGCCAACAGATGGACAAGACGGTTAAACCAGAATGAAATATCATGGAACAGCTTTTTCATAACTGCTCTGGAAAAGGTCATACTGTATTGCAAAAAGAAGGCAGTGTGTGGGGCTGAGAGAGGTCACTGTAGGCAAATAGAGACACAGAGACACTAACAGAGAAAAATTCGAAGATCACCCACTAACACTACGAGGGCTGCAACTCCCCTTCTAGTTCTGGGAGTGACTCAGGGAGGAAGGATGGTGAACCAATAACAGATAAAAGAAAAAAAAAAAAGGGGGTGAAATATGAAATACAAAACTGAAAATGTTAAAACTGACAGAGAAAGGGAAAACTCTGTTACTGCAATTAGGTCAGTAAATCTGATTTTTTTTCTAAATTAAGAATTTAGATGCTATGCTCTAGTTACATATGCCAGAAGAAAGCCTGTTTGTAAGAGGGAAGGTACCCAAACATGCTATTGCTCTGAACAAGTTAAATAAATACATAAAACTTTCAGTCAACAGATCCCTTGCAGATTTAGATCAAGTAAAAAAGAAAAAAAAGAACCAGCTATGTAAATCCTTGGCATTAAAGGCCACCACCCTGTTATGCTGGAGATTAATCTCCACATGATTTCATTTTATGGCAAGATTCCCTTTTTTGTTGTTAGAAGAACCCCACACCCTGGATGTAGACCAGATCACAGATTAAGCAGGAAAAAAAGAAGGGCTTTCTGTGACCTAAAGTAGGATCTTCTGAGAAACTTGGGAGGGACAGACCACAAGTGTATCATACAGAAGAGATGAGGAACTGTAAGAGACAGAAGTTGCAAAAGAAAGGGAACGCACACAACTTCAGAGTGAGACCTTTCCCTTTCAGCCAAAGGGATGAACACCAAGACCATACCATGAAGGAAAGCAAATGACAGAAAGCGGGGAAAAACAGGTTGGAGAAGATGTACTTTATGCTGAGGGAATTGCAAAGGGAAACTGTGCTTCCAAGCCTATAGGAAAACGACCTTTGAAGACAGATGTAACACTGCTTAGGCTGGATATTTTGCACAGATGAGAACATGCAGCAGAAAGGTTAGATTACTTACTGATTTGGCATGTATCAACAGATTGCATCAGATTCTGCCCGAAGCGCTATAAAAGAAAGGCAGATGGAGATGCCTTACTCCCTTCCCAGAAAACAGATACTTTTTTCTCAGCTCTGGACACAGTAAAGTCTCATTGGGTTGGTGTAGCTTCTGTGACCCAACACCCAGGAACATTTCCCCAGATACACAGAGACCCAACAGGTTGCAACAGCCTTGATCCAATTACTTTCCCTGATCAGAGTACCAGGGGAGACGCTAACTAACCAAGGGACAAACTTTATGTCTAAGGTCAGAAACAGCAGTATTGAGTACCAGGTATAAAAAGTATTAAAACCTATGCCACATCCTCCTCCAACAGATGGCCTTTCAGAAAGATTTAATCAGACATTGAAATGCATGCTGCGAATACTCATTACTAGCACAGGATCAGGCTGGGACAAGTGGCCAGCACTGACGTTATTGCCTACAGGGAACTACCACAGGCATAAACAGGATTTTCAACGTTTGAACTTCTCTCTGGGTAACAAGCCCATGGTCTCTTCGCCATCAAAAGTGAGAGTAAAGCAAAAAAAATCATAATGAGGTGAGCAAGGTCTAGGGTGCAGAGGAGAAGCAAGAGACCCAGGCCCTCATAAGGAACAACCACCTTTTTTTTTTTTTTGCTACCTCATCCTCCATTTTTCACCTGTGCTGGTCAAGCTACCACTGTGTTCTGTGACATAGACTAGCGCTTGTCGGATCCATCTTCAAAGCACAATGAGCTCCTGCTCTTCTTACTTTTCTGGACACAATGAATCATAGAATAGCTTGGGTTGGAAGGGACCTTTCAAGGTCATCCGGTTCAAACCCCCTGCAGTGAGCAGGGACATCTTCAACTACATCAGGCTGCTCAGAGCCCCGTCCAACCTGACCTTCAATGTTGCCAGGGATGGGGCATCCACCGCCTCTCTGAGCAACCTGTTGCAGTGTTTCACCACCCTCCTTGTAAAAAATTTCTTCCGTATATCTAGTCTAAATCTACCCTCCTTTAGTCTAAAACCATTATCCCTTCTCCTATCACAACAGGCCCTGCTAAGATGATCTTTTTTATAAGCCCCCATTAAGTACTGAAAGGCTTCACTAAGGTCTCCCCGCAGCCTTCTCTTCTCCAGGCTGAACAGCCCCAACTCTCTCAGCCTTTCTTCATAGGAGAGGTGCTCCAGCCCTCGGATCGCTTTTGTGGCCCTCCTCTGGATCCGCTCCAACAGGTCCATGTCTTTCCTGTGCTGAGGGCTGCAGAGCTGGACACAGGATTCCAGGTGGGGTCTCACCAGAGCAGAGCAGAGGGGCAGAATCCCCTCCCTCAACCTGCTGGCCACTCTTCTCTTGATACAGCCCAGGGTACAGTCAGCTTTCTGGGCTGTGATCACACGTTGTCAGCTGAAGTCCAGCTTTTCATCCACTAGTACCCCCAAGTCCTTCTCGGCAGGGCTGCTCTCAATTCCTTCATCCCACAGCCTATATTGATAGCAGGAGTTGCCCCAACCCAGATGCTGGACCCTCCAGTCGGCCTTGTTGAACCTCAAGAGGTTCATATGGGCTCACTTCTCAAGCTTGTCCAGGTCCCTCTGGATAGCATTCCATCTCTCAACACAGCACTCAGCTTGGTGTCATCTGCAGACTTGCTGAGAGTGCACTCCATCCTGCTATGCTACTGATGAAGATATTAAACAGTACTGGTCCCAATACAGACCCCCGAGGGACACCACTTGTCACTGATCTGCATCTGGACATCGAGCTGTTGATCACCACCCTCTGGATGTGACCATCCAACCAATTCCTCATCCACCAAACAGTCCACCCATTCAATCCATGGGTGGATCCCATGGAGAGATCGCAGTCTCCCCAATTTAGAGAGCAGGATGTTGTGGGGGACCGTGTCAAAGGCCTTACAGAAGTCCTGATAGACAACATCCTTACCTCCACCCTTGTCCGCTGATGTAGTCACTCCATCATAGAAGGCCACTAGGTTGGTCAGGCAGGACTTGCCCTTCGTGAAGCCATGCTGGCTGTCCCAGATCACCTCCCTGTCCTCCATGTGCCCTAGCATAGCTTCTAGAGGGATCTGTTCCACACACAGAGGTGAGGCTGACAGGTCGGTAGTTCCCAGGGTCCTCATTTCTACCCTTTTTAAAACAAAGCGGTGACCACTCCCTCCCTTTCAGTATGAAGAACACGAAAAACAGGGTATAGGCACAACAATCAGCACCTAGGAGGAGGTGTAAGTAGGGCTGGCCAAAACAATAAAAGAAAAAGGACTTTTGATCTCCCCTTCAACGATGGGGTGGTTTCTTTGAAAAACACAGGTTTGCCTTTTAATTCTTTCCTCCTCCAGTTTTTCAGAGAAATTTTACTGCAAACATTATTTAAGAGAGTCCTTAAGCTATCTTTTGACCTGGATTTTTGATAACAATATTTTAAGTGACTGATGTTACCATATAAACACAATTTTTAAAAAGTCACTAAAACCCTTGACATTACCAACAACTGAGTATGTGGGTTTATTTATTTTTTACTCTGGATGAAAAAGCCTTTCTTCAACACTAAAAATCCCACCCTTCTCATTTAAATAATGTTTCTCAAATACTGTAGATCAGAAAAGCCAAATGTCCATCTTCACTTCCTGCACCAGTTAGTGAAAACAGGAGGAAAATGCACGCAAATCTTATTGACAGAAGCATTTAAGTCCTTTCTCGTATAATTCTGAAGACATCTTGTAGGCCTATTGACTTCCTGTGGATTAATGCTGCTATAGGGAGTATGTGAACCTCCCCTGTTCTCCCTAGAAAGAGGCAAAGATACAATTTTTTTGAAGGTCCTCTGAAGAAGCTCTACCACACATCTCTTAGAAAGTGAGGTTAGCTTTTCCTGCATAGGTACTCACATTTTCCCAGTACTGTCTGCAAGATCATTCTTGGCAACTCTGTACACCCCAAAACTTCACCAGCCTAGTCCGCATGAACACTCTGGTTCTTTGTTTTCACAGAATCACAGAATGTGAGGGGCTGGAAGGAATCTCTGTGGGTTATCTAGTCCAACCCCCCTGCAGAAGCAGGGTCACCCAGAGCAGGCTGCACAGGACCTTGTCCAGGTGGGGCTTGAATATCTCCAGAGAAGGAGACTCCACAACGTCCCTGGCCAGCCTGTTCCAGGGCTCCGTCACCCTCAGAGGGAAGAAGTTCTTCCTCGTGTTCAGACAGAACTTCCTATGCTTCAGTTTGTGCCCATTGCCCCTTGTCCTGTTGCTGGGCACCACTGGAAAGAGTCTGGCCCCATCCTCCTGACACCCACCCTTGAGATATTTACAAGAATTTATTAGGTCCCCTCTCAGCCTTCTCTTCTTCAGACTGAACAAGCCCAGTTCCCTCAGCCTCTCCTCGCAGGAGAGATGCTCCAGTCCCCTCACCATCCTCATAGCCCTCTGCTGGACTCTCTCCAGTAGCTCCTCATCTTTCTTGCACTGGGGAGCCCAGAACTGGACACAGTACTCCAGATGGGGCCTCACTTTCATTTCTGTCCTTTGGTGCAAGTATATGTTCTTGTAAACTAAGCATGTGAGTGGTGCTCCGAGAAGTCAACAAGGTGGCTTGCGTGCATGACAGCACTTTGTACCGCAGATGTTAGCCGAGGTGGGACATGCGAAATATGAGATAGGGACACCACTCCTGTCACCCTCTGAAGAAGAAATGAATATACACAGCAGTGGCTGAAAAAGACTAAAAGGGAGTGGGGAGAGATGGGCATATTGGAGAAAGAGTCCCAGATGCCAAGATTATTTTGTTACGGTTGCTGCAGGGTTTGCTGGAGTGGGACAGATAACATATACATTATACCATCTGCCTATTCCTTGTCTAGGATCCATAAAGTACTCTGATCCATAACCGAGGAGGCAGTAGAAATGGTGCGCTAAGAGCAAAGGTAAGCGATAGCAAGCAGATCTGGTACTTGCTGCTGGCAGCAGGTAACCAAGCAGACATTTGCTCTCTTCTGGTGACTGCAGTGCTCATAAAGCGCTGGGCTCGCAGGTGTGCCTGGCTGCAGAACTGGGACAGATGCAGCAGTAATGCAAAAATCTTCCTGCTTGCTCACCAACGCGCCACGGAGATGAGAAAGTCAGCGCTCTCGTTACTTGTTCTGTCCTTGATCTCTTTTGAGCAGAGAGACTGCAGAACTGCATTTCATGATGAAAGCACCTCAGCCAGACCCTTCAGCCCAGGCCTGAAACCAAAAGATCATACTTCGAAGGCCTGCAATTCATCGCTGGAAAGAGAACAGCAGACTGACCAAGAAATTTCAACTGATGACCAAAAGTAACAGGGATTTCAAGTTCATCTCCATTCAGGGTTTTGAGGCCTTGCTATGTTTAAATGCCCACTGAAGAAACCCTGAGGAAGTTATAAAATTTATTACATCTTTAAGAAAAAAAAAAAAGGATTTTTCTTCAAATGTGGGAAGGAACGAACACAATTTTAAAAGGAAGCAGTAATGGTTTGATTTGCAAAAGAAGGTGAATAAATAAAACAGCTTTTAACATACTGCCACTTATTTTCTCTCTTAGAATCACTGTATGCTGCCCAAGCACAAACACCAGATTTAACGTTCAAAAGGTTTTCAACATCTTCTAGAGGAATGATATCCTTCTGCTTAAAACAGCAGAGACACAAGGTTTGAGATTTGGGTTCAAACCCCATATTTCGCACAAATTCTCTCTATACCTTTAAGACACACATTCACCTTTCTGGAAAGCCCACTTCACATTTCCCCTCCGCAAAGGCATCGGATAACGACATCAAACCGTAAGAACAGCCCAGCGGAACAGAATTGCAGCATTCCTCCTCCAGGCTCAGAAAAACAAAAGGACCAGACTGATCCTTTGTTTTACTAGCTTGATAAATCAATAAAAATTGATTATTTACCATCGCTATATAGTCTGTATCCTTAAATGGACACCTCCTTCTTTCAAATATAAACAAGTTTGGCTTAGTTTTCCACAAAGGCAGGAAAACTGCACACTATTAAAAGGTGTCTAATCCACCCATCTGCTGTTTCCTTAGAAAAATATTTACTTTTTAACATCTGTACTGCATTTCCACAGTTCAAACACACACATAGGTCCTGGAATGTACACAGTATTTAGCAAATTTTTAACTAAGTTTTCTTAGTAATTGTATAGTTTTCCCTTGACAAGGAGAGGATCAGACGTTTTCAGGAGGATTATCTCTGCTCAACTCATTTCAAGCAGCTTGAATAAAATAGTTCATTAGTTCATGAAAAGGAAAAACTCTAGGGAACTGCTGGGGAAGGAAGAGAAAAGGACAGAATGCCACAGTAATTAGGTTTTCAGATTGTTCCTTATCCTCCAGAATGCAGGTACACACACACATATGTCCCTCTCCCCCTTAGGTAAAGCATTTAGGGGAGCTCATTGTATGTTTTTCCCAGGGAATCAGTGTTCCAGAGATTAAAGTTGTAACCAGGCCATCATTTCCCAGAAAGATATTAACAGTTACCACTTCCTTATCATACATCACTATTGCTA
Organism: Opisthocomus hoazin; assembly: GCF_030867145.1. NCBI lineage: Eukaryota > Metazoa > Chordata > Aves > Opisthocomiformes > Opisthocomidae > Opisthocomus > Opisthocomus hoazin. The sequence goes on along the minus strand of NC_134421.1, from coordinate 10,599,080 downwards.
CCCAGCAGTGAAAGGGCAGCTCTCTCTCCTCTGCAAGCATTTAAAGAGCTGTTTCAGACTTCCTCAAAAGTCAGTTTCCCGACCTTCTTCGGCTCCCATGACTGATGCTGAAAAACCAAAGGACCTCTACACACCAGGAATCACTTGTACCTGCCCAGGCGTATGAGCAGATCTGCAGGCAGCAGAGCCACTGACTGTACCTACCTGGGATCAGGGAAGGGGTTGGCCAGGAATGAGGATGGGAAGTGAGGAAAACTGGAGGAGGTTGCACTTGTTCACTGGAAGTTGCTGACCAGAGGACAACCTTTTTTGATCTAGACCTAGCACAGTAGAGTACAGAGCATCCCAGGGCCATACCAGTTCACGGGAGGCCAGATCATCACCAGGGCTGACAGTACCATGCATCTTCTTTGTACCTTTACACTACGTGGCTCACGAGCAGCGTGGTTCACAGCAGCACAGCCTTCACACCATTCTCCCATTGTTTCTTCTGTCTGCTCTGCACTTACACTAAAAGCATCCAGGTAGTCCGTAGGTCTCCAGCTGGACTGGCTAAACTGCCAACCAAGATGCCAATGAACACAGTTCTGGTGATACTTCTCTGTGGTTTGTCACCCTCTCATTTCAAATCGACTTGAGACCACCAAGAAACCGCTAAATATCATCAGAAACATCCTCAGGTCACTACCTGCCTTGCATGGAATTATGCATGCATAGCAGACAGTATGACTGAAAAAATTGGGAGATGCCAGAAGAATGTGTTCCACCCTCTATGTACTCTCCCATTCTCCTTGTTAAAGGGTGCATATTTTGAAAACTGGATTTTCCCACAGACCTGTTGTGATTTTCCAAAAATAATGTTTTGTAATATCCTTAAATTGTTACATTCCCATTGTTGTTATTACTGTGGATTACAAATGAAATTCTAGCCTTTCATCTGCTGAGGGGGCTTAGTTTCAACCCACAGTTTTAGAAAGGAGTCTCAGTTTTGAGCCATGAAAGACTCCTCCATCTAGATATCATAATTTAAAACAGACTGGTAGGTTAAGAACTGAGCTATAACATGATAGGAAAACAAGTCTTAATGAACAATGATTTGCATACAAGATTATTAAATGAAAATCGATCAAACTATCATTTATTGAAGTAAACAAACAGTCTAGCTGCCCTGTTTCTGGAAACATTTTGCCTAAGGGAAAAATTTAAACCTGGGCAGATAATCAGGATAAGGTATTTGAACACTCAAATCCTGCTGGAGTCTTCAAAGTAGGTGTTAAGTGGTGCATTAAATTTGTGCTGTTTTGTCTAAGCAGGGTGAATTTGCTCTTCTGTAAATAGTGGGAAAAGCATTTTACAATAATTTGAATCCATGAATAACTGCAATATATTAAAATATCTAAAGTATGACCACTAAATGTTTTTGTACATAAGCCAAATGAGTGGTATATCCAGGACTGAAATGACTTGACTGACCAAAGAAAGATAATATATAATTAAAATGACATCTGCAGCACTAACCAATGGGCTGAGAGAAAGTGACATCACAGATCTCCTATAAGCTGGAAGCGTATTATTAGATCTAAACCTGGCTGTAAAATTACTATCTGCCCGTGGGATTATCTTTAGGCATTCAGAACCATTGTTTCATTTACTGATAGAACAGCAATGATAACAGGCTGACTTCGCTTGTCACATTGTTTTTTGGCCTTTCTTTATTCTTCGCTCACATTAGCTGCAGATGAGAGGAAGACACGCTTCAGCTGAATCATTTTCACAGAGCTTTTCATTATTTTACAGTTGTTTTACAGGCTGTTTATTTTTTTGCTCCCCCTCAAAGAAAAAAAAACAAACAAAACAAAGCATTTTTAATTGTAATAAAAATCAATGAGGAGTAAAAGATGCACAGAATGTAACATCCAGGAATGTGGCAACTAAGGAATACCCACTGGCCTAATGCAGCACAGGGAGACCATAAGACTTTGCTTGTAGCTCCCATTATTAGCACAAAGAACCAGTAGCTACCGGTTATATCCCAGCCTCATTAAAATTCAGTGCCAAAATTCCGACTGACTGCAGTGGGTACATTTCATCATTTGAGACCTAGGACACAGGACATAATTCTCCTTCAGTGCAGGGCTATCTGGGACACCTAATCTCTACAGATTACATTTCTGCATTAAATTGGACACAGCTGCATTTTGATCTGTTTCACACGCCATTTTTATGTTCCTGGCAAATTATTAAGTTGCCTATACTTGTAACAAGACTCATGTGCCACCAACCTAAAATAGCCCAAATTCTAAGAGCACGTAAGGAGACAGGCAGCGAAAAGGGAAAATACAGGAAGCTCCAAACTTTGCCGTTGCTTCTGAAAGCTGTGCTAATGATCCTTAACTGCAAAGTGGACTTCATGCGCTCTCAGAGGTCTGGTCATAAGTGTCTAACTCCCAGTGTTTGAAATAGTTCCCATACACCAATTTTGCAAACTGGGCAAAACTCCAGGAGCAGGCAGGACCACAGCTAGTCATGGACTCATGCATGCACTGCTAAGGCAAACATGGACCTTGTGCTTTCCTCCACGCTGCCCTGACACGGGGCAGCTACTGCCATGTGTTATCTCTTACAGCATCTCCTAACATCCCTTCCAGTATAACCTTAAACCTCTGCTCCATCAACCACTGAAACCGGCAAACAGGCTGCATATGCAGAGAATTCTGCCTCCTGCTCTTGTCACTACCATCTTGCTTTTCTTTGTGTTTTTTTTCCCTAACCACACCCATCTGCTGTCCTTTACCTTAGTCTGCAGTTGGAGGGAGTGACCATCTCTAGTACAGTGAAGGATTTAGCCCATGATTGATGCCCTCAGTGCTACCGTCACAGAAATACGTTGCAATTTTATTAATAGTAGTTAATACATTAACTACTTTTAATCCACATTAGACTGTTTCATTGTCCCTTTTAAAACTGATACACAGAATAGACTTTTCATGCAGATCCCTTCGGCATAAGTCTTTGATTCAAAACTCTCTATATATACAGCCACTCCACTATGCCATTAAAAGCTCATGCTGCATCTGTGAAGTGTCTGCAAGCAGCTTAGATACACCATCCCTGTTAGAAAACATTCCTCCAGCACTCAGCCAGGGCCAGGAACCATGTTTATGAACCATGAATTGTTTGTGGCCGGTCAGTGGTGCTTACCACCTTTTTGATGTAAAGCAGGACGGAGATAAAGACCAAAAAGCTAGTGGGGGCAAAGACTCATAAAGGTGGGCTGGAGGAAAGACAAGAAGCATATGGTGGTACAGCACAACAGATACAGAAGTGAGACATCACTGCAGAAAAAGTCAAAGAGTAGAACACGCAACACAGCAAAGAGCAGCGATGTCTTTGAAAATTAATTTGATTTTTAAATGTGTCCTGGATGTAACATAGGGTAAACTGAAATACATTTTGTCCTGAAAAGTGACAGCTGTGGGTCTAAGCTGTGAGAAAAATCTGGGAGGATCCATTCTCAGCTGTGCTGTTACCCCATCAGAATTGCTCTTCATCTCACAGTGGTAAGAAACATCTCTTACATTTCAATATTAACAGCTTCTTAATGTGTATGTTGCAGTGTGTTTCATGTCAATTGATATGCAAACTTGTCTCAGTTACCTCTAAAATGGAATTCTCATTGATATTCTTTGTTTCTCACTACACATCCATAATTAAGTGGTTAGCTTATTTTTAGGGATATTATGTGCAGTCTGCAGTAAAGAATGGTCCAAAAGGATAAGCAGATCTGAAGAACTTTCGTATCACAGACCTGAAGCACACGGCTATGTTCCAAATGCTCCCTATATCAAGAAAAGAGAGACTTTCATAAAAATGCATGTGCCTTCAGGTACTTCATAGAACAAAAGTGATTAAAACAAAACAAAAAAAACACAGAAATGCCTTATGTCCAGATGACAGAGAAGTACATGGGTAACAAACGATTTGCTAATAAGGCATACCCATTACTTTGCATACTTCAGGTAGAATTTACCACCTTTCTCATCAGCTATCTCAATATCAAGTGTCTGCTGTTAACCCCAGGCGTTCAGGTTCTCTCCATTTTCAACAGCAGTAGGACCTGTCACAGGACTATATCAAATCTACCTCAGTTCCTAGGTAATGACTGGGTTCAAACACTCAGTGGGGGCTCCCCTTTCCTGGTTGTTAAGGAAAAGTAGCACAGAAAAAACACCTGACTAAGATGAGAAAAAATTCTACAGTGTGAATACTTCCTTCTCGGCCTAGAAACTGGGTTGGAAAGTCATCCCAGATGTAACATTTTCTGCATCCTTATTTGAACAGAAAAACTAAGAGAAGCATTCTTTCTTGCAACGTGCTAACAATTCTGCACCAACACCAAGCCTGGTTGATGGTACATAAAACTAAAACCAAATAAAATCTTCACTAAATTGCTCTGAATGTTCAAGCAGACTGAGTCTGCTTTTTCAAGTGAGGCTTATGCCACTTCCAGTTTTTGCTCAAAACATTTGCTTATACATATATTTATCACAGAAATGGCCTTACCTCAGCTGCATCTTGCTGGTCTCTGAAGACAATTGCATTTTTTATGGTTTGGATAAAAAATCCATTCAGTTCCTTTTGTTTCTTGTTTGGCAAAATCCGGAGCAATGGGATCATTATGCATGGGAAAGAAACTGTAAGAGATTTTAAAAAAGAAAACACAGAATCAGACTGTAAAAGCATATAATAGCCCCCTCCTTTCATTAATATTACAAAACTCATGAAGTGGGATGTGTTACTTTCGTGAAACCTGTTTATTCCTCTTTCTCTTTCCCCCTCCCTCTTTTTCTTCCACCCCCATGTCCTTTATAGTCAGGAACTAGAAACCTGAGTGGTCTTGCATCTTAATGAACTCCTGATTAATTTATGGACATCTTAACACTAGCAAATCGGTCATCTGAAAACCCCTGTGCTGTCAACAGGGCAACAGTGTGGAAATTCAGACCACTTAATGTACCAGCAGAAACAGATCAACCAAGGAACCCAATGCCAAACCCTACAGAAACTTTCTTTAATGAAGGATGTGGTCTTATACATACCGGGGCACATTTCTGTCCCTTCAGAAATTAGTCACAAATCCCACTCTGCAATCAGGTTAAACATTAACCCCAGGACATATTGGATACACAACTCCAGAAGGCAACAGCTCGTGTGCTGCTAGTACAGGTGCAATCTGTAATGCCAGCAGGATCAGATGGGCACAGGAAACTTTGCCACTCTGCCACCTGACACTACTGTGAGCAGATCTAGATAGCAAGATGGTAAAACCTTAATCACCTTGATAATGCTGTGGCTTCCTCAGCTACGATTCTTACTGCCCTTGCATTACCAATGACAGCAACACCGTGAAGCCTTAGCTTTCATGCCCTAGAACTAACTGACTTTATACTCCATTACTGCATTCCCTATCCATTCACCTGAAAATAAATGCATTCTCGTAATGACAGCCTGTGCTGGCACTCATGAGCTTTATGCTTTATAGCCATCAACCAGGCTGCTGCTGCTATTCAGATAAGAAATTGTAGGACTTAAACTATCTGCTTATGCTTCTCCAACTCTTTTCTTTAGTGGGTTATCAGCTCACTGTTGTTTACGGTTTGGATTTCAATTTCTACCAAGCAAACCTAATGCACAAGTTCTGAAGGACATTTACTCTATTTTAATGCAGAAGTGTATTAAAAGAGATACCGTAGAAACTACAGGTTCCAGAAACCTTCCACACAAATCAACCAGGAGCATTGCCTTCCCAGACTTTCAGTTTCTGAAGGAAGCTGCATTAACGGTGACAAGAGCTGTAGAGCATATGATGGAAATCTTGAGGGTATACTTGGCCTGTAGGTTGCATTCTGAACAGCTCTGAAATAATAATGTCTGCTATACATTATCCTGCTCCTGCTTTGGCATGTTTTGTAATTTGAGCACAACTTTTAGAAAACTACCATAACATAGTACAAAAAGATAGACTATACTCACGGATTAGAATGAGAAGAGGCTTAAACAAAGACATTTCAAAGAATGTTCTGCAATTCTTAACAAAGGGGTCGCTGGGATTCTTCCAAGAATCCACCTCAGTACCAAAAGCTACGCTACCAACGACATCCAAGGTAAAGCAGTTGTAACACCTGCATTGAGTTGAAGAATAATAAATTATTAGCTACAAATTAAATATCCATTACTACCTTGCTTCTACAAACATCACATAAGATTAATTTTTGCCTCTGATTTTCTTTCTGCTTTTAGATTTGAGCTTTGCCAACAAGAGATGTTTCCATCGTTCTGATAAACGCTGGTGCTTAGTAACAATCACCTTCTCTTTGTCTACAAAGCGAACATATTTTCATAGAGCTCAATAATTCCACTAAAAATTTACAAAAAATACACAATTTCATTTGTTATTACCTAGAAATCAAATGCAACAGGTCACAGATTCATAAGCACTTTGTTAGTATGCATCCTAATATGAGAGATCATTCCTTTCTCATTCTGAACTGCAGAAACCACACCTACTCACAGTCCAGTCTAAACTCTCAGGGACAAGAGGTGCTTAAGAAAAATTTCCTGTTAAAGATTTCCCTCATCTTCTTGATAGTTCCTTTGTAATATAAAATCAGGGTCAAAAACAAGAGGAACTGACACCATGTGAAATCTGTATCTCTGCAGAGGAGCAGCAAATGCTTTGAGAACAAATGATCTACGGACAATGATCTAGAAACTTCAGAACTTGCTGAATCTCTCCCTGCATATCTGACCATCTATCCAGTTGTCTCACCATCTTTATTCCTATGGGGCATTAGCAGCTATAGTTAGTTTTGAGATAAATGGACTGAGAATGTAAAATATCCTCAAAATTTGATTCTTGGGATCAAGTGGTCAAGTTTGCAATGACTGTTTTTCTATGTTCCCTTACAAAAGGCTGATATCAAATTCTCGGGTGCTTTAGCCTGAGTGAGCACACATTAAGAGGAGGACAGGACTCGGGCCCAGTATATCCTGTACATATATTGTGAAGCAGCATTTCTAAACTATGATCTTCGGGCACCATCATTCTGATGACACCAGAGCAGATTTGAAAGATGACAATGGTACTGCAAAGCTAAGTAACTTCTTTGGTTTTCAACTCTTACACACACACAAAAAAAGCATTATTAAAAGTTGAAACGTTAGAAGAGGGTCCACTGCAATAAAACAACAATTTCAGAAGCACTCGATCATCTACCTCTCCAAGGTACTGAAAAAGCTTAAACACAAAATTTTGCGTTGCTGGCAAAACCCAAAATGGCTAAAGACATCTAACGTACAAGATGACAGGAGACTGCAGTAGGGTATTTACATTCAAAAAAATAGCTCCCAAGGCAATTCTGGGAAACTGCAGTGCAATGAGGATCAGATTAATACATGTCAAACCTGCTGAAATGGTAGTATGATAAAACAACTGGAAGATCATATTCCGAGATGGTCACCATCATTCATTTATACTTTCAGAAGGTCTTTTCCAAAGCGCCTCTTGAGAGGTGAAACCCTAGCATGGATCAATAGCTAAAAGACCAGGCAAAGAAAAAGGACAAATGGAAAAAGGGAAAAACCTGGAAGGATTCAAAAGGTCAATTTTCATCAAAGCACTAGGCTAAGCATAACATATCTCAAGGTGTCATAGCATCTCTTCAGATGTTTAATAAAGAGATCTCTGTGCACACATGTACACTTGTGTAGCTACTTGAAAAGAGATGGATGACTTGTGGCTAAATATCTATTTCTTTAGATGAAACAAAATTATTTGCACTGCTCTAGATTGGGGGAAATCACAAAGAACTTCAGAGGGCACTGGCCAACCTAGCAAATTAAGTGTATGCAAAATAGTGCCTATTACTAAGAATGCATTTGAACTACTGATATGCCATACAGGGTCCTAGAAGAAAGGCATCTGCTCAGAGAAAAAGAGCTAGACAGTGTCGAGAACAGTTCAGTGAAGACCTGATGAAAGGGCAACAAAAAAGATAATAGCATATTTAATACATAACAAATTGGAGAAAGCACAGTATGGAAAATATTAGTGTCATTTTATAAATCAATGGTGCATTCTCATCTGGAGTGCTGGTCCCGTTGTTTCACAAAAGGCTAGCGTGCCATTAGAGGGGGTTAGGAGGAATGTGGTAAGAATGATTAAGTGCTCAAAAAACCTCATATAAAAAAAGCAAGAGGGTGATGGACTAGAGGGATTTGACACTAGACCAATTCCTGTATTTGTACATTATTGGCAGCCTGTAGAGAGCAGACTGGACAGGGACTGATGCAGCTTTCCTTTCTGCTTCCAGCTGTTAAAACTTCATTAAACAACAGCTAGAAGTACATTAGACGCTTTTCCAAAATTACTTTTCAAGCATGCAGTGGCTACCCCCAGGAAGAAAAGGCATCTATCAGACACATCCTCTTTTAAACTATGATCTCCACTTATAAAAGCAAGGGAAGAGAAAAAAAAAAAAAAAAATCTTCTTTTATACAGTAAGCGCATATTTAGAATAGCTGCTGCTATTGACATTTTTTTTCCGTGAATCTGCTACTAATTTCTGGCATGTTGAACATACCTCTGGATATCAAAAGCTTTACCAGAATCTGCATAGACTTTCAAGTTACACAGCAGGACGTCACAGGCCTGGTTTATTAGCAGTGTCATCTAGAAAGGAACACATTGTATTGTGAAAAACATTAAAATGTTCTTAAAAAAATCAATTATTCTAAATATAGTTTTATCCAGTAGATGGGACAGAGCTCTCGGGATCCTCTGCAGGTATGGTCAGGCACTTCTGCACAGATGAGATGAAATGTTGGGACTGTCTGCTAAAAATAAACCTACCCGTTACAGGGATGCCCTTCTCCAGCTCTGGGCCGAAACACAAGAGGCCCTGTCGCTTACTTGACCTTGATTCTTGCCCACCCATCGCTATATACACAGGGAGCTATCAAGCAAAGACATCCCCCTCTCTTTTTAATCATTCCCTATTCCAACTGATGATTTATCATGACCCATATTTATAGTACATTACATTTAGGCTATGTATGCTCCAGAGGAGAAGGAATAATGTTTTCCATAGTCCAAATGTCCTGTAAATCCTTAATTTAAGGGATTACATTAGAAAAGCACCACGTATACTATGACAAGTTGCTGAGGGCAAACTGCCATTGCTACCTGAGGAAAAGGTTTTCTGGAGTGGTGATGCCGTTAAATGGACATTCAGGTGAATTTATTCAGCTAATGGTTCTTTTCAGCCACTGACACATGATGGTCAGGTGGACTTACCCACAGCCTGGTTGTAGCTAACAGTGCAATAGTCTCCTCTCTAGCTCTTCACGGACACCATGACATCGGCAACCATCAAGACCTCATTAAACTCTCTCTCTCCTTAACTTTTTACATATGAAAGGCATCAGACACTTGGCCTTGACTACACCTACTAGGGGGGTAGAGGAAGAGTGTAGCAACAATCCAGTCATGACCCTAAAGGCATGATCTGCTATGGACCTTTCTCCATACAGACTGCCGGGAGATCCTTGTAGCCTGCAATCTAATACCACAGTCTTGCCTCAATAACTATGCCAAGCATCAGCAGACATACGCGCAGAAACCTGCCTTTCCTTCCTGAGCAACCTCCTTCAGCATACGGATGACAACAAAGATGAGAACAGACTTGTCCTATGCCTCTAACTTTCCTGTTACCAAAAAAGAGACTTACTGCAGCCTCTCAGCACACTCCAAGAGCTGTGCAGCCTGCCCAGCCAAGTCCATTTTGCTTGGCACTTCTACCTCTGTGAAACTGGCATAACACTTTGCGCACAGGCACACTGCCATCCTAACACATGGGCAAGACTATACGCAGTCAAAAGGCCAACGCGGGAGCATCCAACATGTTTTCCAAAGGCAAAAGTCTGAGTCAAGAATGTGTCTAGCTGCTTTCGAGGTCCCATACCTATATGGGACGGAGCAGGTTGTCGCTATTTCAGTTCAAAGCCGGATTGATTTGAGCTTTGCCACAATCTCACAAGACAATTCTAAAGCCAGATTAGTACTTGGTAAAAGTAGCTGGTACATGTTTGGGAGGTGCACATCACTTTACGTGGCAGTTGTTTTCCCCTTCTGGCTTTCTAAAGAAGGTCCCCTGCAATGAGTTTCTTCTCAAATGGTTCAACAAAATTACCACAGTTCTGTTCAACAGATTGAAACAGGGTGAAACGCTTTACAATCTCCGGGTCCAGCCCCTCCAATGAACTGAACCAGTCAAGGAGAACAAAATGAAAATCCACATTTTAACAGGTATGATGTTTCCTAAACAGATGGTGATCATTTCAGATTCTCCTTTTATTGCCTTATTTTCTCTTTTATTCTTCATCACATCACCAGACCTGCAACCACCCAGCTGGTTGCTGTTGCTTTCCAACAGCTGGCAGAGATGGCAGGGGCATGTACGCCTGGCCAGGTCATCTCACAGCACCTCCGCACTTTTCACATTCCACCAGCCTTTCAAAATACCATTGCAATTCATTTCTAGCCATAAGTTATTTTTATTAGCAAACCTAACCAGGAAAATGGGGAGGGGGCACATGGATTTGATTTATTGTTAGCATGATAGGACAGAGTCATATCAATGAGACAATTATTTGCATATGAAAGCTATGGGGGATATCTACTCAGGAATCCTGGGTTGGGTTTGCGTTTTTATTCCCCTGAGGTACATAAATTAGTCCAAGATTGTTAACTACAAAGACCACAGACTGAAACATTCTCAAGTCCCTTAACATTTTAAACTCTTTGTTCAATTGTCAAGAAAAATAAAGCAGTGCTGGGGGAGGTGAACTCTACCAAACTTTGAAAACCGGCACAAAACCAGACATGTTGATCTGCACCGTCCTGGGTACCACTAACTTCCTATACATTATCATTTGCCAGCCAGAACATAAAAGCTGCATAACCTGCCTGAGATTCAGATCTTGGTGGGTAAACAAACCCCAGCTGCTCTGTGTTCAGATTGGCTGAGAGTAACAGGATGAATAAAAATCTAAACAATATGGTCCCTGTAAATATTTGATCTGCCAGTTATCTAATAGCAAGAGTAGCCCAGAGTCCAAATTTCTTTCTTTCTGCCAAAGAGCAGCATTTGGGGTTAGGGTTTTCATGATGCCAGGGGCTTCGCTGTATAAATCCTGCCAATATGCTATTTGGCACATAACAACAATTAGTTTCTGATTCTGCATACGCACGGTGCATAGAGATGTTTGCACCATTCAAAGGCATCAAAGTCACGTTCCTCTAGCTAGATGTAGTCCTCAGTATTCATTATTATTATTCCCCTTATTATTAGCCCCCAAACTATAAAGTAGAAGGCTGGATCATATTCACTGTAGACAGACACACAGGAGACATTACTGTTCACGCACAGTATGCAGAAGTCACGTTGGGCCTCTTGTCCCACAAATGCGAATAAATACAAAGGAAGGAAAAGGAAGAAGAATAGACCCCTAACATAAGAATTGCTTTTGTACCAGATTCAGTCTTTAGGCAAAGAGCAGAGGGTCAGGAAGATGTTTGAGCGAGGATTTGTTTCCATCATCTCACAGTAGGGCCCTGCTATTCATGGGCACAACTTACCAAGTGAGCAAGTCAACCAGACACTGTCTCGTGGCTCAAGGACATGCACATTTCACATATCAGCTTTTACGTTAGTGATTTGCTCTGTCTCAGGTGAGCACACTTGCTTTGCTGAGTAACAACAGCAATTTACAGAGACCCTTCCAAAATGCCTCTCACCAACGTGCACAAGCAGAGTAAGAGCAAATCCAGGAAACCTCAGTGGTTGGACTGTCAAATCTTACGTCCTAGTGGGACCTGGGAGACCTACACACCTGAGAGTGACATTAGAGGATTTCCCTGCACTGTTCTGCCATGTTATCACAAGTTCTGCTTTGTGTCTCCCTTCGTTTGAAAGAAAATGCCTCAACACAAACTCCATTTTGCAGGTTATTTAGGACAATGCTACATTATGCTGTGCTCTCTTCTTTAATTTTTGTGTACTGTTTTGTTTTAATGGTTGGTTAATGGAGGAGAGGATTCCCAACATACTGATAGGAGATGACAAGACTACTGCAGCACCATCAGAATAAATAAAAATCAATAGGTTTTCTGCTGGTGTTGGCTGTAAAAGGGAGCAAAGCTATTTATCAAGTCTGACAAGGGGTCCAGAACTGCAGGATCATCACAGGCACCACAGCAAAAAGAGGAGGAACAAATTAAGAATTACTAAATAGCAAATCAAGATCGGTATAGCAAGATCACTAACATATCAGCTTGTTTCAGTACATAACAGCTGAGGAGAGCATGACAGGAACACCGGGAAATGCATCTTTTCTTTAAGGGCCACCAGGTATTTTACTTCACCCATTCCCCATGAATTAAATCTTGGATCAGCTTTCAGTGGTCTGTATTCTCCTTTAACAGATGAAAGTTGTTTCACATCCAGAGAATTTAAATAGCTTCTGCCAGATCACCACAGTGATCTGCAGTCAATGGCAGAGCTGGAAGTGAAACTTCTTGGGTCTCCTGCCTCCTATCTCTCATTTCTGGTTCTTAGTGCTCCCAGAGCAATGGCACTATGAGGTCCATCTATGGTTCCACTGGAAAGAGCTTATTGTCAGATCTGTTACTAGCTCCAGTGGTATCTCACATGGGATGCTACCAAATCTTACTGCAGGATGAAGCTTAGAAGTCTACTGATTTATGCTATGCTCACCACTATAGTTTATGCTATGCTCACCACTATAGTATTCGGATTTAGTGTTATCTGGAGCCAAACCTTCCTTCAGTTGGAGTAGACTGCTTTACTAATCTTTACATACTCATTAGAAAAAGAAAATTGGAAAGGGAGAACCATAAAAGCAACAGCGAAACAGTGCACGGCTTTTAAGAAATATTGAGGAGACAGAGGAGAAAAAGCTGAAGAAGATGCCACAAAAACCTGAAAATGCTAGGAAAACAACTCTCTGCGTACATGCAGCAATTGCTACGCTGGCTACCCAACAGCTCCATAATGTCTCATTTCAGTTAATTGCTCTTGGCTTTGCAAACTTCAATATTTCTGGGATCAACTTTTCCACATTTGGTGACTGGCTGTTGGAGGGTTGGTTTTTTCCAAACTAAGGGGAAATTCCTCCAGTTTAGTGAACTTCTCAGTGACAATACACTGCTTCTGTGGAGAGACAAGAGCAAAGGACACCCCTGTCCCCCGCCACAGCAGCTAGATGCCTCTGCAGGGCATTACGGGTCAAACCTTGGCAACACACACCAGCTCTATCTTGGGTTTTGTCCCCCAGCAGCCAGACCGAAGAGTGGATGACCAGCTTCTTGTTCTTGATAGTGCTGAAGTTGTTTCCTTAGCCTAGTAGCAGATTCTAGTGTTTCTGAAACAGAGACATCGGGAACCTACACTCAGCGCTCTGGCCCTCTGTGCATCTTCTGTCTGCAGTGATTGCTATGGGGAGCACACGGCGTTGTTAACATTTACGGCTGTCACAGGCTAATAGCTCCCAGTTCTCTCAGAGCATCCAGACAGACAAGCCTATGTTTGGAGCGGCACTAGGGGCCGCAGCACCCAAGGGGAACCACTCTCTAAAGCCACCCGGGAGCATCACTGGGGAGTTTGCAGAGGGGAACGAAGGCAAGGCAGGCATCCAGAGCAAACAGAGGGGAAGACTTTGGTGTGGGGTTTTGTCAGAGCTCAGACCTCTGTGGCAAAGGAATCAATCAACGTCTTGGGAGAAGAAATGAGGCATGTGTCTAGCAGTATGTAGAAATGTGTATAAAACAATATATCTAGGTTTTTATGCAATAAAGTAATACCAAAACTAGCTTATTTGTAACTCCTCTGAGGTAGAGAGGAAGAGTTTATTACAAACAGGATGTCTTCTACATAACTCTGAATACGCTGTAGTATGGCCAATACTAGAACACGGTATTTTTATTTCCATGCTGCTGTAGAGGTTCTGAGAGAGAGTAATAAATATGGCAGAGTTAAAAAGTGATATCATAATTAATGAGCATTGATTTCCTTTGAGAAGTGTTGGTATGGCTTCTAAATTAAGAAACAGCATGAGAAGCACATGGGCGAGGACTTAGGTTGCATTAACTTCAAATCCCAGGACTGTTCATGTATTTGGGTAGAAAATGAAATGTAGGGCTTAGGAGCACATCTATTCAAAAGAGGTTCTTAATCTCACATGGACTTACTGCAAGCGTCTCTCTGTGTAGGGATGGACGGTCTTCTGGTGAAGACATGAGACAGAGGAACAAAACTGGGCCTTTCAGAGAGACCTTCCCCACTCCTTGTTTTCCCTCTTTCTGCAGACTTCAAGGATAAATTGACCATTTCCAGGTCACCCTGAGGCCATGCACAAGCACACCCCTTCCACAGAGTCTGGAAGAGGCAGCACAGGGAAAACCGATTATCAGCACAAAAACAAAGATCTCAATTTTTGCATGTGAGATGGCTACCAGGCAGTACCCAGCCCTCCATTTTGCTTCCTACCACTACTCCTGCATTGCAGCTCCACCAGCAAGCAGCACAAAGTGAGCACCGGGACTTCTCCTCCCATCCCGGTTTCACCAGTCAAACCTGTGCATGCCTGGCCCCATAGCACGATGGCCAGGGCCCCCTCCTGCTCGCCCTCACCGCTCTCCTCAGCCAAGCCTGCCCGCTGGTGCCGGCAGAGGTTGCTCTCCGCAAATTGAGGGGAGCGCGGCTTTATCTTTTGTTAGTCCGCCAGCAAAGAGCCAATGACCTGCAGTAAGGCAGATTAATTTCCTCTAGGAAAATGCAAAACTCTCCTCTCTCCACCACGCCGTGAGCAACTAATCGCTTGCATATTTAAACATCCTCGCCTCGCTAAAATTTCACGATGGAGCCAGTGACAGAGCAAATGTCGGGGTGCATAACCAATGGCATTGTCAGTCGTGATTAATCAGCATCTCCACCAGGCTGGTGGCCAATTAGAATTTACCATAATAAGGAGGTGACAGCCGGCGTTGCTAAGCGACCGCTGTCTATAGAGCTGGGAGAGCCAGACACATTTAGATGTTACTGTGGATTTCGACAGCGGCATGTCAAAACAACACAAGCGTCTGCCCAGTGGAAAATTTTACAACCCAGAACTGGGCACCGGAGTGAGGCATGGTTCCCTTTCAGAATAAAATACATAAAGGAAGAGGTGTTTTTTTGTTGTGGGTTGTTTTTTTTTCCCCCTTGAAAGAAGACTTTAACCAGTCAATCATTTATCTGCATTTAATTAAGAGATATCGTGTCACTGGAATAGGACTTTGTTACCGGGTAATGGGTTCCCATGGCTAAGTAAATGCTGAGACATTTATAGGAAATTAGCAGCAGGTCAGCACAGAGACATTTATTTTCAGTCAGAGGTATTTATCTGGCAATGACATTCTGTTCCAGTGACTTATTTTATTATATGAAAGGATTAAAGAATAAAAGGAGGAAGGGGGGAAGGAGATGGAGAAATGAAAATAGACTGACAGCAGTTCCCGTGTTAACATGCGAGCTGCTGACTCTGCAAATCACGAAAAGCTATGTTCCAACTGAGAGCAATAACCTTTCCTGCACTTTAGCTTACTCCTAACAAGGTGGCAGGGAGGAAGGTGTAAGGGTCCTTTCTGAGTTTGCTGCACTTTTATGGACAAACTGGCTTACATAGAGAAAGACAGAGCATCATATCCTCACACGAGCTATTCTGATTTTCACCAGTCTATGACCTGGACCACACCGTACGTACGCTCTACTGCGTGTGCTCTTCAGGTCTAAATAAACTGGCACAAAGTAGCAGGTTTTACCTATCCTTAATATGGACCTATATGAAGAAGATGCCTGCACAAAAAAAACATGGTTATGTCTCCTAAATTATGAATGTAGCACTGTCTACACCTTACCTCTTTCAGTTTGGTATCACTGAAGGCTGGGGTCAGGAGGCTCCGGACGTACTTCCATCTATCATCACGAAGACAAAGGATGCTGTCAAGCATTGGCTTGGAAATCAAGTTCGGCTTCTAAGTCAAAAGAAAACATGATTCAGTTTTAACACAAATGCAACTAGAGCTACTCAAGACTCTGGCATCTGGAAAGATTGGCCTCGAATGGGGTTGCATTGCTGTCCCATAAATAGAGAGGTTCGAATCAGTTCCAAACACCAAGCTAAACATGAATGAGGCTACAGAAAATTTCTCTTTTGCTGTGAGCATTTCCTCTTGGGCTTGTAAAAGTCCCAGGCCAGTCCTGTAACTCCTTGCTCAAGATTGTTCTGGTTCTGTCGTTCCTGGTGTCCTCCTGCGATTACCAGTTCTCCTTTGCTGAACCCTGGCTTCTTTCCTCCCATTGTAAGGTGACTAGCAAGAGGACCTGTCAACACTCCCTCTCCAGGTGACATGAGTGCCAACGCACCACACGTGGGTGTCGGTGGGGGACACGATTTCTGGTGACAGCTGGTATGTCAGACTGTTACTTGCATTTTAAAAGTCTTCAGAAAATATGTTGATTAGAAAGCAAGTCCCAGTCCTTACTTTGTCTATAAGGAACACTCTCAGCAAGAAGTTGTGGGACTCTTACAGCTTCAGCAGTTGGTCAAACATAGTAGTTTAAAGCACTGCCCCTTGAAGTTCCGTACCAAGATAATTGCTATGGATTTGCAAATTTTAATCCCCCACCTCCCAACTAAGAAATGCCCATCCAGAGAATAGTGATATTCACCAAGGAGTAAAAGGATAAAAAAGATGAAAGAGGAAGCATGTCAGAAAACAACACAACTAACCCTGGAAGAGGCATCAGGAGATGTCTAGCCCCATAGCAGAATCTGCTACAACTTATATTATTGCCAGAGGATGTTTTCTAACTGTTCTTGAAGGCCTCAAACAACAGAGATTCAATAAGCTCCCCACGCAAACTCTTCCAGTGCTGGACTACTCTCACCATGGTAGCACCATCTGTCTCGCTGGAACTTGCAGCCTTTAGTCTTTGTGCTATGACAGGCATAGAAAACAGGTTATTCTCTCCCTCTTCGCAGCAGCCCATATATACAGAAGGCTATAATAACCACTAATCATATTTCTGCCGTTTACCCCAAATAACTATGTATTGAGCGAACTGATGTTATCAGCCATGTTTTCTGGGACCATTTGTTCAGTCTTGATCTTGTCCCTCTGCATAGTCTTGTTGATTTACATCTTCCTCAAGGTATAACCACCGACTTGACACAGTGCTCCAGACGAGGAAGGATGCTTTTTCGTATGTTCTGCAGGCTATATTCCTCCCTATTCACCCTGGAATACTACATACACGCTTCCCTTCTGACAGTGGATTGTTCCTAAATGCTTTCCAAGTCATCTTCAATTAGTATTTCAGGTATTGTATAGCAATGTCCTCCAGACAAACCATCCTAAAATTGGCGGGTGGGGTGGAAGGTACACACCTCCATAGATATCAGGCTGCACAGAGACACTCATTTATACATGCGAGATCTTCTGGCACCCAGGCCCCTGCTTACCTGCCCAGGGCAGCAGTGGCAGTACAGTCCCTCGTGTTGTCAGTAGCAGCAGCATCTGTTTTACTGGGAAGGACCCAAACAAACCAAAGACACTTTGGCCTTCCCAGTGCCATCTGTTGATCCCTTTCACCCTCTAACATTTTCTTTCAGTCCTCCTTTTATTACTAATGTACATGAAAAATGAGTTCTTACCACCTGTTACACACCTGGATACTTTCATGTCATTTTGTGCTTCGAGATTTCTGGTTTTACTGTCCCTACATGCTATTTTTTTATCCTTGTTCTTGGAAATCTGACCTACTTCTCACTCTGTAAAGAAACTTCTTCTCTTCAGGGGCCATGAAGAGCTGACAATTTAGCTACATTGGTCTTCTACTGCACTTCCTAAACTCTCTTCCTTATTGGAAGAGTTTGCACTTAATATCTTCTCTTTAAGGAGCTGCCAGCTCTCCTTAACACCTTTTTCCTTTACACTTGCCAGAATCTTGCTACACTGCATAAGCCTGTGAAATGCAGAAGCCTATTTTATATTGCAAACAGGCTAATGGGACAGTTTTACATTCTCGGCAACACCACCCAGTGTAGTAAACTAATGTCACTGAGCTGACACTGCAGACCAGTTTCGAGCAAAGATGACCCGCTTTCAAGTAGAAGAGTACATAACAGGATATTAAGCTGAAGGGAACGACCGACTCAGGTACTCTCACCAGATGACTACTGTAAGATAAAATATGGGCACATTTTAATGTATACATAGAATATCCTATTTCATGCTATAACAGGGAAAATCTGGGACAGGCTGTCAAAGCTGAAATGGTTTGGACTGTTTTCTCTGAGTATCCTCTTTAAATAAATGATCCGTTTTCTAACTTGTCAGTAGGTATCTGTTCCGAGGATCAGAAGTGCAGCTAGAGAGGCCATCACTCAATGGAGTGCTGCCTCATTTGTTACAGATATTCAAAGGCATAGTAGAATCAGAAGAAAGAGGTTCCGGACAACTGGAAATGAGCAACATCCTTGGAGAAAGCACCATATGCTAGCCTCTGCTCCACAGTTTTATGTGCTGCTAGGGAAGCCCTTTACATTAAATCTTGACTCAGCTGGTCACCAAATAAGTATTCCTTGTATCTTTGGTCTTCAGTTTCAAACGCAGAAGCCGACTGCGGAGCTCCTGAGTGCTCACTAATGCCACTGAAATCAACAGAGAATGTGCCTCGATCACACAAAATGCATTAGTCCAAGAAATCAGGTCACTGAATGGGGCCCTCAAATTAGCAAACACTCTCAGTCCTATGCTGCAACCACCAGCCTTCATTCCTGATCTATAAAGTGGAGACATCACATCTCCTCCTCAGGACTGTTAACGATACACTCACATTTCTGAGGCACTTGGAAACTACAGTGAAAGAGCAGAATAACAATTCCCACCAGGAAATGACTGATTTTGTCTTCCAAGCAAGGCTTGAATAGTGTACAGGAAAAAAAAAAAAAAGCAAAAAAATTATAGGGCACACTCGGAAAAGTATTTTGCATCCACTCCTAAATTGAAGGCTGCCCAGTCTGTGCACTCTGTAAGACAAATCTCCTCTGGAAGACAAGGCTCCACTTAGATAATAACAGATGCAATATAAATCTGACTGCATTTGCCTTGAAAGCAAAAGCCTTCCTAAACCCAAACATTCACCCTAAAAAATGCTCCTAATTGCATGAAGACTGTATATAGTGCATTCACAGAGAGAAGCCCAGTTATTGAACAAAAAGCCTGTTAACTATAATGCTATAACTATGACACTAACCATAGCATTGCCTTTTTAGCACTCCACTTTATGTCAGTAACGCTCCCTTAACATATTTTTGGTGTGTATAGTATTATATACATATAAACGCCGAAAGGAAAGACAGACAACTTTGGCCATAAATTACTTTACTCTGTCTCTTTAAACAGGTACACAAAACCACGTTTGTGTTTATTGGAATAGCATCAGCGTGACTGACAGTGTATAGCGGATTTCATTTATCAGGTTTTCCTCAGCGTTTCTGCAAACACTTTCCTCCTAATTGCACAACCTATGTTACAGGTTCATATAGCAGGAATGAAAATGGATTTGGTATGAGAATGAGCCTGAAGTATCTTAGTGAAAGATGAAGTGTCACCTCTCTCCGAATGGACAAAGTACCAGCTGTGTCTGAGAATTCTTGAGCCTATAAAAATCACTAAAAAAATTACCACGGGAAGAAGGTGTAATATTTTCAGGGGTGGGATTTTGGTTCTCAGGCGGGGAAGGAGGCTGTTTTAAGTCACATGCAATCAGACTCACATTAGATCTAGCATTATCTAAGTACTCAACAACAGCTCTGCGCTTCCTTCTCCTGTGTAATCAACCATTTCTGGCCGCGGTACAGTAATGCTGCATGAAAACTACTGGCAGCACGGCAATGTGTTGCAGCGTACCTGCACAGTGCTACCCAGTTCCCACAGCCACAGACACGCCGTCAGAAACAACAAGGAAAATCGGAGGGATTTGCTTCCAAACAAAGCCTTTAAAACACCAGTGCTTTTAAAACAGAAAAAAAAAAAAAAAAGTTTGCAGATGAGCAGCATCTTAGCAACTGATGCAAGAATTCCTTCCCCATTAAGCCGCTCCTCAGGCTGACCCTTCAGACCCAGTTATTGGCTTGTTTGTCCTTGAGTCAATTTGGCTGGCTGTGTATTACTAAATAATTCAGGCAAACGACTCCTCTCTGGCTTTGAGGCCAAGTGGTACAGAACACCTCCTGTCCCCGAGGTCAAATCACTTTCCCAAAGGGAATGGCGATACCCAAACTGCTTATGGTCATGGTGCATGTTCACCTCCTGAACTGTGCCCAGACCGTGCCTGGGGGACAGCTAATCAATACAGGACAAAACCATGCTAAGAAGCATGTCAATATGGATATCTGTAGGACCTACTCACGCACTAAAATCCTGTCCCTGTTCTGTTCTGGAGCAAAGCTGTAGCCTTGTGCGATTCATAAATCATTTGCTCCTTTTCGAAGTTTGCTACTAGCAGGCTGGGCTGAACCTCTGGCAGCTAGCAATGACTGCCTGGAGCAGATGCAAGGGTAGCGGCACCACGATGTTCCCTCAGAAACTTTGTCATCTTTCTTCAGTAGAAAAATGAGGGATGAAGATTCGCAACCAGCAGAAGAAAGTTAATGCAGACATACTTAAAATATTCAGAATAGATGAATCTTTGAAGAATCTAAAGGGCACCTCTAAAGACCTTTAAAAACCTGCTAGCTCCAAAACCTACAATATAAACTATTCACCTTAGAACCAGCTGCTAAGCTGCTAATCTGCTCCACATGCTTTGACAACACAGACAGAAATGAAACTATAAAACAGGATCTCAGAAACTTTACCTTAAACTTAGACTTAACCATAACTAACAAAACCAAACAAAAAAGATTTCCTTCTGCTGGTGCCAACCCTCAGCACTGAAAGCCTGGTGCGATTCAAACAAGGAACTAAGCTCTAGAGCCCCCAAAATCCCAAAACTTAACAGGAATTCCAACACTAATTCTGGCAACAGTCATACCTAGCTAACCCCATTTGCCTTCATGTAAGTCCTTAGCTTTCTTCTAGCCCCGTAGGCTTTGCAGGATCCAGCTCCAACCAGAATCCCATGCCCATGCTCCCCTGAACTCTAGCCCTAGTCTCAACCCTACAGCCCTTGCTAACGAGAGCCATTCACTCCTCTCACCTCCAGCCTTTCTTCTATAACCATGGACATTGCAGTCCAGCCCTGGGTTCCTCCCACTGCTTTCCCTTGCTGGGGAAACTTTTGTGGTATGTTCCCAATGCAAGGGGTCATCGTTGTCCCAGCTCTCGGGCCTGCCACGCAGTATCTGTGATAGCTCTAGGGGGAATGGGTCTGGGCTTTCTCTCCCTAGGTGAGCTCCAGAATTGGTGAGCAGGCAGCCGTGCCAGTGCATCAGTGGGTTAATTTGTTCATCTTCTGATTGTCAGAGGGTTGCTGTCCTCCTCTTGCTAAAAGTGCACTTGTGATTAGGTATTGCCATCCTGCTTAAGAAATTGCATTTTTTAATTTAGTGAAATTAAATTTAATTTAATGAAAAACCAGAGGAAGTTTGTAGCATGAAGACAAGACTCTATCCCCATCCCTCGGACAGAACTGATTCATAAATCTTTTCATAAGATTACTTGTTGAACCATGCTTGTACCACTTACTGACAGGTCATCACCACCAGTTCAGCCAGCAGGTGGAACCAGTATACCCATGAACCACTCAGATGGTATTTCATCCAGGCAGCGGCAGTGGCAGTGGCAGAACAGATCAACATAACACTTCCCATTAAAAAAGGTAACAGAAAAAACCCTTGAGATATCTCCAGGAAGACATCTTACCATGCCTGCAGTAAGTGGATCATGAAAGTGGGAAGGCAGAAGATGCCTCCATATACTAGTTTCAAAAATCCCCTGTTGGTAAACTGATACGGGATATTCCTTCAAACTTGTCCGCTGTTTTGTAAGAGGAAAAGTCATGCTCAGCCCTTCCTGTATTCATGACATTCAAAGGCACACTGTGTGGTGGCTTCTGGTTGAACCAGGAAGCACTCTGCTGCATGTTATTGAAAACAAAACAGAGCTGGTTTATGTCATATACCTTTCATCATCATTTCCATCTAGCAGGTTCCTGCTTACACTGATGTTATAAACACCTCTCTTCAAAACGTGTATCACTTTTCTCTTCAGAAATCATCATTATATTGGAGCAAGGCCCAACTCCTTACTCAAATGATCACAGCCTTCATGGAGGACCAAGGCTGGGCATTGCCCATTGAACACCATGCCCCAGCGTCAGGGACCGCTGGGTCTGTCCCCGCCACCCCGCTCCGCCTGCCAGGGACCTCCCACCCGTGTAACACCAAAGGCCATCACTACGCACATGTGTTGCCTCTCCCAGACCAGGCTCACTCTACATTTGCCTTGCCAAAACTCCATATCCAAACCCTCAGACGCCACACATCCCACACTGCTGCTCCCGGCTCACTGAAGTCAGTCCTTCCTTGACTATTAAAACTGTGCACGTGCATTTCTTCACAAACAATTTCCCAAAATCCCTTCCAGATCATCATTAAACCCTGCTGATAGTCTATTACACTTTCCCCCCCCCCTCTATAAAAGGCCATTTAAAACAAGTTTGATTTTAGAAATCAAATGTAAAGCAATTAAATCTATGATTTAGGAGGTGTTCTTACAGCTGCAGAGGGAAAATCACCAAACTAACTCTCAAAAGCTTATGTCGATCTCCAATTTTATAAAAGTGTCTAGTAAATGTTTCTAGCTTCATTTGAAACCAACATGCTTGTGGAGAAGGGGACAAAATATCCATGCACTATCTATTTCACTTAGCTTTTAGGTTCTCCTTGGTCATTCAGATACTTAAAAAATGTGTTGCAAGGTAGAACTGATTTCCATGATTACAGCAATTGTCCTCTACGGTATAGACCAGACTATACAAAAAGGCACCTCTAAGCACCATTCCTTTGTTGTCACGTCAGGATCTTCAGCAACTGACTAATGGCTACTGTTAATCATTACTCATTGGAAAAATGGCACAGCCAACATCAGCCTACACGTAAATACTGGCTTTTTTCCTGTGCGGCAAGCGGTGTGGAAACATCTGTTCTTGTCTTCACAAATATTCTCTTAAGTCATGGTTTTGTCAATAGAAACCGAAGCGAGTCATTGCAATGAGGTAAATATAACCATTCATAAATGCTAAAATAAACACATATGGCCTCCTGCAGTCTGACCCAGACCGATGCAAGTCACACATCATTCCATTTGTTGGTGTAAGCAAGATCAAAATTAAGTCCACGCCTTCATCAGTTTGCATATGTTGGTCAGTTTGCATATTTGGGGTCAAAACAATTAAACCAAAGAAAAAAGTATTTACTGTTAATGAACTGGGAGCTTTGGTATTACAAACAAATTTACGTCGTAGTAGAGAAACTGTGCTCTATACGCAGTTTCTGCTGTGCTGAGAAGCAGTTCTTAAACACAATGTTTAAATCTATTTTCCAGCTGACGTAACTAGTCTTTCTAATGTTGGATAAAGTCATAAGACTATTAAAAGCCTCTCTGTTTATGCACACTTTTCCTAGAGGAAAGGTTGAGGACTAGAAGGTTCCTTTTACAGATTGTAAGAAGAATTTGGAGATAAACAGTTCCCAGCAACTTTTGCTACAGGTATATTCCCATGCTTTCAATCATTGACATACATAGGAATGGCAGACAATGCCCATAAGAACCTGGGCTAGATCTTTCTGTTACACAGGAACATCAAATTCCACAGTCTGCTCATTCACAGACATTGCTGCAGCATCCTTGGAGAGTCTGGAGAATACCAAGAGCAATTGTAAGTGCTACCCAGCCTGTCCTCTAGGCTGCTGACACCTGTCCTAATCCTGACCCAAATGCCTTGGGTCTGCAGTTAGATACCTAGAAGAGGATTCACCAAAGCTGAGAAAGGAGTTGTCCAAGCTGCCACGACAGCAATGCAGAAAGAGTCCCACGCTTCCCTAGGGCCCCACCAACTCCCTTGTCACAGACACCATAACACAGTGTGCTCCAGAAGAGAGGCCGCTACAGCTACGATCAGGGATTACTCCCTTTATTTCAACTGAAAAGTGAAGGAGCTCATGCTGCTGACTCCCTTTCATAATGTCACTGCGGGAATCAAACTCACACTTGGGAGAGAAAGTTGTAATTCCTTCCTGGAGAGAAGGACAGGAAGAACCGTAAGGAAATAAGCATAATGAAGAAGGAAAGAACTATCACAGCAGAGGTACAGGCTAGGGGAAGGTGCAGGGAGGGATCGTCCCAAACCCTCCTGTCCTTGCTAGGGAATACTTAGGAGTGAGCTGAGACTGGACTTAGAGCTTTCATTCCCCTTGAAAGTTGGGTTGCAGTCCCACTCCCCCTTCAAGGTCTGTTTATATAAAGCTATCATTAGATAAAGATACATGAGTAATATTTCGCAGTAGTATCTGAAACCTTGGCCTCTGTGATCAGCAGTATTTTGTAGCAGTATCTAAAACCTTGGCCTTCCTGATCCAGATGACTACTCTACCAGGCTGCAGAGATTCTCAACCATGAATGCCAAGGACTGCATGGAATGTGGAGTAGCTTCAACACAGAAGGCTGCAAGCACTTCTTCCCCAAGAATCATCTACAGGTTGTTAGGTAGCCCACTTCCCAGAGAGATGAGATGAGCACCTTGGCACAATTTCCAGGAGAAAAAAAAAAAAAAGCACGAAAAACTTTTTTGTGCACTCTGGGTAGCTCCCCTTGTCACTGGAGACTGTATTGAAGTGGCTCAGTTCCATCACCTGCCCTTGTGACCTGAAGGAACATGTTTGTTGCTGCTGCTTTTTCTTTAGAGCCTGAATCACCAGCCAGTTTTGAAGGTACACGTTAGGTGCATCCCCTCGTGAAACACCATATGCATAGGTCTCAGAGGCTGAACACAAGGTAGGTCTCAAAACTGCTAAGCACTTCGGCACCAAAGTGCTTTTGACGATGCTTAGAAAAAGAAATGCGGGTGCCTGAGAAACATTGGTGTTGAAATCACCAACTCCAAGGGACTCAAGACACTTCCCAGCACTAGGTACGGCCGAGCAAGGGTTTTTACTCTGTACTTTCAAATTAAGTTCCTCAAATAGGGGTTAAATGCTTAAGACTTTCTGATCACCAGCAGAGGCAAACTAGACAGGTGAAGAGGAGATTTACCCATGGCTTAGTTTAAAAATACTACTTATATGCAAAACTTTTCTTCAGAGCAGAGTATACATAAAAAATTTCCCTTTTTCATATATTTCATATCTTATTGACAATTTTGGTTTAACTTCTTTCACTCAGATGTTGTAATATAGAAATTATAAACAGGCCAGTCTAGCTTAAAATCTCAAAGCACTGAGAAACACTAAAAATAAATGTGTAAGTAGTAAACTATGACCAAAAGCTGAGTCTTTTCAAAGGGTTGCTATCAGTCTACCAAGTTCCCATGCAGCACCTGAAAGTTGTTGCCTAATATCCCATTTACTGTGTGACAGCATCCTGATACTCAAAACATGTTTCAAACTATCATTTACTCAATTTGAAACAGAACATTTGGAATCAGTGCTTCAGACCAATGATCTCCAGGATGTGCGAAACAACTCAAGGAAAAAGTATTTCACCTTCACTCCCCACCACCCCAGTGTCCAAATGGAAATATGAAAATCACATCAAACAAGGAAAATAAAAATTTTCTTGTGAAGACTCCTCATAGTTTTAAAAAATACAAATAGGTTCCAGATGCTATTTAAATCAAATTACTAGAAGAAAAGGGCTATTAAAAATTAAAACCACAGATGCAACCTCCAGCACAGGAAGTCCAAAAGCCACGGACAGGCAGACGTTTGGGGGCTATTCTGTAGGAAATCTCACTCTGCGCCTGCCCTGTTCTGCTCTCTCTCTAAGCACCTGCCATGAGTCAGTGACAGAGCACTCTCTGGCCAAACAGGTCTCTCTTTCTGTTAGCTTTCCATTGAACATTCGTTCAGAAAGAAAACTTCAGGTCAGCTGTCATGGCAGCACGACAAGCTGTCAACAAATCACTTTCGCAATATCTGCTTAACTGAAGAATTTGAATTCCCTGCCTGCTACTTCGCAATTGTTTCTAATTACATTAAGTGCATATTTACACATCAGGGAAAAAAACAAACTTCTTGCATTAAGATCTCCACATCTATTTGTCAAAACACTAATGCATTTTCCTGATAGCAGTAGCTGCTTTCGTTCCTCATTTATTTGTCCCTCAAGAAGAGCTAGGCTATAAAACTTTGTAAGCAGTTGCACAGCACACTTTCAGGATTTTGTCTTCCAAGATTTCATATTTGTGGTTATTTGTCTGGTTTCAATCAAGTAAAAAAAAAACCAAAACCCTAATTTATCAAAGCATGTCAAAACAAGCTTATAATGCTTACATGAAAGAGTGTTTGTTCATTTGACTCTCACAAATTAATTTGAGCACATCGAGAATTAAGTGTTTGTCAAAAGATAATTTCAACAATAATAAAGTCCTATTGGGTACAGATAATATTACAGGACTTATCACGAGTTCCCTGGAGCTCGCAATTTCAGTAAAACAGCCTCACTTCCCAAACAACCTGTAACCAGACTGTTCCTCACATCGCTCTTATTTGATTTCTTCCAGGAGAGCAGCTAAAACGCTCCTCTGAGTATCAGCAAGTACCTTGTTCAAAATAAATTAACAGTATCAGCTACTTCTGCATTCTCAAACATATTAGGCTTGTAACAGCAAGCAGCGCGGATCACGAAGCGTGGAGCACATCGCTGTATCTTGTCGTTTTAAGAGTTCTAGGAGAAGATAAAATTTTAAAAGCGCCAAAACCCCCACAAATTGGAGCCCCCGCCCAGCTCACCGATCCCTTTCCTGCGAAACAGGCCTCCTTCAGGTGACACCGCGTTTGGAGGGCCTGTTTCGCCACCCCACCGCTTCCGTTTTACCGTGCTGTCTCCGCGCATGGAACTAGCGGGATGGGTCAGGTCCCAAATTCTCCCACCGGCTCGTGTTGCCCAAAAAGCCAGCGCTGGCATTTCAGGCGTAGATGAGCTGGAAGCTCAGCACACGCACAATAGGACAGAGCAGTGTTTGGGATTTAGATTCCCTTTTATCGCGTGCCCAGGAAAGGACCGCATGCCAGCCGCCAGAATGAAACACCCGCAACCTTTCACTGAGCATTAATTAACCCCACAACAGCCAGGTGCACATGGAAAGACCACGGGGAACTCGAGGGGAAGCTGCCACAGACCTGCCTGCCGGGACTTTCCACGCGAACGAGAAAAGAGGCTTCGCTCTCTAGAAGACCGCGCGCCAGTGACATTGCCAGGCTGCACCCACACCCTGCGTGCACACCACGCTTGATCACGTGCACCTAGCATTTTTGCAAGTTATTGGTATTTCGTACTTCCAAGCCCAGCTTTACTGGCGGGTGGGAGAAGGGGAAAGGCAGGGGTTGTCATTTCCAACCCACCAGCTCTTGCCAGGGCAGCACGTGCTCCCACATCAGAAGAGCCCATTCTGCATCTGCACAGCTGCTTCTCCCACATCTGAGGTCGATGCCGAATCCCCGCAGCATCCAACAGCCTGATAAACAAAAGGGATCTTGGAATCGAACAAATAACCCTCTGCAACATGTCTAAAACCCTGCTGAAATTTTTACTTAGAATAAATCTTAACCCTGGGACCAGGCTAAGTTCTTACAGCCAAAACTGACTGTGCGCTGCCAATATAATATAAAAGCTACCATGAGTGCCAAGGGAACAGCTGAAAGAAGTGAGGAAATGAGAGCTGCCCCACTTGACCACCGAGGAGGGAAAAAACAAGGCTGTGCCATCCAGCAGCCTGGGCATCCAGAGAATGTCTAATCTGACATGGTCAAACGCCAAGTAGGGAGGGGACGTCCCCTCTAAAAACTCAAATGAAACATTAAACAAAATAAAACCAGAGCTGGTTATAGAACCTTAAATAAAGCTCCGAAGTCGAGGGAAACTGGAAACACTGCAAAATCAATTTGTTTTTCCAGGCTTTCTGGAAGAAAAAACAAAATGGAGAAACATTCCAACAAAATATCTTGTTATATATGTTTTTGGAACAAAATAACTTTACTTTGTAAATGGGAACAACTTTGACTTTACATTAAAATGACTTTGACTTTACATTTACATTCTAATCAGCTTTTTATTTTTATTTCAGTTTTTGACTCTCCAAAATCAGCCACAACATGAAACTGCTGTCTTCCACACATTTCCCAATCACATCTCAGAAAACATTAAGGGCCATGTGTAAGGTTGTTTTGGTTTGGGTTTTTTTTTCCCAAGTCTTGATATTGGCAATATAGCATGGCATATATTCCTACTGCAGTCAATTAAGATTATATTAGGAGGAAATTAAGAGAGCAAAACAAAGTGCTAAAAGGTTCAAAATCTTAGACTGAGTGCAGTCTTTGTATCCTAAAGCATACGCAAAAATGGGTCCAAGTCTTTAGCTACATTATCCTATACTGTTTTTCCCCACGGGATCTCTATTTGATTTTGCAAATGTAACATTTAAAAAGAAAATAATGTCCTGAAAAGTTCTAAAATTACATACTAAAAAAAAAAAATCCTTCATGTGAAATAAATCAGTCGGGATTCTCAACCTTCAGACATAAGGCTCACATCACAACTTGTAGAAGGAGTTAGTGATCTGTAGAGCCCTGTCACCAGAAAGTGATACGAGCAAGTGAGTTTCCTTGGTCTTTAATAATCTTTGATGAGTCTGTGTTTACTGAGATTCTCTGGGGGCTCATAAACTTACGCAGTTTGGTCAGATTTTCAATGTAGTTTTTCTATCCAGCTCTTGCACTAGAGGGATCAAAGCCAAAAAAAGAGGACTTTGGGTTTATTTTTCCCCACAATAGATAAATAACTCTATCTTTTCCCTAGGCTTCCTCTCCAAAATAGCAAGACCATTTTGCCTGAAAAATTCTAAATGGAAAATATTAATTGAAGCAGTTAAAGTTTGATAAATTACTGAAAGGTAAACATTGTAATGGAACACATTGGGCAACTCTTTAATTAAGGATATCACCATTGCCTCTGCTACAATGCAGCTTCTTTGGAACTGATGAAATACCAGTATAGTCCTGACGGCATTAAAACGTGACTAAAGGTCAACGACTGGTTAAACTGGAATGTTTCTAAGCCACTTAAATTATTCAGAATTATTTTAGGAAAGCTGCATAAGAAGTGCAAGAGTGCAGTTTTAGCTTCATCTAAATGCGCATACTGAAAATGGAAAAGGAAATAAGGAAACTGTCCTTCACATTGAATTGAAAAGGGAAAAAATAATATCTTGTATACCTTCAACTCACAATTAATCTAGCAGAGGAGAACAGTGCAAGATAGTTCTTGGTTTTACTACTTCTTTCCCCAAACCCTTTCCTGCAAGAGCAAGCGTGAAAGGAAAAGAAGAATGGGGCATTATTTCAGTAAAGAATGTTGTTATTTTAGTTTCTATTGCTTAACACCAGTGAGAGAAGACTGGCAGGAGTAAATAATTAACAACGACCAACAATCCTTTTCTTTTGCTGCAGGATAGCTGTTTCCTGATCCCTGTATATATCTATTGCTGCTTATGTGTCTGTGGGGCTACATGGAGCCTCCTCTAGCCGTCACCAAGCCTTCAGAAACAGGTGAATCAAGGTGAAGATGAGCAGTGGCCAGGTGTGCTCAAAGCAGGGAGCGCTCGTTACGCTGGAGAGCTGGGAGCAAGCCACGCACCACGAAGACTTGAATTTTACACCTCTCCTCCTCTTTCCTTTTTCTTTTAAGTGTGGGGAATTTAATGGTGATGAAAAGTCAGCAGCACTGGCAAGCACGGCGCAACTTTCCCCGGTCGCGGTCGGGAGCATCGCGTGCACAGCGCGGCGCTTCCCCAGCACCTGCGTAACACGCTGCAGCGCGTTCCCTTCCCGAGGCTCAGACCAGCCAACTCTTTGCTATCGACCATTGACAACAAACGGCGCCAAGATATGCGGTTGCTACTAAACAAAGGAGGATTCTCACTGGAGACTAAAATAAGACCTCCCGACCCATTTTTCACTTGCGATCGGCAAGATTTATAGCTGCAACACACTGTCAGAGGTAAGGAGCGCGTCGTCTCTAGACATTCCTTTCCCGTGGAGGCTCTGCTCTCGCAGAATGAACATCACATAGCGTACGATCACAAGGCAAAAAACCAGGATGGCAAAAGTCTTTGCTTAGAACAAATCTACTGGAGTTCTAGGTAACTTCGTAAAGACAAGACAACAATTTTCCAGGCTCTGGTCAGGGAACCGCTACAAAAACAGCTGCATCAATTTAAGATGAGACTACCCCATCAGCTGTTCGCCATGCCCTATCGATTGCAGATCACCACCATTGCAATGGAGCTGGTGCAAGCACGCATCATCTGCTTCAGATGGCCAGCAGGACGAAGGAGGTTCTCCTTCCCCTCTACACTGCCCTAGTGAGGCCCCATCTGGAGTACTGTGTCCAGTTCTGGGCTCCCCAGTTCAAGAAAGATGAAAAGCTACTGGAGAGAGTCCAGCGGAGGGCTACAAGGATGGTGAGGGGACTGGAACATCTCCCCTACGAGGAGAGGCTGAGGGAGCTGGGCTTGTTCAGCCTGAAGAAGAGAAGGCTGAGAGGGGACCTAATAAATGCTTAGAAATATCTGAAGGGTGGGTGTCAGGAGGATGGGGCCAAGCTCTTTTCAGTGGTGCCCAGTGACAGGACAAGGGGCAATGGGCACAAACTGAGGCACAGGAAGTTCCGTCTGAACATGAGGAAGAACTTCTTCACTGTGAGGGTGACGGAGCACTGGAACAGGCTGCCCAGGGAGGTTGGGGAGTCTCCTTCTCTGGAGATATTCCAGACCCACCTGGACAAGGTCCTGTGCAGCCTGCTGTAGGTGACCCTGCTTTGGCAGGAGGGTTGGACTAGATGACCCACAGAGGTCCCTTCCAACCCCTACTATTCTGTGATTCTGTGATTCAGTGCCAAGTCAGCCTGCATAGTTTTGAAAAAGTCCGCACTGATACATAAACTGCAATGAATTAGCTTCTGAGCTGAACCAGATGAGGAATGCTCACATGATCCATTCTGTAGGCCTTACTGTGGAATGGTAAGTCCAGCTAAGACATCTTAACAAAAGGTTGTTAGCATTGTGCTAAATAAGAGTATTATCATTATATCCAAAAAAAAGGAAAGGAAAAAACCTCTCATATTTTTAAGTTTAAATATAAATATAAAGGCAGGTAAATGGATTAAGCTATCTGAATGAATGACTAAAGGGAGATGTATTCCCACTATTTTTGAGATGACAATACTACTTTTAGAAGACTTAAAATGAAGAGGAGGGGCTTGCAAGGAATACTACAATAATGCCCACGTGTGTCGCATTAACTGTCACTGAAGACAAACGAACTTCACTTGCACGCACACAAGTCCCCCAATATAACTCCTGTCACATGCGAAACAAAAAGCTCATCCATGAAAAAAAGTCACCTGCTCGCATAATAGTTAATAGAAAGGAATCAAAAGGGGAAACTGATTTGTAGCCAACAGAGGCATTAGGAGAAATGATGGCCAGATGCAGCCTCTGGCACCGGGAGTCACCACAGCACTGGTCAGTGGAGGCTGGGCAGAGAAGCCAGAAGGAAGATTACTGTCACTGACTGTCTTGCTACTATGCCAGTCTTTTGACTTCTGCTGCTGGCCACCTTTGAGAGAGGACACTCAGCTAGGCTACACAGATCTCGGGCACAGTACAGGACAATCATTCAAACTGTTATATGCTGCCGTGTCACTTCTGCTCCAATGCTCAGTACTGAATTTCTAGGCTTCTGGGTAGGTACATGCAAATCACTTCTCTGTGCTGCGAAACATCACTTGCATAGACCTGAATGGGTTCCTCTACCATCAGATGCTTCAAAAGGGCTTCTTGTTCATGAGCAGGTGAGTTATCTCCAAATGTGGATAAACACAGGAGAACAAAGCAAAGGACTGGGTCTGAACTCTGAGTGCTCAAGTACGTAAAAAGGCCAACTTGAACTGATCTGAGCCTTATCAATTCTGGATCAAGTGACAAATTAATTACTCTTCTCCTAACAAAAGCAGACTGGGAGAGGCAGGAATCAAAGGACACGACACTCTACCATATGTCAAGAGTAGGGAAAAGGGAGAAAACTGTAAACAGAACAACCGATCTGTCACCGACAAGTAATAGTTTCAGAAATCAGAAACAGGGGACTGTTGAAAACCTTTGCTATAAGACTGAATAAGCTTCAGAAAAAATATCCCTACAGCATATGCCCAAAGGAGTAGGATAAGTTGATCTTCCCTTTAGAAAACAACAAATCAACAGTAATCAAAGGTCAGAACCAGCAAAGACCAGCATGAACCACATCTCCACTCCTCATGTATCACACCTACTCCTAACACAGTCAGCTAAGGACAGGATTAGATAAGGAAGCAATACTGTATTTAAACAGGAAAAACTATTTATCAGCCTTAAGATTTCACATATTTTATCCAGCAACAAAACATGTTCTTTAAATAAGGAGCAGAGCCCTGGGAATAGATAGTCCTTTCCTGTCTGTAAGTGTTGTTCATCTTCAGTGTTGCAATATAAAAAAAAAAAAATGTGCTGCAAACCCAGTAAATAAATAGCCAATGTAAGTTTGATGAAAGACTGGCTCAGAAGACCGCTTTTGGCCTGAATAGAAAGATATGCTTTCATCCTGTTTTGACTATACTCATACGTTTACCTAACATAATTGGATGTGGTTAATATTGCAGGAGCCTTCAAGCAGCGCACATTTCCCTCATTAGTGGGTTTAAAGCCTTAATGATATCTCCCATGCTGCAGAAAAGCCCAATTTAGGCTTTAAAAAGTGATTGGCAAGTTTCAACAGGAGAAAAACTGGGGGAAGGGAAAGCAAAACCTAATAAAAGTCTGATCTTGTTTTCTTCAGTCATTTACAAAAGGAAATTTTGCAGTATGATAGAAGAAAGACAAAAAAGTTGAGGATAAACAAGCCAAGAAAGACAATTTCAAAAGCTGACCTTACAGTAACTCAAAGAAACAGGCAGTGGGTAGAAAGAGGGACTGTCCCTTCACGTACCTGCAGCACACTAAGACACACAGATACTTAGTCCTACACAAACTCCTTCTGACATAAACAAGTGCATACGTACAGATTACTGTCAAGTCAGCATCTTCCTACACCTGCAGCACAACCACCTTTTTGTAGTTTCATTATGCAGCATCTTTCTTCCCCCCTGTTAAGTCTCAATAGAGTTGGCAGGGAAGCCTTGCATCTAAGAAACAGAATGTCACAATATACCATTAACTAAATACATGCAAAGGGTTTGGGTTTTTGTTGTTTGTTTGTTTTGTTTTTATTATTGACTAATTTTGACCATTTTCCAGGAACAGAAATTTCACAGGCTGGTTTAGTTTCAAAAGAAGCGTAATTATGTACAGCTGTATTCAGTATTTCTTAACTGCCTTGAACAATCAGTGAAAGGGAGACTTGCACACATTATCAGCCGCTGTCATTAGTGCTGTAATGTACCTAATCCATCTGGTGTTCTGCTGTCTACCTAGGAGCAGGTATTGAACCAACGATGGCTGCAGTATAATAGCACGAAGAAAGAGCATTAAAACCAAACAACACAACACAGCAACCCTAGTCATTTCTCAATACCAGATTGTTCTTGTGTTTGTGTTCCCCCATGGTTTTGCAAACCATTTTTACACGTATACGCGTGGCGAGTGGAGAATTAAAAATGTAAATTTCATCAACATGCGGTTTTGCAGTCTTCGCAGGGGAAGAGGTAGCAGGATACCATGGTGATGGCAGCACTGCAGCCCATTAATAAACTAGAGAAAGACTCGGGGACAGATTCAAATACTTAGACCCATGCTGAAAAATAACTCATTTCATAATAAATCCTGTGAAAGATAAGATGACTGCACATCTCAACATCAGCCGTGGTCTCAACCTACTGATTCATCATGTCTTGATGGGGGGCAAGGGAAGAGGAAACTTGCTTTTAAGCCTTCTAGCCTCCTTACAGTCAATTGCATTGCTTTTATATTGCCAAGGTTTATGGCCCATAGCATCTGAAAACAGACAACCCATGTCTGGAAAAGAGCAAAAGTGGAAAGTTTTTGTTTTGTATTCCATCTGTGTGTAACCCATCTGTTTCCACCATCACTGCTAGCCCTTCAACAGGAGGGATCACCCTGTTTTATTTGCTGTCTTACCTGGACATGTGACAAATACTAGTGTTTGCTTACTCAATCAGAGATTCATAAATCTCCAGCAAACAAATTCACATGACCTACCTGGTTAACAATGTGTTAGCCAGTTAAAATAGCACCCTTACAAAAGCGTGGCTTTCTCCAAGCACAGCTACGGTCTGACCACCACTGCTGGGGACATGATAACCTCTTCCAGGAGAGCTCCCTCCAGCCACAACAACACAGAAAACCTTCCTCAAACAGCAAACCATCTAAGCAACCGCTCAAATGAAATAAAATGTCAGTTAGAGGTTCTCCTCTTTAACAGAGGGTCTTTCCAAGTCAGTCAACCAGACCACCCTCGAACTACTTGGACTTAACTGTAGTCAGCGTTTATAGATTGATTGCTTGTGACCCACCCTGTGGCACTCCAAACTATTGTTATCAATACCTTCCTAAACTTTCAGAAATCTTTATCAAATTCTTAAATGTGTGAGAAGAGATTGTGTTCACCCTCTTTACTATGCGAGGCACAGAAAAACAAAGGTTGCTATTTAAGGGAATGTCCCCATTCTGGACAGACTAGGAATAAACATACTTCGGTAAAGACACACCCATGGCCCACGGAATTAACTGAGACATAAGAATGCGCATAGAAGTAAGTAAATCCTAACATCATTTTATGAATAGTGGTCAACAGAGGCACATGTCAGGTGTTCAAGGTAAGTACAAATGAGCTTTCCCACTTTGCAGGACAGAGATTTCACTTCCTTCCAGAACTTTCCTGTTCTGAATCAGAATTACAAATAAAAATTACAAACTTCAGAGAAGACAGTCCTCAAAATACATTCAACCGAGTTCATTAATATTAACTTTACTAGCTTAAGGTGTCTTAAATAATTCAAAATAGAAAGTTACTTACAAGGAAAAAAAAAAAGAGCTTTTCAATAAAACTTTTCTCTCCACATTTCTGAAACTTCTTTTGAGAACAAACAAAAAAAACCTCCCACCACAACTATTTGAATTAGCAGATAAACCATATCCCAACCCTTTGACATCAGTTCTGAAGTACTAACATTCACTAATGCTAATGTTCAGCTGGAAATTCCCAATGTACTCTTTTACATTTGTTAAGGTGACAAAGCACTTCCTAAATTATTTGCCCTTGTGAACACAGGAATTTTATAGCAAAGCCAAAAACTGAGCTCAGAGCTCCTAAATCCCAGCCTAGAGCCTGATCACAAAACCAGACTTCATCTGACTGGGATTCACAGGATCAGGTGATTCCCAGAACACGGTCTACCAACATGTCAGCTCTTTCTTCAAGGCTAACTGAAGCCAAAGTCTGATTAATTTTACAGTCAATAGCAGCAATCATTTGACATTAGTTTTGTGCTATTAGCTTCAGCATATGGGGAATAAGGGCAATTTGTTGTGCATGTATAAAGAGACATACACAACCCGAAAGAAATGACCCTCTCAATATTTATTATTTTAATTTTAAATTGTCTGCTTGCAAGCATATGCACTGCTACTTTAAAACGTTTAAACAAAACTGGATTTAATTGCTCAGAAAAATTAACCAGCAAGCTCTGAAAGCAAAAAGAGGAAAGAAAAAAGAAATCCAAAATTAAAAGCTATTTTACCAAGTAAAGAAGGTGGCAAAATAGTTACATATACATTGACCAAGCTAGCAAGGTATCCTAATATATCCAGGAGATGGCCATGAAGGCACACTGGGGAAAGATAGCAGATACATCACTATGGTTGTAGGGCTTAGGAGCTCCCACTCCAGCACAGCCCAGTGAGAACCATCAGGTCACAACAGGGCTAAGAGCCCTTGCTCAGCTCCCTGGCAGGGACTGGCACTGGAAAAATCACTCGGGCATCTGGGCTTACGCGGCTGTGCAACAGCACCCACAAATACATGGTCAAACAAATTAATATCAACCAGTTCAGTGCTATACAGCCAAACGCATTCCCTGCTAGCATAATTCTCTTTCTATAATGATGCTGTACCAGCCAAGATTTCAAACTATGATCTAGCAGCTGTAGAAAACCGCTAGGCAAAAAAGTAAACCTTAATAAATTCACTGCTTGGACACCTTTTCACTTATCCTCATAAAGCAGAGAATGGTATTTGGAAGCACTGAATATTCTCAGCTCAGTGAGACTGAGCCTTATTGTACATGTGGCAGGATTGACACTTGCTTGAATTTGTCCTACGAAGGGAGGGAGGAGAGAACATCGCAGCCCTGTACCGCAAAGAACTGGAAGTTCAAGGCACAGCCTGCCACAAGGTGTGATGGCTTTGCTGCATCGGGAACTGAAATGTCACCATGGCACGTAGAAAGAGGCACGTTTTGTGAAGTTTCTCTTATAAGATATGGCACAATTGATGTCTGCAAGGCTCTAGCGGGGACTAGAGATTCAGCATCTCCTCAATTCACAGAGACACCCCAAGTCAATATGTGTGCATCTGTAGGCATATATATATATATATATATATATATATATATATACACACAAATATGCATGCATGCACGTAGGCAGAGTAACAACTAATCCTGGGACATGCTGGTCACCTTCCCCGTCCTATGTGAACCCAACAAAAACCAAGATGAAAGATGTTGAAGGATCAGGAAAATGAAAAAACGTATCTAAAAAGACTGAGGCAGTGAACAAACTCAAAGCACATTCCTTCCCTCTGCTGCCACAAAAAAACAGCTTGTTTGTAAAAGTAAATATCACAGTCAAATTATTAGCACACACTGGAACATCACTTGTGTACCAAACCATCCCACTGAGCAATCATTTTCAAGGGCGGAAAAAATTAAGTTCTCATTATATATAGTTCACCTTTTTTTCCTCATTTATTTGAATAATTTTCCAAATATTGATTTACCCGACACCATACTGAGCGTCACTACTGCTCCAAACTACACGCCCATGTGAAGGTGAGCTGCTAAAAAAGCACACTCCTCATCTGTTTACAAACTGAGTTCACCACACTTTACAACAATTTGGAAATAAACTAGGAAATTCACATGAAGGGATGATGAGGAAGGCATTGATACAACTGGAGTTAATCCTAGGATGTTTAATCTGAAGAAAAGAAACATTTCTAAACCAACCAACCACAGGTGCACGGTCAAGACAGCATGTGTACGCATCTTTTGGCAACAGTACACAACTTCTCATTCCTTAGTTATTTTCACATCACATGTCTCCAAATGAATATGTTAGTGGGTTTATTTTTCAAAACAATAAACCATATTTATGAGAGACGGACTGAGAAACAGCCCAGCCCATAAGCCAGATCAGACTATGGGTCAGATACACAACCAAATTACCACTGCTTATTGAATGACGGCACATCAGCAGGGCTGCTGCGTACAGGCAGTGTCTGTACTCTAAAAATCAAGGCAGAAGTCATCGAGTAAGATCTTGCAGAAGACACACAAGTGACTCTTTACTTGTAAAAGGCCAAACAACACACACACATACCCTCCCTCTCCCACCCCGAGTCAGTTCCTGAGGCACCACACGAGCTGTCTGAAGCCAGTTGTGCATCCCAGCCCCGCTCGGGAGATGCATAATAGCTATCAGTCCATGTAGGGTCATCTGAAGTTAATGGAAGTATGCTGATCTATGCTGGCTAAGGGCCTGACCCAAAATTCACAGAATTACAGGATGGTTGAGGTTGGAAGGGACCTCTGGAGCGCATCTTGTATCAAATTTGGATAGACCTTTTGATAGAGCAATATACACAGATATATATACTGTCCTGGACCACAGCTGAACAATAGGCAGAAAACAGGCTCCTTCCTATTTGGTGGCTGGATTTTATTTGTTTCATGCCACAGGTAGGTCTGAAGCTTTACAGATTTAGCAAAATAAAGATGAGGCCAACAGCTTAGCTTAACAGGCAAATTCTACACGTAAAAAGAATAATTGTGTCCCACACAGATGAACTAAGAGGAGCAGACGGGGAAGGACAGACAGAAGCAAAAAGAAAAGCAGCTTGGGCTACTGTCTTTTCTTTCAAGAGGAATACATGGAATTTGTACTGCCACGTTATATAAACTTCGATGTTACTATTTTGTTCTTTCTTTTACCACTTTATTATTATTCGTTGTTAATCCATGGTTACTTTTTCCACCATCGCAGCAAAGCTCCTGATGAGAAAACAGTGATGTTTTCTTACAGCTATCGGAATGGGTGCACCTTTTTGTATTTTAAAATGTCACCCTCCTTCAGCTGGTTGGCATACAGATTTAAGGATTTGGTCTGGATCAACTCCTAGTTTCCACTTGTGACAGCCACATGGATCCTGGCAGAGCACTGACTCCAGCAGCCTGACAAACTTTGAGTAGTCAGTACTTACCCTTGCCTTTGGGCTCACTGATCCACATTTTTAGAAAATACTTTGGCCTACAACTTCCGAATCATTTAAATTACATACCAGTTAATATGTCTCTTCACACAGCTCCATCTTAACATTCTGCTCCTACATTTTTAAAAGTATGGTTTAATGATCCTCAAGCACTATTTCAAAAACAAATTTTCAATGCAGAAATTAAAAACAATCTGAAAACAGATTACACTTATAATTATCCCGCCTGGCAGAATGCAACAAACATCGTAAACCTATCTCACTCACAACACAGTATAGCAGCTAAAAACGGTCTTAGTGCTCTTAAAAGAAAACTTCTATTCAAGAGATGACTTACCATCGTTGTGAGAAAAAGGTATCATTTACTGCAGCACAGCCCTGCCTAGCATGGCTGAGGTTTCCATGGTTAACCTAAATTAAAATCAATTCCATATTTTTTGGCAGAAGGTCTGTAAGCTAATTTTCATCTTTTCTTCTCCAACTATAATTAAAAACATAGGAAAAAGGCTTCATATGCCTCAAGTATGGAGGTACATTAGACATTTTTCTTTTTAAATGGCTACAACGCTCACCTTAATCAAGTCAAAATTAAGTGGGAAAGTAGAATGTCATTATTGCCTTCTTGTGATTATACAGTTAACAATAAATACACTCCGTGCCTACAGGGGAATTACACCCTGCATGCTAGACTTGGTTGCTTGTTCTAAAAGGAAGTGAACCTTAACACAGATTTGATCTGCAGTCACCATGCACCTCTGTAGCAAGGATTACTAATCAGTAACTCGGACACAACAGAAGAGGGCAAGGGAGCCTAAAAGGCTTTATACAGCAATATTCAAAAGATATTCACAGTAAAGGTGAGAAATGCATAATGTCAAAGGGAAACAGAACCGCATAAAATGAACAGGAGTTTGGCTTCTGTTCACATGCAAAAATCTACTTTGTCCACATAATGAGTGAGCAGATAGGTTCAAAGCGAGAGAAGTGTACAAGTGGTCCACGTCTCTGTGAACGTGGAGACAGGACACAGGATGCTTCCAAAAGAGTCCTCTTAGCAGATTAAAACGACTCTGATTCCATAAAGCTCTTCTGATGACTTCCCAGCAAGCAGCCAGCAAGTGCGCAATCCCAGATTAAGGCCATTCTTTCTACAAGCACTCCAAGGCATGATCTAACATCATAGACAGCTTTAATGAAAGCTCGGAGTTGACTGAATCATCATCTTACCCACTCTGTCTATCAAGCACATCACCCACCGTTTGCAGCCCTTTACAAGTTCTATTTCCCATTATCTCTTACTCTAATATATACACATATAAAGATTAATTGAAAGAACAGCAAAATAAACATGGAATATAGACTTTTTCTATCCCTAATACACTTAGCTTTCAGAATTAGTCCTCCACAGCCCACAAATAAGTGATACTTTGTCAACAAATGATTGCTACAACAGCTGCAGTGTGGTGAATCACCTTCCAGTGGCATTCCAGGTCAGGTAACTCAGATTTCACCTCTGGTAGGTGAGGTACAAATGTCAATTATGGAAATCATTGCCAACAACCAAGCACCACAGAGCTGCTCGCCCACTCCCCCCCAGCAGCAGGGAAGGGAACCGGAAGGGTAAAAGTGAGAAAACTCATGGGTTGAGATAAGAACAGTTTAAGAAATTAAATAAAATTTTAAAAGTGAAAAAATTATAATGCTAATAATAAATGTAATGAAAAGGAAAACATGAAAGAGAGAGAAATAAAACCCAAGACAGACAAGTGATGC
Organism: Opisthocomus hoazin; assembly: GCF_030867145.1. Lineage (NCBI taxonomy): Eukaryota > Metazoa > Chordata > Aves > Opisthocomiformes > Opisthocomidae > Opisthocomus > Opisthocomus hoazin. The sequence goes on along the minus strand of NC_134421.1, from coordinate 10,558,361 downwards.
AAACAAAAACAGCTGCTCCCCACCAACTGACTGATGCCCAGCCAGTCCCCGAGCAGTGGCCCCCCCGCCACCCTTCCCCCCACTTTACATGCCGAGCATGATGTTGTATGGTACGGGATATCCCTGTGGTCAGTCGGGGTCAGCTGTCCTGGCTGTGCCCCCTCCCACCTTTCTGTGCACCCCCAGCCCCCTCGCTGGTGGGGTGGGATGAGGAGCAGAAAAGGCCTTGACTCTGTGTAAGCACTGCTCAGCAATAAGGAAAACATCTCTGTGTTATCAACGTTTCCAGCACAACCCCAAAACATCACCCCATACTAGCTACTATCAAGAAAATTAACTCTACCCCAGCCAAAACCAGCACAGAAAAGCATTTGGGGAGGCGGGGAAGAAAAGAAAAGCACAGTGGGTTTTCCCAAGGCCCGCTCAAACCCAATGGTCTCACCCCCTTTCCCATCCTTCTCGCCCTTAAAGACATTCTGAAGCTAAAAAAGGGCTTTGGGTTGAAACACTAAGTGTGTGCCATGTCTGAAGTGAAAGATGTTAGCCTAGCTTTGTGAACAGCACAGACTCCAAAGTCAATTCTACAACCACTCATCAGCAGACCATTTGGGGAAAGAATGGGTAAAATCAGGTAAGGGGACGTATTTTGCATTTTGACTTCTCCACTGGCAGATAGAAACCCTCACTTAAAGTAACGGAGATTGCTTTGAGTAATTTTAAAATATACAAACAGAAACAACCCTATTAAAAGTCTTAAAACGACATTTATCCAGCCAGTATGAGACAGAATTCTATTACTTGAAAAGTGCTTTTCTCACTCTCACCTTTCAACCATTATTCACATACAACCAAAATCATGTCGGAATAAATTCCACTGGCCTTCATTACCTACCATCCAGCATTATTTATTTTCATATAGAATAGCTAGTGCACAGGATAGCCAAACACTTCACCGAGAGAGCTGACTGTGAATTGAAAAGAGGAGAGGATTTTGCAGTGTGAAAATTCAAGAGGGGAAGAAGAGGGGAAAAAGATCCCCAGGTTAGACATGGAAGGACGCAGAAAAAGAAGGCTGCTTATCTTCAGTAAGTGAAAAGCAGTGGCTGGAACAGGGGGAACAAAGTGGAAAGTGAGAAATAACAACACTCAAAGATTGCAGCTGTGTGAGAAGACCACAGAATAAGAAGATAAAAGCATATAAAATGAAGCAAGTTCATTTGAATTCGACTCATGGGCATTAAGCAAGCCAGAAATGGCAACAGTGCACAGGGGAGAAACGGTTCATTTTCTTAGTGGGGTAAAATTTTCTCATCTGTCACAGACTTTCTGGTTAGTGGTGGGGATGTCACTTAGTCTGTGCCTCAGTTCCTCAGCCGTAGAGCAGGGTGTTGTGCAGAAAAGCCACAAGTGGTTCAGGGGACAGTCAAGCGATACAGGCAAAACATGAACCTACACAGACAGCTATACTTAACAGATCCCTGATGAACTAAAAAGGGGAGAGAGAGAGACTGGATATAGTGACCTGACCTACCTGAATTTTAGAGAGGAACACAAATGTTACAGACGTGATAACAATGACAGATGGATGCACAGCAACAAGAAAGAGAGATAAACCTCTGACCATAAACTCCTGGAGAGAAAGAAAAAATTTGCCAAATAAGAAGGGTGACAACGCACAGACAGATATATTCACACGACAAGGCTGACTAAAATTAAGAGCAGAACGAGTATCTGAACGTACCCTTGAAAGAACGTTCTCTAACTTCAGGAAGATGTTATCTGGGCACCAGCTACTGCTGTGAATAGTGAGTACAGTCTATTTCTATCCAATACACAGGAGAAAAGCATGGGAAAGTTATAGACAGGAAGGAATAGGGCTCCTGCTTGGGGGTGGAAGCAGGAAGAGGTGGGAAATTCCTTCAAATATAGAGAAAATGGGGAAAAGACCCTTGCCACACACAACAACTTCAGCCTAAGAGGCTTGCGCACTGGGCTTCTTCCATTCAGAGGTAAGCTACAGGCAGAACAGAGTGCGACCGGATACAACTTGTTATTAAATAAGATACAGATAGTCACAAGATGAACCTCATGTACCAAGAGAGGCAAGCAAAGCAGACAAGCAGTCTGCAAACAGACTGTCTGGTTGCAGAGAGGATCAGAGGGGCAGAGGAGACAGACAGATGATCAGAGATGAAATTTTCCCTGAGGGCACCAACAACCCTCCTGAACACACGTGAGTTTATCTGACCAGGTTTCAGCATACAAAGGGGCCAGGAAGAAGCAGGGAAGGGATGGCTCTGAGGCAGCGTGAGGTCACAGTGACAGTGTTTCCTTGTAAAAAGCTGAGGAACTGCTGGAAATCTTTATTTTCCCTCTGGCCATTCCCCCTTCATTATTTGTTCTAACCAGTACTTGAAAAATAAGCCTTTAATACATATGTGTACATATATAAGTAAAATAACCAACAGCATATGTAGAAGTCCTTCCTAACCCCAAATTCATTCTCTGCTGTTTGCTGTTTTCAGTGGTAAGTATGACAAAGCAACACGCATTAGCTGCAGGAGGCATGTCCCTGCCCCAAGCAGCCTGCTCCTGCCTTAGAAAGTCTAAAAACTCAAAACAGCCCGTGGCTGGGAGAAAGCAAATAACACTGTCCCCATGTTACAGCTTGAGAACAAGGAAGAGAGCTAGTAAGTGATTTTCACAGGAGGTCAGTGGCAAAACTGGATATTGAAAGCCTCTCTCTTCAGCTTCCATCTGGTGCCTCAGTCACAAGGGCATTGCACCTCTTTTAAGACATTCTCTTTCATCCTCAGAGTGTCCTGCTAAGGGGAGTCTTTGACTGAAATGCATCTAGTGAGTTTATATACCTTCAAGTTTCATTGAACCATGTTGTATGTTTTCCCCCTCTCTATTTTCAGCTCCCTTGCGGTCACTTTTGGTGTGAGCTCAAATTAACGGTATTACCACCTCTGTCCACAAAGCCAACCTTGCTATCTACTTACAGTTCTGTTGGTGAAGTTACTGAAGTCTGTCACTAAGATTTGCCTGATCATCTCAGGTGTGGAGACCACCACAAACATCTGGCGACCGATGTAGTACCTACAAAGAGAGAGAGTCGTTTTAGCAGATAACATCAACCAGAGAACCGTCACCTCCCCAAAATACTTCTGTTGGCTTGAAAACACTTGCCATGAACAAACATCACAGAAAATATATTCCTTAGGCAAATCACTATCTTTTCCCTTCTCTCTCAACTATTAAATGAAGATGCATGGTCCTGGAATTTAAAGGAAACAGCTTAAAACCCTTTACTGATTAAGCGATACTCCGCCAACATTTTAACACCCAGGTTTACACACCATGCTCTCTCCGAATTCTGTAGAAAGTGATGTAGTATCACTAAACCAAACTAGAGGGGCAAAACATTAGTAACCAACAACCCAAACAATCACGAAAGACCTACAAAATCGATTATCCTACAGTTAGCCACATGAAATGTCTTCCCACGCCAAAGCCCTGTCTGCAGTGAGCCCTTCCAGAAGCACCCCCAGGGCGGCTGCAGCAACAGCACACTTCCACCACTTCTGCCAGCACTGGAACCGAGCGCACATCAGACCCCAGGCTCTGCATTACCACAAACATCACCAACTAACAGACACCATCTGAACCTAACGTCATACCAATGAGATTTAAAAAAAAAAAAAAAAGGAGAAACAAGAACGGGGGGGGAAAACAAAAGAAAAAAAGGTTCATCAAGTATAAAGAAATTAATAAAACTTTAGAAGACGACTGGGTGATAGGACCCTCTCACTCTCTGCTCGTTTCCAGTTTAACCTGATCTTTGGAGCCAGAGTCTGTCCTCAGGGGACTTCACACCATTGTGGATGCCGCAGACGTACTGGGACCAACCCCAACCCCACAACTCCTAGGGATGGAGAGCTCCCTTCTCCAGCAGCATTCCCCCCAGCCCAGCTGCTCTGTAGAGCAAGGACAGAGTTCCACCAGCAAGCAGGGGTTGCCTGCAGACCCTACCTTTGCTGACTGCTGGACCAGAAAGACTATGCAGGAGGTGCTACCGCTGCTTTGGCAGGAGAGAGGAAGAGGAGGCTAGAAGGAGGTACATGAGGGCCGGGCAGCTCAGCGCAGGACACAAGAGTCCTACCACAGATGCTGCAATACCGTGGTAATATCAATGCCTAACCATTCTGGTGTGATATAGCTTAATATCAATATATTGCTTATCACCTGTCTACACTGCAGCAACAGAACAGACAAGCAAACCCTGGGCTGAATTAAATTTAGTAACTGGAGGTTCCCATGGCAATGAAGCTGCTGCAGCACTGATTTCACCAGGGGCAAACAAGCCAGACAAATATCTTGATTCCAAAGCAGGGTTTCACAGTCCACCTTGACCCCCGTACCACCAAAACTCATAACAAACAAATGGCAGAGAAGAACAAGAAAATAATTTTCTTCAGTAAGGAAGAGATCTTCTTTTCTTCTCTGGTGGGTTTCAAGAAGGAGCTGTTATTTCCCAAATCCAACCCATGGGCTCCACTCGAAACTTAGATACAGGCTGTATTAAAAGAGAGGTTTACTTTTTCACCTTTCCAAGTTTGCTAAACCTCAGCAAAGCAGCTGTCTGCTAATGGTCAAACTTTCCTTCAGAATCCTAATAGGTGCATGAGACAGAGACAAGGCCTCATTTTAAAGATTGCTTTGATCACAGTCTGGCAAAAGATGATAATGCTCTGCATGCCCCTTTCTCATCTACTTTGTACAATTTCTCTAGCATTACAGAGGCAAAGCGAGCTCCCAATATGAAGACGTGTGCTGCTCCAAACCTACCTGGGATGATCAGCCATGAATACCAACCTCTCATGTTCACACCTGGCTTTACCTTCCCCTCTCCAAGTTTATCAAGTTCCTTGACTCATTCAATGGTTAGTGACTGATAGTCCTCCAACACACAGCTTTTCAAAGGGACCAGATTCCTAGCATCAAACTCCAAATATGAATCAGAAGCTGATTACATCTACAAAGACAGCTTAACCCTGACCACCAAGAGGCACCACACAACACCTCCTGCAAAGCACGTGGGTGTAGGTGTGTGAGAGACAGGTTATTTCAAACTTGGGAAGTTGCAGAGCTCCAGCTCTGGTCCACTGGAATAACAGGACAGTGCTCACAGTCAGAGCCCCTTATGTCACAGTGCACTTTGCCTGAAAGCATTCAGGACTAAAATTTGGGACAGGAGCATCTTCTACTCAAGCTGCTTTTATGAGAAAGTGACTCACAAGCCAAGCTTACGCAAACAAGTCTATTCATCATCCTCCAACTCAGACCAGTCACCTGAACTCCCAGTTCTACTTCCACAGCTAAGCTCTTTCTATTTACTCTTCTCTAACTTTCTATCTATAGGCATCTGTTTTTCCTTTCCTTATCCAGTTATAAATGAGGGCAGAGAAGGAGGAAGAAGAGGAGGGGAAAAAAAAAAGATCTCCTAAAATTAATCACAGAATCCTAGAATAGTTTGGGTTGGAAGGGACCTTTAAAGGTCATCCAGTCCAACCCCCCTGCAGTGAGAAGGGACAACTTCAACTACATCAGGCTGCTCAGAGCCCTGTCCAACCTGACCTTGAGTGTTGCCAGGGGCAGGTCACCTACCACCTCCCCGCGCAACCTGGTCCAGTGTTTCACCGCCCTCAGTGTAAAAAATTTCTTCCTTATACCCAGTCTAAATCTACCCTCTCCTACTTTAAAACCACTAGCCCTTGTCCTGTCACAAGCAGCCCTGCTGAAAAGTTTGTCACCATCTTTCTTATAGGCCCCCTTCGGGTACTGGAAGGCCACAGTGAGGTCTCCTCAGAGTTTTCTCTTCTCCAGGCTGAACAGCCCCAACTCTCTCAGCCTTTCCTCATAGGTGAGGTGCTCCAGCCCTCCGATCATTTTCATGGCCTCCTCTGGACCCGCTCCAGCAGGTCCATGTCCTTCCTGTGCTGAGGGCTCCAGAGCTGGACGCAGGAAATCAGCTGAGGCCTCACCAGAGTGGAGCAGAGGGGCAGAACCCCTTCCCTCGACCTGCTGGCCACATTTCTTTTTATGCAGCCCAGGATACGGTTGACCTACTGGGCTGCAAGCGCGCATGGCTGGTTCGTGTCCAGCTTTGCATCCACCAGTACCCCTAAACCTTTCTCGGCAGGGCTGCTCTCCATCCCCTCATTCCCCAGCCTGTATTGATACAGGGGGTTACCCCAGCCCAGGTGCAGGACCCTGCAACTGGCCTTGTTGAACCTCCTCAGGTTCACACAGGCCCACTTCTCAAGCTTGTGACAAACTGAAAATAATGAAAAAATATCTTAAATTGCTTTTTAAGCAAAATGGTACCTGCTTTTAAGGAATGACTGCTGTAAAGCACACACACTCTACCATCTTTTATTGTATCCCAAATTGGAAAAAAGCCAGGGAGAGAGATTTTACTTTGTCCTACTTTTTGTATATAATCTTTCCAGATTTTTCTAAGATACAAGAAGAGGAGGGTGTGTATTGACGTGCTTCGGAAGTCAAAATCCGTAAGTTAGGAGCATGACTTTCATAATCTTCCCCCAAAGTTAAGGAAGAAGTACAAGAACAGCTAAGTATGACACAAGATCATTTCAGCTATTTCATTTAGAAAACATAGGTTTAGAACCTGCAAAAGCAACAGAAATATGCCTGAGTTTTAACATACTTAAAATCTTTTGCAGGATCAAGGCTTCAGTCACAAACCAAGAAGGTATCTCCCAACTAGATTTTTTTTTTCTTGTTCCAAAATGGCAAGTAAAAGATAAAATCCTCCTGAACAATAATCTATTCTTCCCAAGTAAATAACGTATTCACCCCTGCCACGTAACTTCATTTTGATTCTGTATTACTACATGAGGATATCACCAGCCTCACACAGACTCAGATTTATTATTGAACAAAACCCGATATTCTTGTCAGATTTTAATAAATATGAGTTTGAAAAAAAACAAAAGCCTACCGGCAAGTGCATTACAAATGGATTAATGAATAATTGAGGACAGCACTTTTTATTAACTTTCTCTAGGTTATCTTTTCACAGGCCTCGTCCACACACAAAAGTCCGGACTTTAACTACAGTGATACAGTACCATTACACTGCTTCAACCAACCCTTTGTAATATTTTCATGTAGAGCATTCAGGGTGCAACGCAAACGCTCAGGACTATCTAGCTCAACCCTGTAGAGACAGAAGATGACATTCATGAATGCAGTACGGCATCCTCAGAGCGATGCACCTCTGTCCACATGGGAATCTGCTGTAACACTGCCATACAGGTAAAAATAAATTTCATGACCCATGCATGGGTGTAATTTTCATGTGTAGGTGAGGCCTCAGTTATTTAAGTTACGCTGTTGAGGCAATTTCTATTAAATTTCAGTTTAAACTGCATCCCTCTAAAATAGAGAAAAAAAATCCATGGTTTTAGACCAGCAGCTTCACCTCCGTTGGAAGGTGAGACTGGGAAGACCTGGTACCAGTCTATCACGTGCACGAGGACATCGTTAGCTTCCTCCACGCAGATGGAAAGGCGGACGACGAGCCGTCGCCCCAGCGGGCGGAAGCAGGCAGCCCTGTGCTGCACCGTCCCCACGAGGGCCACGCAGAAGGTTTCTCAGAAGGGTTCAAAGGGCACGGATTTACTCCCACAAGTTATGGAAAAGGTAGGCCACCCTTCAGCAGGTTTTCCAAAGGGGGTAGTTATGTTCTAGTATATTGAGCAAAGAAAGTTAATCTGCATTCAGAGTGTTGTAATAACTGAAGAGGTGACAAACATCCAACACACTCAGCTGCAGCGGTTTAGTTTGTAAGAGCAGAGAAGCACCACTCTTACAGCAATTAATGAAAAGGACAGAGACTTCTGCCTCGTGTTCAGGTTTCACCCAGGATGTGGTGGTCCTGCTTGAAATGATTTAGACATTTAGTAAACGTGTCTTTTCTTTTATCCGAAGGAGAAGAAGCGCCAATCCAGCAACAATTTCTGCTGTTTTGCGCATGCCCCACCATTGCTTTCTGCTGAGATATGGCCCAGGTGTCTCAGCCTAGACCTAGTGCCTGCCACAGCCACAGAAGTTACCCCACGAGGTAGGAGATGCCCGAGATGAGCTGCTGAGTCCAACCATGAGGTGTGGCAGGAGTGGCAAGACGAGAGGAACCTTGGACTGCTCAGTCCCTCCTGCAACACCCAAGCACACCATCTCCCTTTCCAATGTTTGCCAGGGACCCCCTGGGAATGCAGATTTCTGTTCTTAGGTAATGTAGCAGATCAACTGCCTACTTTTAATTTGAAGGACCAATTTAGCATTAGCATTTCTGTGGCCCCAAGTTTGCTCTGGTCACGCTGCATGGTCATCTGCTGCTGACAGCATCCCCCAGGTCCCGAGCCACAGACACGCTCTCTGAGCAAAGCTCACAGCAACGTTGCCTTGCTGTGCAGGACGCAGTACATCATGGCAAAGGGCCATATGTTTTTGCGTAACACCCATGTGGGAAACACCTGCAACCCTTTCACCTTGTTTATAGTGCTGCTGTCAATTCACAGAAGACTTTGATCTCCCTATCTCTTATCAGTCCCGGGTATTACAAACACGTCACACTAATCATAAAACACATACATGCTGTTGGACAATAAACAAGGATTTGTTTTCTATGCTGCAGTCTGGTAAAATACACAAAGATCATCTGGAAAGCTACATAAAACTAGAAAATTTTATTATCTCTGTCTTCCTCAGGGAAGAGCAAAGAACAAAGAACCAAAAAAAAAGGGGGGGGGGGAGGAGAGGTATGCAAAGACACAGAGATTCAAGGAAAAAGGCTAATTTTCTTAGGAGACTTCTCCTTAAAAAAAAAAAAAAAAAGTCCTCGATCACTCTGCCTCTTTTGTTTCTCTTTTGTTTAGAGACACCCATTCACTGCAGGCAGAGAAACGTGAACAAAGAACAGCACACTGCTTGTTTAAAATCAGACTCAAGACTGGCGTTACTTGCTTAATTACTTCAGAGGTCAGCAAATTGATTTGTCACGAGCACTCTCCCCTTCCACCTCTTGCAGGCAACTCAGCCTCTGTAGGACCAAGCGACACGTAACGAACAGCTGCAAAGCCGAAACACGGCCTTTGGGCTGAGAGGAAAGGAAAGGAGGGGACAAAAAATTGTCAGGTACCACGAGTCCCGTTATTGTTTGTGCTGTATTAGCAGCTAGAGGCCTCCAAGCGCCCTGGGCACTAATTTGGCAGGAGTTACACATAAGTAGAAGGCTTATTCTAGGCCTGCGTAGCCTACAATTTAAATAACCTGGAGCAACAAACAGTGGGGAGAACAAACATCCTCCATTTTCCAACTGAGGGACTGGGGCACAGGCAGGTACAGAGGAGCCAGGAATTGCCAGCAGGCACCTATTTTTTTTTTTTTTTTTCTATTTTTTAATGCTGACACCCTGTGAAAACAGAGCTCCTCAGCTGCCATGTACACCTGGAAATCCCACGCCAGCTTTCTCCAGGCAGGAGGAAGTCTGTTGGAAAGTCGGGAAATAACTCCTGTGCCACTTCTGCTGCGTCCTGGGCTGGGACTCTAGCTGGCAGGGGACCTTCCCAGACTATTTTTATAAAGCACTGACAAGCTGAGTATCTCCGGATTAGAGAACCAAGAAATGCACACATTACCACTTAAGAAAAAAAAAACAACAACAAAAAACCAACAACAAAAACACGCAACAGCCTAGAAACAGGTACCCTAGAACCAGGTGAACCTAGTGCACGTGAAAATGAAGCCCTGGTAGCACTGAGCAGTCTCAGGCACAGAGAAAAGTTTCAAAGCACAGCTCTGACAACACACACACACACACGACCCCCCCCCCCTCACCAGAGACTAATCCAACCCCTTGTATAAAGTCATGAAAAAGAAGATATGGCCACAGTGATTTCTATTTAAGAATAAATTGTCCCTCGTTTCCTTTTTTGATGAACTATGCTCGTTTTCGTGTCGCAAAAGCTTTAAAATAAGCACATAGAACTATTAATTTAATTCCTGACTGTATTAAAAATATCATGTAACCAGGATGCCCAGACACTCCTGCACACTTTCCGTGCTGCTCTGTATTGCTATGCATCCACCTCTTTGTCCACATAGCCGGGATTAAAAATGCCATCTTCTACATACCAAGAACCTCCGCGCTATCTCAGACTTGCACCTTGCCAAAAGACCTCTGCTTTCCGATGTGCTTAAGAAAGTATCAAAAAAGAAAGAAAATTGTGGGATTATTTATTTTTTCCCACCACTAACAGCACAGCTATTTTTAAAGGAGCTCCTCGCTTGTCAGGTGCAGCAAGAGACTCGTGGTACAAAAGTAATATGTTTAGGATTGACAGTAAGGAGAAGGAGGGCTGACTGGGCCCATTACAAGCTACAGAGCTGGTAGAGTCTTCCAAGTACCTTACACCAGGGTGCAAACGAGATGTATTTCTGGGCATCTCTAACCCCGACTGGGGTTTAGCAACTTGAGGGTGTCACACACATTCACTAATCCCTTCCCCCTTCCAAGCGAGCAGAGTGGGAGACACAGACTCTGCATGGCTGTGTTAATTCATTCATGAAACGAAGTAGATGACATTTAGACACATATAAGGAATGACAGGGATTAAATTAAGCTCACAAAGTGCCACAAAGAGGGAAAAAGACCCACCACCTCTGAATTATACAAACATATTCAGCCATCTACATCCATTTGGTTTTCTGAGTCCAGATCCAAGTGCAAGTACAAAAACTCATGCCCAGGTTCAGGGGCTGGGAAGAGAAGCAGCAAAGGGGATGGACAGGGATAACGGAATCGTTTCTCTTCTTGCTCCACGCGGGCTGCAGGAGAAGCCGGGTGCCAAGGCAGTGTGGAGCTGCGGGGTCCCGGGCTGTGCCCCTCTACAGCTGGGGAGCTGCCACTTCCCAGGGCTGGCGGGGGTTATTTTTATCCCAGCAACTGGGCTACGATGATTGCCACCACCGCTCCGCTTGCATCATACCGCTAGCGCTGATTAGCTACATCAGTATTCCACTTCATTAACGCGAACTGAAAGCTGTAAATAGGGTAACTGTTTTCATAGGATGCTTCTGGAAAGGAGAAGTACTGTGATATCAATAAGAAACCGGTCCCTCCTCCCACTTGGGCGCACGGTGCTGTTGCTACTGGACGATGCTGAAAGCACTCATAACTCTTCGCCTCAGCAAGATCGCCACAGCCAGGTTTCTAAATCTTTTCCCATGGTGTTTCCCACCAAGCTTGGGAGCGTATCAGTCTGTGTTTTGTTACCCGTGTTTAGACTGCGACATTTTCACCAAAGCTTGTTTTGCCTGTGCTCGTTAAAGCACGGTATGCCTGACTGACCTCACGCGATGGTGCAGCAGATGTTTCCCGTGGGATTCAGCGTTTTTCTGTGCCCAGCCTTTCCGTGGGTTTGTGAGACATGGCGTGAGAGCAGTCTCATCTCGGGCTCTTTGCACCTAATTCAATACCAAAGTACTCTTTAGCCATACCCTGAGAGAAAAACCATCAGGTTACTATTTCCAGAACACTGGATCACTATTTCTAGCGAAGGCTACCTCTGGGAGACAGCAAACTTTCTGTGTCTCCAAACTTTACTTGTAACCATCTACACAGTGTTCATTTGTATGGATTTGTATGAGTATCTTATTTATACTCAACAGTGCTACCTATTTTTATCAGTGCAGTGAAAGAAAAAAAAAAAAGAGGCTACAAGATGGCTGAGAAGGATAAGCAGACAACGTTACTCAGGCTGAACAAGGGCAGCCTTTTCTCCATCATTTCCCCCCCCCCCCCCCGCCACGTAAGTGAGGGAGAGGGATCTTCTCCGTGCTTATCCTGATTTCTAGTCAGCAGCTCTAAGCAGCCTCTCTCGACAGACAGGTAAGCAATTTCTGGGAAACAACAGGCAGTATTACCCTGGCAGGGCTACAGCCATTTCCTACAAGATAAATGGAGACAGAGCAGCGCACTTGAAGAAGATGAGGGATATGACTGCGATGCTACATTGAATAATACGGCTGAGAGAACACGCAGGACAGCGGCGTGCAGTGCAGGGCTGCTTTCTAGTAAAGCAGGGGGGGACCTATCCAAATGGGTGGCCACGAAGCCAGGGAGGGTCCTCCATGTCCCAGAAAGCAGGAGAGCATCCACGTGTCATGTTGCAGGCTCCAAGGAAAATATGGGGACAGGGGACAAAAAGAGGAGAGCATATGTGCGACCATACGGAGAAAATGAAACAGGAAGGAGGTCAAAGGATTTAGATATAATTTGTGACACTACAACATTGCAAGATACAGCAAGCTATAAAACAGCTTGACTATAATAAAACCACAAGGGTAATAAAGTTGCTAGTTACACGCCCATCACTAAACTTCATATAAGCAAATGCGCTTCAAGATGACTAAAACAAAACCCGTGTGATCTGAATTCTGCCCCTCATAAAGCATTTCTGACCACAGGAAAAATTGAGATTTGTATTATTTTTCCTCCCTAAGACCTGACATCAGGATACAAAGAAAAGCCTCTATTTCTGCAACCTTCATCTCATATCTACTTTACTTATCATGGCCAGGACTCAGGTGTGACTAGAGTTTTTCACATCTCCGGTTTTGGTTAGCCATTTTAGCCCTGAAGGAAAGAAAAGGCTTTCAGAAAACACTGAGTATCTCTATCTGCTGAAAAGTCATGTCCTCATACATATCTTCAAAAAAGGTATTCAAAATCAGTAGGCAGCTTCTGTTTGTTTTAATTCTGCACTTCATCTTTGATTTCTTCATAGGCAGGACAGCTCATCTGCCTCCTGTAAAAACAATCAGCAGTGGTGGACGATACAATAGTTTATTTTTGCATGTGTTTGAAATAAAAGTATACATAATTTTCTTTCAGTCTACTCCTTCTTACTGGCATTTTGATCTTAAATCAATAAGAGTTACAATATATTGCACACCCTCCCTTTTAATTCCTTTTTGTCTGTTTATGTTAACGCAGACGCATGCATTTCTGAAATAATACTGTCTTAATATTAATTCCTTAATAAAGTATAGGACTCGATGTACTGACTTTTTGCATCATAAACATAACATGGTGAAACCAGTAAGCCAAAATGAGTTTTGCATAACTACACATGCACATACTGTTTTGTTGAGCAAGAAACAAGACACTTCAACTTCGTCATGGCTACCAGCCTGAGGGTACCTGAAGTTTAAGCAAATGAAAGCAGGGTTTCGTAAGCGGGAAGCAATGGGCAACCCATTCAGGTGGTCTGCGTGCAACAAAGACGCAGATCCCAGCCAACACTGGACAGCCTTAGCCAGCAAGCAAAGCTTCGCCAGACTGGCCACGAGAGGGACAGTCGCTGGGACTCGCTTTTCTTTCCCAATCTGCCTTAAAAAAAAAAAAAAACATGTTGAAACAAAGGAAAAAAAGGATAGTAACCACCTACTGAGCTCCTGGGAACGTACTTTTTTATGCTACAGCATACAAAACGCACACGGGAAAGATTAATTTTTTAAAATCCCTGCATACCTACAGTAGCGTGTACTTTTTCTGTACATTCCCAAGATCTACACCTATATGCACAAATCATTTAATTTTGTTAATGCATTACTAAATGCACACTAAGCCCAATAAAAGCCATTTCCCAACGCTTTATGCATTTATCAAGAAAGCACTAGCAGAACTCTTTACAATAAAAACGCTAGCCGTACACATGACCAAACTAAATTATCTAGGGAAATGGCTAATATCTGACCATGTGGAAACATTAGAAAGCAGGGCTTTGTTATAGGACTAGAAGGAAAAAAATAGATGTATTTTCTTACAGAAAAACTGCAATGATAAAAATATTTTTAATAGTAAAAAAATGCTGCAGCTCCAGGAAATTTTCCTGAATCAATTCAATCTGTGTCGTGCCAGACTTTAAAAACCCATTAAAAATAACCATGATAAATTTCCTAACCTCTTTCAGTGCACCACGCAGAAGACAAAGGAAACTGCAATTCAACAGAGATAGAAAAGAAAGAAACGAATGGAAAAACCTGATAGCTTGTGTGTCAGCGGTAACATCCTCACTAACAACAACAGGCAAATCCGCGCCACAAAGGACGAGAGGAGCAGGAGTGATGTGTACAGCTGACAATGGCACTCCAAAGTAATGACTTCCAGGAAAATTTGCTGTTACAAATGGACAACACGCTCCTGAGAAGTAGTTGAGTCACGACTTTCATAACATGGCAAATTATTTCAGCCTAAACTGGACGTACTGAAAAACAGGACGTATATGGCTCTGGTAAGGCAACTATGTGGATAACATCCTACAAACAGCTAATATGCTCACCTGGTTTAAATTATTAAACCTCGTTGAAGTCCACGCACGTTCAGGGATTTTTCTCCAATATTTAATGCGCAGTCATAAGTCACAGATCATGTTCCAAGCAGTAATATCACTAAGAGCACTGCCTAGCTGACCTATTTTCCATTTACCACACTGTACATATTATCAGTTGTAACAAACATGCTTCTTCTGCTGCTCCCTTTTTTGCAGCCGCGGGGGGAGAAGGGGGCAATTGTATAACAAATGGCATATATGTCACCGTATCCTGCAACAACCCAAATCCCTGAGGACAGAGGTACATGTAGCTCTCTCTTCTCACATGGACGTACTCTTTCTTTCACTATCGAGCAGCAGGTCCTGTTCACCCACCTCCTCCTCCTGAAGGCAGCCAGGGCACAGCGTATCACACCGACGCCAGGACCCAGCTCCCACGTGCATGCTGCACACTTTTGAGCTCTTTTCACAGCTGCATTGAACAGCTGTCCCAGGCCCGCATCTGGCTGTCCAGGGACATGAGCGAGATGTAGGCCCAAGAACATCTCCTGTTTGTCTTGGTCGTAGCTGCTTGGTTAAAGACCTCAGGACCCCACAAACCTGCCTCATTTCTGAGTTGTGTGAGTAAATGCTCTCATCCAGCACCACCGTGCTATGTTATTCCCCAAGCCCTCTGGATCTCTGGAGTCTGCTGGAGCGGTTCCCTAGAGCCCTTCCCTCCAAACGTTCCAGTGTACATGAAACACCAGCAGTCATACTTAGAATTTCTGAGGAGACAATTTCTGAACAAAAAATTTAATTGCTCAAAGTCTATCTAGAAAAAAAGGTAAAATAAGTAGATTGAAAAGCAGACCAATCTAAACACTTCATATTCCTTCTAAATATATAGGCATTGGGGCAAGATCAAGTGACTTGATCCTCACGCAACAACAGAGGCACAGAAGAGATACAACCCACTGAATCTATTCATAACCCCTATAAACAAAGGGGAAAAAAATACAAGCTTAACTGTAGGATGAGCCATCACTGAAGTAAATATATTGATCTATCAAAAATGATTGAAGACTGACAATAAAAGGGTTATAAATGCTTAGGAGAAAGAGAAAGCAAAACCACAAAAGCAACCCACAGAAAAACTCCCACCTGCATTCACAGGGAAAAATGGACTGGAACAATAAAACACAATGGCAGTGCCTGTACGTCTCTGCTAGCTGCCCCTCCCAAAAGCTGGAACAACCTTGCTATAAACCAAGCAAATGAAAATGCAAATACATGAGCAATCATCTGTGGGATTCAAATGCTTCGTGTCCTGTAGGCAAAGCAGGAAGGGCAAAAAGGTAGGAAAAGCAAGGGGAGGCACCACTTTTAATATTTCTAATTCTTGATCACGCTCTCCTCACCTGAAGCCTTTTTAATCCAGCAGAGACCTTACAGTGAAATGCCAGCAACACTCGCCTGTCCCCTGGCCTCGGCGCGATCTGCTGCTCCGACCCCTCCGGCAGCAGCCGGCAGGCAGGGGCGGCCTTTCGGTGGATTTTGGGGGTGCCAGCCACAGCGAATCGCGCAAACAGCTGCCTGCGGAAACCCAGTATTCAAAATGGCAAGTTCAAAACAGGCACGGGATGGGGAAACACGCCAAATGCAACGCCCAGAGTGGTCCTCTGACCACACATAAACATAGTGGTGTATCAAAGGGGTATCAGGGGCTACCTGAGGGCTTCCAAACAGTGTATTTGTGTAAACATTTTGCTAAGGCATGAACATGAGGAAAATTACGGTCGTTTCACAAACTTGATTCTGTTCTTCACTACTGATGCAGATCCAATTGCATTAGTTATTCGGCAAAAGCAAATAAAATGCCACTGACGCAGGAGAAAAGTTGGATCTGTAGCAAGAATAAGTTGAGGTACTTCAAGCACTAACCTTCCAGTTTTGCAATTTACTTCTCTGCCTCAGAAATCAAAATTTGAATTATTTTAATTGTAAGTAATTTAATATTTAACAGCTAACGCCTTTCCATGTGACATTACATGATAATCTGACCTATTTTAACATTTGTCTCTGTGCTGCACTTGTAGACCTACTTTCCCTTTCCCCTGCCCCGTGCACAGCTTATTTCCTACTGGGCCAAATGGACAGCCAGTGGACATATAAAATTGTTAGGCTGCTTTGATAACATTTCACTTTGGCCCTTCACACAGAGTATTTCATAAGATGTTCCATGCAATAAAGGGTCCCAAAGAACCAAGATCCTCTCATAATGTCACTTTGACAGACTCTGCAGCAATTCCCAGTGTCCTTGCCAAGATCCTTTTTCAATAAAATAGATTCCAACATTGTCGGAAAAGCTTGGATTATTGCTAAGTGATAAAATGTCTATTGCTAGCCCTTACAGAGTCAGGACATTGCTCCCAACTCACTCCTTTTTCTGTAAACTACTTCAAGACGTCTGGATACGTCTTAACATTTGCTGTACAAAACCTGATTTTATTCAATAGGCACCATCATCCAAAAATCGAAGTTATATAACATGAGAGACACCTAAAAACATTGGGTCATGATCCTGAAATAGTCATGGTTCTATGCCTCTAACAGAGATACACTGAAGTAAACAACAGCTTGAAGGCCCAGACCACTATTTTCAGGCTTGTTTACATGGGGGAGAGAGGAGATTCTGGGACAAGATGTGGTTTGAAACTTAATAAAGTTAAACTAGAAAAAAACTCCTCTGGGAGCACACCCCTATCGATACAATAATTGCTGGGTAGATGGTCAGCTTTTTCCCTGATGTAGTTTGTGTTATTCCAAAGCTGCTGTGCCTGTGCATTACATTTTATTTACATTTACTATACATTACTATAGCTGTTTAACTACACCAGTACAATTTTATCAACATGACTACAACAAATCCTCCTTCAAGATGAACCTTCAGGTGTAGCCACCAAATTTAACGGAAGGAAAGACAGATTCACAGTCCCTAGGGTAATGGTGGCTCAGCTCATTCCACGCTCCCCAAGCTAGAAAAAAACCAAATAGAATAACAACGGAAAACAACTTCTTCCTCTGCAGTGGGGCACACTTTTGCCTACTGCCTGATGAAATCATACCCAGTTCACTACCAGCAGAAGGTCTGACATAAAGCAGACTCTCCAGGGAAAGAAGAGAGGTAGTGGAACAGAGAAAAAAAGGGTAATTTGAAGATGGTGCCAAACCAACAAAGAAAAAGGAGATATTTTGTTCCCCTTACTACTAATAAAACATAGTAGACTAAAACTGATCCCCAGACTAATAGGGTAGACGAAAAACTAAAACCTATATATGACAAAACAATAAAAAAGTAATGAAGAGATTTATGTAAGTACATAAAAACCTTGGAATGACGTAAAAATTGTCAGGTCATGTTACTGTTTTCAGCTCAACGTGGATAAGACAAACAAGGAGGAATAAAAATTAGAGCATGGAGGAAAGATAGCATAGGGCTGAAGGGGATGGAGAGAAGGAAGAGAAAGAACACAAAACCAGAGCAAAAATATTGGCGGGGGGGTGGGGAGGGGAAGGAGGGCGGGATTACAGCACAAAGCATCTATACAAAGCCCACAAGACAAAGTTGTCAAAGTAAAATGAAAAAAAACAAACAAACCCCAGAGCCAACAAAGTGGTGGCACCACTGAGGGACAACAGGCAGCAATGGAATGGGAAGTACCTCTGTACAAATCAGGCGAAGAGGCAAATATGACTATTTCAAAGAAACTAAGTAAGAGACATCCCCAATCCACTCTTCTGCAATGCTCGGGCATCCTAAGGGGAAGAGGACCCCCAAGGTTCTTTCTAAGGACTCCCCAGCACGGCGAGAGAGGGTCTAGCCAGCATCTGTGTCTCCCTCCTGGAGCTCCTATCAAGGTGGGCATGAGGAGAGGACAGAGCCGTGGGTGCTCCAGCCTGTGGTGGGGTCCCCAGAGAATGGGGACATGCAACAGGCTGTAGATTTGCAGTTTCTTCTCTGCCTCCTTCTTCTCCAGCCCCTGGTGGGGGATAAGTGGGGAGGGGAAATCCCTTTTGCTTGATGCTTCTCATGGCACACGAGAAGGCAGTCACGAGCTGGTTTTGGATTTCTTTGGGCTGCTGCAAAGAAGGGTAAACCACCAGTGGGGAGTCACCTGGCGAGGCAGTAACGTGGCTCTCCTGCGAAGAGCTGGGCAACCAAGGAGGGCAGGAGGAGCTCCCGAGTTGCAGCATTAGTTTCAAGGTGACCTTCAAAGGCTGCCAAGAAAGAGAAGAGGTGTGGGCAAGAGACATTCAGAGATGATGCATTTTCCTCCCTCTGCGTAGAGCAGGGGGAAATGATTTAGGAATTTCATTTCAAAATTGCCACGCATGGCACTGGGAACACCAGTTCATAATCAGATACACAGCTGGTGAAGTCGGAGACCATTAATAGCTCCTGGATGTTACATATTGCACGTGTCCTCTTCAGGCTGGCATCAATACTTCTGGGTGCTGTAGGAAATTCTAATGAAAGCATTTAATATGCACAGCCAAATCTTTCAAATAGAATTGGTATACTAAAATAATGCCCAGATTTTTTAGCCTTTTAAAAGCCCTCAGCCTCCTTCTTCCCAAATGGTGGAAAAGGGGAAAAAAATACAATGTGGACTTTACAGCCTGTTAAGAAGATTAACAAATACAGGCTTTGGTAGAAGGTGAAGAGGGTAGATCAAGGTGAAATTAACTGTAGGAAACTAGTTTTTATAACTGTGGGGTTCACTCAGAATATTCCTTTCCCCTGCCTACAATTGGAATGACACAGTCTGATATGCAGGTGCTGATCACAACCATGTTACATGATAAGAGGTGGCAACCTGTTTAGCAGTCCCATCCCAAGCCCCTTAAAATGATGATTTTAAGCATTAACTATCTAAGAAGCAGACAGTACAGATTAAAGATCACTCGTGTTTTATCTTAGGTGTAAAATGCTCCCCAGGCAGCATGTTTTCAAACAAAACTTCAGTGTTCAAATAATCTTAACCTGGAGCTCACAAGGACTATGATTTAATAGCTACGTGCTGCACTACCAATGTTCAGGGAAACAGTGGAACTAAGAAACACCTTCCCAGGAGCAAATGGAGGTGAAACCAGTCAAAGCTGACACCTGCACACACAGAAGCAGACTGAGATTCAATCAGGTTCCTCAAATGCTAAGATACAGTACAAGGGCCTGCTCTGCTGCTTCCCTCGTCAGTCTTCGGAACTGACGCAGCCCCAGCCCATGTCACAGAGCCTTACTGCATCCATCCAACACCATCCCAGCAGAGCCGTACTGACCAGGGCATCTCCCTCTATGCCAACTGCTCTGAATTCAGAAATGAGCATCAGGAACGTGGTGCAAGCAACAGGCACTGTCCTTTGCGGCCTTGCCAAGTGCATATTAAATGTCTGTCTCGTTTGGTCGGATTTCCCACTCTTTCCAGAGGTGTAAAAGATTACATCAGGTCTTTGACTCACATTGGCTAGAACAGCTGCAGCAGAGTCATGGAGCAGTCATGGATGGAGGAAAGAAACTTGGAAAAATTTCAGCAGGGAGCCGAGGCATGCACCTCAGCCAACCCAGGGCAACAACTGGAGTCTCAGAGAAGAGAAGGAGAGCTTTGCACACAGAAGAGTTCACCACTTGTATCAAACTTTTCCATCCAAATGGCTTTGCCTGTGCTGGAGGCTGGGACTCCGACATTTCAGTGGGCCTTTGAGTCTGTTTGTGAATACCTAGAACATAAGTGCCCCTGGACCTGACGGGACAGCAAGAGACTACAGTAACAAATCAACAGCCATCACAGAGTAGACAAGCTCAAGTTGCAAAGCTCTTAATGGGAGGTCATAGTAAACACGTAAGATTTTGTCCATGGCTAAGAAAATCTCATTAATAAATGCCTTTAACCTTACTAGCACACTAATCATCAATTCGCAAAGTTGCAGAGACCTAAGGACATTTGAAACACAGAGTTAAACTAGTCAACTGATTTACCATAAATTCTGCCTATAAACTGCATCCCCCGGGTCTCCATATGCAGAATGTAAAATGCTCCATAATGATCAGGCAGCCCACAAAAAACTACTACAACTGTAACAATAACACTAGACTCCAATTCTCAAAACAGCGTGCCACTTTTTGGGTAAATCTTTAGGCATCAGTCCCATAACAGGCTATGTTTTTAAGACCAATTAGCTCTAGAGAGAAGAGGAGAAACTGGTGATAATAAACCCATGAGTAATTCACAGAATTTGTTCCAGCACCTTGATTTAACTCTTGGAACTAACTAGAACCAATTCCTAATAATGCTTAAGTGTGGGGGTCAGATGAAGGTGTAGCATTTTATTGTGACATTACATTTTAGCCAGGAATACTATTGGGTTGGGGTTCTGTTTTAAAAGACAAATTTTTAAAAATAGGTTACTATTAACAAATCCTGAAAGCGTTAATTAAAAAAAAAGAAAGGCTCTGAAAGTTTAACTGAAGAATATTATGATTCTCCTATTGTTCAGTCAAGTTTTGAGATAATCTTTTCCATTTCAAAGAGAATGGCTAGCACATTACACAGAGGAGCAATAAAATCGTCTACATGCAAAGTGCTGTCAAAAGAGAGGGTGGGGAGGGGGAAGAAATACTTTTCCCCCCATTAACTTCTTTCAGCTACAATAAACCTAGGTGTTTATGTGTACCAACAGCAGTTAAATATTTTTCAGGCACAAATGCAATTGTTTCTTTTATGGCTCTGATTCAGCAAGGTAGATAAACTTCTGCCTAACTTGAAGCCTGTTGAGTAACACCATTGACTTTAATGGGATTACTCACATGCTCAAAGTAAGGCACATGTTTAATTGTTCTTCTGTACTGTATCCACAGTTTGCAGGTATTTGAAGGAAAAAGAGATAACTAACAACAGCAGTTCTGAGGCTGATCAAGAATACTACAGAGTCAAAGGACTTTATCACAACACATAACTGAAGAAACACAGTGAGGGGAAAAAAAAAAAAGTCTTGACACTATGAAAGACTTGACTCTGGCCATAAAAATGTATCACTCTAAGAAAATAAATATCCAGGTAAGTGAGGCTACCAAAAATCTTTATCAGCTTAAATGTGAAACAGAGATTATGAAGACCTATGGATAAGAAATAGTAATCCTGTTTTATCTCCCTCTCCCCTATCCTCACCCAGGCATTATTTTCTCTAGCTGAAATATGGAAAGTAAATTGTTTAAAATATCAAAATAAAGGAAGGACCACAGGAGAGGTAATAAGTCCTTTAGAACCCCAGTGTAAAAGAGGAAATCAAACAGGATAAGATTGTTTCATAAAACTAAATTATTTCCTTACATAAACCTTCAGAGACAAAGATGAGAATACCCATCCTGGGATTACTCTTTCCACATAAAGCAGACTAAGGCTAGAAAGGTTTAAAAAAAGTTTCTGAAATTAAAATGGCAATAAAGACATTGCTTCTTCAGGTATGATGAAGACATCAGCTGTTCCCTGCAGGAGGAGGTCCTGCCCATATCACCCACAGGTTTGCCCCGAGGTGCTTGAGGAAGGCAGAAGGAAGGATAAAGCTTGGAGAAAAGTTCCAGATGCCAAAATCCCAGAAACACATGTCCCTCTTCTGTCCACAAAATGGGAAAACCTCAAACCTCCACAGTGACTAACCAGTGTCCCTCAGCCCCGACGAAGCCCGTTTCTTGTCCACAACTGTTTGATTATGGACCCACCTGCAGAAATGCTAGCTAGTGCCACCTGCAGTGACATTTTTGGGGGAGAGGAGAAGTCAAGCGTTAAGACAGAACCAACTCCGGCTGCACAGACTTCTGAAAAGCTCTCAGCTGCCTGCGTGGCTTACAGTCACAACTCACCCCTGGATACATTTCAAGTTAGTGACTGGCTCCATGATCTAGCCTAATCCTTTAAACCACTCAACCATTTAAATAACCAGGCTTGATCTTGGTTCTAATCATGACTTATTAGAAACTCATTTACAGAGTATTAGGAAACTTTTAAGGAAAAAAAAATAAAAACCACCACCTACAGATCAGACATCGAGTAATTCCACAGACACCTTAAGAAAAATTGCCTGTCCCATTTTAAGTTGGTTTCTGTGTATTACTTCAAAACGTGGTGAAGTAACCCACTGCAAAACAAGCTGCTCTTTATATGGAAATGCAGCTCGATTCACATCTGTGTTTTCACAAGATGCTTCAGCAGCGCATGTACACATCCATTTCTGTGCCTGCACCTTGACATGCCTTCTGTGGTACTGTGCTGATCCTGGGATGCTTATGCTGGAGCCCAGCAGAGGCTCAATTCAGATGGATGCAGTTTGCTGCTGGTGGTTTTATTAGGGACTGAGAATGGCTTACAACTGGATCTCATCACAAACGTTCTCATTAGTTCCTCCTGCCACTTGAAAATGCAGATTTTGAGCTCATTGACTCTCTTTGCCAGTTCACAACCTGGCAACCCTGTGCTCAGACACCCCGATGGTCTTCTGCTTTTTAGAGATTGCTTAATCGAAATCCATCCTCTTGCTACTCTTACACCCATCTCTCAATCTCTACCTTATTTTGTGCTTGTCCTCCTTAGCACTTACTCTAGTACTTAGTTGGTCAGACTTCTCACGGCAGGCTGAAGTCAAGAGTTAGAATAGGGTTTGACCTGCTTCAAGCTGTTTCAGATGCAAAAGGATGCGAAGAAAGAGTGTCATTCTCCAAATTGCATTGAATTTTAATCTTCTGTTCTTACTCTTTGATTATACCCACTGAGGTCTATATTATGAACTCTTACACTCTTCCTCACATCCAAATGCACTGCTACAGCCGAAGGCAGAATAGGTCCATTCATCCCAGAAGCAATCACCTGCCCGCCTGGGGCTACATTGTGGTGGTGTGTTCTTGGGCCAAGAATATATTATTTATTTTGGCACTGTTCTCCAAATCAGCCATACATGCGTACAGTGCTGTAGAGTCATAATGATGCAATCACAGTAGAGTGGTCAAATGAATACGAAGTGTATATATAAAGTAGAATTAACTCACTGCCTCTACAGCTCTGCTTATGTTGTAGCAGTTGCTTTTCCGATTCCATAAAGTACTCTCCCCTTTTATTTCTCCTCTTCTTCTTCACCCAGAAGCTCTCTGTTTCTCTGTCTGCTACTACCATCTACTTCCGAACAGTAGCCATAACCAAAAATTGAAATGGAACAATTGGATATAGTACAAGTGAAAGTAAAGTGTCAAAACATCAAAGTTTATCTAAAAAAATAAGTGACATAAGTCACTATTTTCCACAGAAACTAAGACTACTTCCCTGAAAGACTCTTACCATAAAAAGGAGAATATTCAACACAAATCTTAACATCTATCAATACATTGCTTTCCAAATAGGGTATTTTTCAGGTTTTATTTTTGGTATTAAGAACAAGCACACATACTTTAGAGGAGGTATTTTTATAGAAGATACATCAAACTATAGCTGAACTAAGAACTACCACTCTGTTGCAGGATCTCCTCAAAAGTCACATCAGTGGCTTGGATTCCCCTATTGAACAGAAATTCTCCAACTCTGTTTTTGCACCAAACCAGAGCTCTTTGTTTCTGCCTTGGCCTCCATCTTGGGCCATCTCTATATGAAAATAGACAGTTTTCACAGCACACACTCAGAAGCAAAGACTATATGCATTGTCTCTCTCCATAAAAGAGTAATACCGTCACCTCTCCTTTGGATCCGCACATGGGAGTGAAGAAAAAAAAAATGCTGTTGTGACCTACAAAAGCCTTACTTGAAATAATTCTCTACGACTTGAGGCCTTTTGGAATGGAAGGGATATATTGTTTTGACTTGATTAAAGCTGAAAAGTTGATTTGACATCCTGTTGTCAAGGAAACCAATTCACACACAAAAGAAAACAGTTGTGATGGTATCATTCAGACTATTCAAGTGACCTTAGAATGAAAAAAAGGCTTCAGTTCCAAAGATTTGTATTCAACTCACTTCACCACTGTAGAAATAAAGATCATTGCTCTTTATGCTTATTGGAAAGCAGTTTTCGATCTGGAAAGAGCAAAATGCCACATCATCTTCCAACTGCCAGATCAAATACTTTGCTGGGACCATACACATAAAGACACCTACCATTTATTGCCTATTTCAAAGGACCACAGAAAGAATCACACGGAAGACATATACGGAAGGAGAAGGAATTTCTTTAATTGGCAGTACCATGATAAATATGCCCAGACAGATACCACACCTATTGAACAGTAGCTCGCAAGCCAGGTTGTAAAACATCCTGCTTCAACTACAAATAAAGCTTACCTCGAGCACAGCAATGTTTGAGCCTAGCTTTTTTTTCCCTGAGAGATACCCAAAAGCAGCATTTATTCTGTCAGCCTCCTAGATCCCTCACAAATTAAGTTTTTCATGCACAAAATAAATGGCTATATGTGAGTTACGCTCAACCTGCACATTGCTCCTCCCTAGGGGATCTCAAGGAGGCAGAACTGTCCTGGCTGACCACTATCTCCACCATCCAGCTTTGCAGCCCATGCATGTCTCACAGAGGTTCCATGCCCTAACAGCTGTGAGTAGATTGGAAAATGAAACTTTCTATCTATCCGCTCACACGCTGTAATTACACACCTCTTTCTCCAATGACATAGCCTCTGCCTGGCCGACTGAGTAGACAGACAACTAAATAGCAATTTGTCTCGAATTCAGCTTAGAAAAAAATAGGCATGATATTAATAAGGAGGGAAATACACTGAAGAATGAATGCCAGTGTTTTTACATTATTGTCATTTAAGGCCATCCCACCAAAGGTCACAGATAATAAGCCTCAGTCATTTTCCATTTGTTACACAACATACAAATTGCCACAGTGTTAATGAATATCTTTCTCCATTCCTGGCCATCCAAGACACTGTATTATTTCCTCTTAGACAAGTACCTAACTCTTGGAATTCATTATTTGCATCACTTCTTGCAGCACTTTGTCCTTAGGGCTGAGCATAAATGCCCCAAGGCAGCTGTGACTGAAGCATCAAATGCTTTGTATGCCTGAGTCTGACTGCTTTCTGATAGAGCTTTTTCCTGGAAGATCATGCAAAGCATATTTATATCATTTGTGATCAAAAACACACACACACTCATATGTCCTCTCTTACAAGTGTCATAAACCCCTCGCAGAACACAGAAAAAAATTTTTGACATTATCTGTACTGCGTGGCTATTGCTTGATCCTTACATATTGAAATAACAGTCATGCTAGAAACACCAACTGACCCCAACAATAGAAGCTACCACGAAATAACTGCATTTCCATTTCAAATGACGACAACTGGAAAGTAGTTCTTGGAACAGAAATGACATTCACAGAAATGGGGCAGGGCTTGTACGAAGGGTTTTACTGCTTAAACCCTCTTTACTCCTAATAAACTGCTAAGGTAGCACAGCTGAGCTACAGAGAGAGGAATGCCTCATTTCTATTCTGTGCTTCATTGTCTTTTAGGTTTAGGAATTTTGTATCATATAGCAACAGCTGAACCAAGTTCATGCTATTTCATAAACTAGGTGTTTTAAATTAAATTATTATTTCCACTGTTCACCATAAGTACAAAGAATATGCAGATGAAAAGAGAATATTGAAGGCTGCTGGCTTTGTACAGTTCTGAAAAAGACTAAACTTTACGTGCATAACTAAAATTAAAACAACAAGAATGAAGTCCAACACCAAATACTGAACTAAAATAATCCAAGGTTACTTTCTGCACGTAATCAACCTCCACCTCTGCCCCCCAGACTGAAACACTTCACTCCGCATTTCGATGAACATCTTATCTTGGCATTTTCTCCTCTCCTGCCCAACAAACCCAAACAGCAAAAGCCAGAAAAGAATAAAGGTGGTGGCACTGCTAAGCTTACCCACAAACAGGTCCATACTCCGTTATGAGTTTTGTGTGGTTTTCCCAAAAGCCCTGAATAAAAGAAAAATAACAAAGTATTTTAGAACAGTACTTAACAGAAACTCTATTACACAGCGTTGCTAACACTCACGCCAAAGCTTCAAACCTCAACTACGAGAACCACAGTATTAGCTCTTAACTTCACCTTTCTCTCGTTGTCCATCTGTGACACTAGAATCTAGAAGTGATGACTGAATAAAAAAAAAAAATCCCAACCCCAAAAATCACCTGGAAAGCCTTGAAACATGTTTTCATCAGGGTTTCACACTCAAAAATACTTTACCATTTCATGGGGTGTTTTTTAAACTAATTTCATGATTGGGGTCCTGACATATAATTTTTTCCTGATATACATGTGGATGGAAAAACTGACAGAGAAATTAATAACATAATAAGTATATGACTTCCTACACAAAAGAGAAATACAAGGAACATGGAAAGGTTGACTTGTTTTGGTTTTAGTTATACAACTAAAAAAACCCCAAACCTGCAAAGTTGCATTTTAGCAGGAGGCAGTCACCTAGGATAGTCTGCAGAATAGTAAACAGATTTATTTTAACAAACTTTTAGAATTTTTACTCTGTTTCATTTTCATAATTGGTGAAAATTGGTATCCATTTATATAAATAAACCTGCCACTCTACTAAATTGTTAGTGTACTAAATGAATTCAAATTGATGAATTTCAAAGAAGGTGTGCAAAATGTATCCCCAAAAGTGAATATAAAAAAAAAAAAAAAATCTGTTTTAACTGCGATATTTGAGAATCATACTGCATTGTGTTTATAACTTGTCTATGGAAAAATAACACATCTGACTGCATTAATCTGCATTTATATTAATTCAAGAATGACTATCATGATCTATCTTCATTCTTTAGAGAAAATTCATGAACAAAGTAGAATACTTATTCCTCACACTGAATCTTTTATATATTTTTATGACACAAGAACAATATGAACAATATGAACAACTGTAAATACATTAGCTACAGACATAATTAAACAATACCATGTGTATGCTTTGGGAGCATTTTACCACACTAACCAAAAGAAAATATGATAAGCAAAAGTAGTTATCTTACTTATCACCCTTGGGTGTTAACTTGTCACACAAATTAGCAAAGCACCTGCCACCAGCTACAGTCTTCCTCTTCTAGAGCCCTTCAGTTGTTTCTTATTCCTAATACAGCTGTGTTTTTTTATTTTTTTGAATCTTGGACTTGCAATATGTGTATTCTACAGGACAGTACGTGTCTAGGTTAAGGCAAGAACTTTAGGTTTTCCTTAAGCTACAAAAAGCTAAAGGACTGAACTAGATGGCGTGTAAGAAAACACACTAAAGATCAAATTATAAAAGAGATGGTTTAGGTGATTGCCTGAAAAAATACCTGTTTTCACCTCAAAAATACTGCTAAGGTAAGCAGAAAAGCCTCATCCATTAGCATACAAAAACTAAGGTGGGCAAAGCTTTTGTGATACCACAGATACGTACAGCTAACTCAAAAAGGCCTTTTACCTGCAGACACCGAGGGAGGGGAAGAGGCACCCAGGCATTCACACCGACGCGAGCACTGCTCCAGCAATACTCCAGCAGCAGCAGGGCTGCAGCCTGCGACTGTTACGATTTCAGCATCGCAAAGGCTGCCTGCTGCCTTCCCCCGTTGATGCAAGGGGAAATCCTGGGGCCGAATTCCCCCCAGCGCTGCTCTCCAAGCAGCCATCCAAGGCTGCGTAAAGCAGGCTCAGCTCATCGGCGCGCGTCGACCGCTGCGCCTGGGAGAGGGGCTCCGACCCGCGCAAACGCAGCCGAGAGATCGACAGCCGTGCCGCGGCACCGGGCCTTGCTCGAGGTCACCGGGCACAGCCCAGCGCGGGCTGCGAAGCGCCGCCGTATCGCAACGGCATCGGCTGCGCTGGGACCTGCAGCCTCGTCAGACCGTGCCGAACAAGGTCTGCCCTCCCGCCCGCGCCTTCAGCGAGGACGTCCCAAACTACAGCCTGAACCCTGCCCGCCAAGTTCTGCTTTGGACTGCGAGCACGCACAGCGGTGCTGGGCTTGCTGTATCCAGCAGCCGCATTCCAGCGAGCCAGCAGGATACTAGCATTTACAACAAACCCAGGCTTTAAATGATTCAGTGAAAAAGCCTTCCAGAAAGCCGGCTTCTTGGAAGCGCTGCTCCTGGCTCACTACAGCAGAGGGGTCAGGCAGAACGCATTTCAAATCAGGCCTGTTAACCAATCACCACTTTTCCACCTCCAGGTCTCCTAAATGATTGCACTGGCTTAAAATTAACCACAATTGGTTTTCCTTCCCCAAAATGAGAAGTACAAGCCTGCAAGATGGGGGGAAGGAAGGAAGGAATTGAAGTTGAAAAGTATCTGGGAGACATTGTGAGGCAGCATCCTTAGGAGCTAAACAAGTGCTTGTTCTCTATGCTCCAGGACACTGTCTCATGTCCTGCACCGTTACACACACATACACCCCACCACCTGCCTCTGGCATCCACCCCCAGGACCCACCGCGATCCTGGCCCCCTCCACAGCCACGGTGAGCGCCTTGGAGCAGGTCATGTTGGGCTGCCTGGGAAACACAAGCGAACAGCACACGCGGAGCCCTGCGAGGCTGGAGCGCAGGCAAGGCAGAGCGAATGTGTGTGTGCATCCCCTACAAGCCAAGGCACGCCGTTAGCTGGAGTCACATGAAGGCACTTGTGTTTCTCCTCAATAGCCAGGAGGAAGGTGAACAAACCTGTGATGGTCTCAGTACACAACGAGGGGGGATATGCCACGTCCACATAGCTCTGCCAGTTTTGCAGCATCATCCCTGAACACTGCTTCCAGTACACAGGTACCTTGAAAACATCCTCCTCCTTCAGACACTGAGTCATGTCTGAAGAACATCAAGCCTTGTCAGTGTTTTATTTACACTAGCTGAGGTTGATTTTCTCCAAGGCTTATTACTGCAGGTTTGTCGAGGTTTATAATGAGGCCCCATCTGGAGTACGGTGTCCAGTTCTGGGCTCCCCACTTCAAGAAAGATGAGGAGCTACTGGAGAGAGTCCAGCAGAAGGCTACAAGGATGATGATGGGTCTGGAGCATTTGTCCTATGAGGAAAGGCTGACGAAGCTGGGCTTGTTCAGCCTGAAGAGGAGAAAGCTGAGAAGGGACCTCATAAATGTGTATAAATATCTTCAGGGTGGCTATAAGGAGGATGGGGCCAGACTCTTTTCAGCGGTGGCCAGCGACAGGACAAGGGGCACAAACTGAAGCAGAGGATGTTCCAGCTGAACATGAGGAAGAACTTCTTCCCTCTGAGGGTGACAGAGCCCTGGCACAGGCTGCCCAGGGAGGTTGGGGAGTCTCCTTCTCTGGAGATATTCAAGACCCGCCTGAACGTGGTCCTGTGCAGCCTGCTGTAGGTGACCCTGCTTCGGCAGGGGGGTTGGACTAGATGACCCACAGAGGTCCCTTCCAACCCCTAACATTCTGTGTGATAAGTGCAATTGTACTTGGTACCTACAGGATAACTAAGCGTCTGTGCACCAGCAGCAACTGTTTTACAAGAAAATTGAGGTAAAGAACTCTGCTTGACTCAAGATCACCCAAAGGGTAAACACGAGGAGAAGGAAGCAAACTCAGAAGTGGTGCCTGCTGACACATACCCACTGGCTAAACAGCCATAAGACAGGAGCTATAAAGCAATGTGGGGGTTAGGAAGCGGGTAACAGGGAAAACCGAAAACATAGGTATTGTGATTTTTTAGGAAAACAGAAGGAAACTGAAAAGCAAAGCAATGCACGGTATTACAAGATGACACCATGTGCATGAGGAGGAACTGTAGCATGTAGCACGTAGCACTTTAAACAGTCACTCGTAAGAATGAGGTGGAGATGCATAGCCAGTAATGCTGTTCCAAGTCAGAAAAATCACTTAGCTTCTTCTTTGTTGGGAAGCTGCAGAATACGAATTGTCATCAATGACTCAGAAAAGGTTTGGGGCAGGGGGGACATGCTGCATGTACCACCTCTACATTGAGGTACTAGCCTCATGACAGCCCCTTATCAAGCAAGATAATGTAGGAGTATGAAAAGCTTCTTTCCCTGAAAAAAAGCATATTTCACAGCATCTGGTACACCATGGAAACAGCAGCTCAAGTGGGCTGACTGCTGCACACCCAGAAGGCTTCTTTGTTTGTATGGCTGGTGGTTGCCTCTACAGGGAACCTGTGTTCTCCCCTTCCTCTGAGCATGTATCATCAGCTGCACCTGTGGGTAGGACCACTCACAAGGCCAAACCTGTCTCTCGGGGATACAGGTGCAACCCCTACAGAAGAGAAACAGCTTTGGGTCTGCATCAGTCAGAGCCAAGCCCGGCCACTGTCAACCATCTATCTAGAGATATCCAGCATTGAGATTTCAGCCTGTGCAGCACACACATGAAAGGGCTTCAGAAAGGACTCATCCCCTTTCTCTTTTTTCAACAGGTTCTGCCACTGCAAGACAGATCCTTCAGCAATTTCCTCCTTGCTGCATATTCACCTGGCTAGTTCCTCACAGCAAGTAAAAATCTGCAGCAATGTCATCTTCCCTCCTTGCTGAAAATGGGTGTAGGCACGAAGCCAAAGTTTTCAGAAAGAGGCAGTAGTACCATGCATTTCGATTTTTGGGGTGTCTAACAGGAGGCATATTCAACTGATTCTTCTTAGTTGCTCAATGCCTGCAGATCTCACGGCTGCAAATGGGAACTTGAGGGACTTAAAGCTTAAGCTCAAGCTTGAAGTGACCCAGACTGCATGGAGGATGCTTCGTAACATTTCAGCTTGCTGCAGCTGGAAAACAAATCACATGATTTATGAACTTAGCTATAGTCCTTAAGGGTCACCAGATAAAGCGGTTTGAAGAGGGCCATATAGCTGGGATCCAGCAGACGCATGCTCCTGACAGTAGCTCAGAATTTGGACTCCAGAAAAGTGACTTCCAGAATGCATGAGGGTAGCCTTTGAATTTTGTAGTGTAGCGAATGCTACACAATCTACTGAGCGGTGTGGAGAGCAACGTGGTACGCTCATAAAAATCCACTGCAAGTAGGAAATGTTACCCTTGCAAGAACAGCCAAGGGAAAAAAAGGCATCTTTTGTTGCCCCTTTCTGAAAAGCATCACACATTACCTGATGGCAGTCAC
Organism: Opisthocomus hoazin; assembly: GCF_030867145.1. Lineage (NCBI taxonomy): Eukaryota > Metazoa > Chordata > Aves > Opisthocomiformes > Opisthocomidae > Opisthocomus > Opisthocomus hoazin. The sequence continues at coordinate 10,526,748 of NC_134421.1, read as the reverse complement.
TTACCAAGACAGCCTGGGTTCAAACCTGTGACTTGGAAGCCAAAGACACCACGTCCCCGCCCACCCTCGCCACCCTGTAGTCAGACATGATGTTCTGTTTCACTATGATATTAATAACCATAGCATCATTGTTTGACTGCACAACTCGTATCAAGAGACACAAAAATCTATAGAGTTATTTATGGTACATAATGACAATGAATGACATTTATGGATCAGATTTTTAGTATTCAGTGGGCTTCACATGTCTTTTTTCCTTAGACCATCTGGAAAAAAATCAACTGCTAATAACCTAGTACCCAAATTTATTTTTTTCTTTTTTTTAATACAAGCTAACATTTAATTAAAGCAGGCTTGTATCAGACTGCAGGCCACTTTGAAGGAATGACCCCAGACTGTACAGCATCTCCAGTAATAATCCTAGTGAAAACACTAGGATGCCAGCAGATGAGAGGAGGAACACAGCATGAACTTCTAACCAGCCTGATTCCGAGGCATGTACATAGTTTGTTTCCTTTGATCGTTACCCTTAATGGCTGTCCTCTGTGTGTAATTTGGTTTAATTTATGTGTATGCCATTTCAGATTTTAAAAAACACATATAGCCCTTCCAAATTTATTAAAAGCAGCCTTCCTATCCTTAATAGTTATTAAGAGAGGTTAGTGTTATGTAATTAAGTTAATGCTCATTTGTAAAGGCTAATTAACTGAACACTAATTGAATCTGCATATGAAAATTTGGACAATGTGTTCTCATTACACAATTAAAAAAATTACCTGAACTAAATACCAAACAAATTGTACATTTTTGCCTTCTACCTTTTCTGGTCTTTAATAAAAACTAAACGGGCAGGTTTATTCGTATGCTCTATTAGCCCTTGTCGTCTGGAACAAGGAGCTGTCGTATCAGCGTTTGGAGAAACTGGTCCTTCCCTGAAAGACGATTGTTCTCGCCCTGTGATGAGCTCTCCCTTTTGCTCTGCACTCACCCCATGCCTTTCATTGCCTGCTTCTCCTTCTGCTGTCCGTCACTTGCCCTAGTCAGAGAGGGCAGAGGCTCTTGGGATTGAGTCATATCACCCAAAGGATCAGGTGGCATCGAGATACCACCTCAGTGGATGATGTCACCCAAAAGGATCAGATGACACAACACTATTCAGTCATGCCAATTCACCACCTCAAAGCCTGCAAGCAGCCAGCTCGAAGATACCTGGGCAGTTTTGGGGGTCACTACCCTTCCACCCCCAAAGACCACTTTCCAGTGAAGTCCTAAGGCAAAAACAGCCTCACCTCATTCTCCTCTGCCTGGGTGTGCCTGCATTACAAAAGCAAGACATGTTTTGGACCCTTTTCAGCCTTTGCTTGAGACATTTACAGCTTAAAACAGGTTTCCAAGAGGGTATTAAGAAAAGCACATCATCCTTTCTGGTATTTGCCGTCTCCCCCCATTAACCAGGTTAATGGCTGATCCTAATAGGCTGGTAACTGAAGAGTCGGCGGGAGGGAGGGGAAGCCAAGCAAGTAAATACACCATTGCGAGCCTGACCTCGATAGCATGCAAGATTTCCCAATGCATGGAACACACGCAGTCCTCAGATTTTCTCACCAATGCCACCATATGTTTTTAACATCTGAGTCGTAAGCACTAGCACTGTGCGAGTGGCATGGCCGGGCAGAGCAGCTGCAGCCGGTTAATGCTCCCTCACGCACCGCTTCTGGCCCACCAGCAACAACCTGGCAACAGCCTGCTTCACAGCCAATACCTAAAGGGTAGAGGGTCAGAGAGATGAATGGGAAACGGGATACACCATGTGTGGTCTTTCTTTGGGAAGATAAGACATCTTCCAGGTGAGGGAACAGTGGCAGGCGTACACAGACTGCAGGAAGGCACTTGGTCTCGTGGCAGGCACAGTCATCAGATCCAAAAGGATGAAGATGGGGATAAAAAAAATTGAGACAGAGTAAACATGCAAGCTGTAGGGAAATGAGCATGGACTGAGCTGAAAGAAGTACAGGCATGAAAGGAGGAAACCCACAGACTTCTCAAGGGGCAGTCCTGGGACAAAGCTTGTTCAGCGTTTTGAGGACTGACTTTGGCACAAAGAGCAGACAGACTTCAGTGAAGTACATTCACATTCTGCGTTGAAAGACAGATGCTTTCCTCGGCAGGCAGAGAGATTGAGATTGTCGTATCAGAAGAATTGGATGACCTAAAGAACTTGAACAACTGCAACATAGGAGAGTCTTTAGTTGAAAGCAAAGCTTCATGCCCTTAGAGGGACTATGTTAACCCCAAGAATTTCTGCAGCAGTAGATTATTGTTTGAAAATGACAGAGAAGGGAAAAAACTGGATGGACACATCAACCACAGGATAACGATGAACAACAAGTATGATGGAAACTACAAATGTAGAATATCTAGGAAATGCCTTCTCTGGAATGCTGCATGCACATCTGATGAGCCACATTCAAAAGGAATGAATTAAAAATGGAACGACTAGAGAAAAAGGTTACAAGGATCCTCAGGGAACGGAAGGCCTGTCTTACAAGTAGTAATTAGGAGAGTTCGTTTTAGCAAACCAAAGGTTCATTTTAGCAGACCAAAGGGAGGAGACATGCTTGCTGTCTATAAATGTACTGGGAGTAATCACCAGGGAGGGAAAAATATCTATTTAATATAAAGTCCCACATTACTAAAAGATCAAATGACTATAAACTGGCCATGGATAAATGTTGCTAGAAATTAGATGAAAGTAATTGACTATCAAAGCAGTAAGATTTTAGAACAGCCTTCCAGTCAGAATAGCAGGGGCAAGAACCTCAAGAAGGGTTTTGAGGCACAGGAGATGACAAGATGTGGCTACTCAGAAAAAATGGAGTGCAAGATGAATAACCAAGCCTATCTATGCCAGCCCCTGAAAATGATACATAGCCATTTCCAGAATAAGAGAGACTCTTCTCCAGTGGAAAAGATTTACTGTGCTCTCACACGTGCACGCTGCTTTCACACCTCTAGTTGATTCACCTTAACTTTCCAAAGCATTCCCACATAGATACAGACATTAATTTGGCATAGTGCAATGAGATTCTCGCTTTCTTTTTGTCTTTCTATTTTCATTCTCATTTCACTTTACAAACTTCATTTCCACAACATCTCTGGGATGGTAAGGGCCCATTTTCCCCAGGTGGAGAGTTGGAAGTACACAAGACTAAGCAATTTGCCAAACGCTACACAAGAAGTCAATGGCAGAGCCAGAGACAAATTGCAGGTTTCTCAGTCTTCCTTCTTGGTATCACACAAAACCGTTCCTTCTCTGCCACAAAAACACAGACAGCATATGAAATTGGAATTTCAAAAAATTCAGTCTATTTCTGAGCTTTCAGACATATCACACGCCTGATGAAAACAACCCTACATACACAGTTAACTCTAAAAAGCTTTAAAAAGAGGGAGGTTTCTTCCTCACCCAACTGTCAGCTTAGATTCAATTATTTATATCATAATACGCATAGCTACAAATGTAATTAGTCATAAAATTATCCAGACCCTTAAATTATTCCAGCTGCTCTATTTGACTCCCCAATTCTTGCAATGATGAATTCTCCAGACTGATTACACTGGCTAAAATAATATTTCTTTTTATCTATTTGGAAGTTGCCTGCCATTAGCTTAGACCTTGTTTATATCTGCTGTAGAGCTATAATTGCAACCTTACTATTTTTATTAGGACTATTGTCTAGATAACACTTAAACCTGCTAGGCCCTTATTTTACTTAATAGTAAATGTCACAAAAGACACCTATTCACGCTTCTAGGAACCTTTATCAAAAAGAGAAAACATGTCATTATGAAGACATGCACAAAGAAAAATACAATTTGTGCAATGTGTGTTCATGAAAGGCTCCATATGAGGTCTTACAGACTCACTGCCATTTCTGATCCCATGATAAACATATATTTATAATAAGTCAAGAAACCAAAAAAAGAGAAAAAGGAATAATGGATTATTTTGTTTTACTAGAGTATGTAATTTCCACTAAATCCCTTCTAAGCTGTCTCCTTTCCAAGCCAAGTGTAATTCTCTCCTACACAATCTCTTCTTGTATATAATTCCACTGGATTGCTAACCATCTTTGTTGCCATTTTGATACTACTCCATCCTCACATTACAACAGGAAAACAGAGAATTACAGTGCTCTCTATAGGAGGGACTTCATTGTGCAAGAGAAGACCACTGCAGTGTGTATTTTCACTGTGAGCTCAATGTCTCAGACGGATTAGCGTTCAGCATTCAGCACATATTACTAATGGTGAATGAATTTCACTAGTTTTCATTGCTGGCCATCCTTAAGGGAAGAAAAGCAGTAATTGCGCAATTTAAAGAAATTGAAACAACTTCTTGTAGGACAGACAGACATGCTAGCTAACTCTAAGGAAAGCAAACGTTTTGGGAGTACTCTGACAACAGTGCTGTTTTAGGGGGCAACAAATTGCCATTTGGAGAAATGAAAGTTGACTTCTTTCCCAAGAAAGGGAGACAGGGACTTTTTTTCCCCTCCAAAGAGTTTCTCCACTTCTGAAGAGTGTCCCCCTCCTTCTCAGATCCATCAACAGCAGATTCCTTCAGATTATGAAAACATCATTTCTAAGGATAAAAGATATCAACCAACCCCACTGTGCTATAGTCTCTCTTAGGTGCCACAGAGTGCAAACAGACTTTGAAATAAGTACCGGAAAAAATACACATCCATGTGCAAATCTTGCATCTTCACCTGCAGAATTAGGATGACAGATGATGCAGATTCTGGGCTATCTCATACTGCTTTAACTCGCTAGTGCCCAAGTGGATACTATTTAGACAGGTGGGTTTCAAGAAAACCTCAGCTTTAGGAAGCAACACTACTCATCCAGTGGGTGATAACATCTTGACTTCCTCAGAGACATTTCCCTTGTTTAGTGCTAGGCGTCTCTACCATTGTTTAGGAACTGATTATAAAATCATTGCCGCTTAATTATCTGCGACCATCAAGTTTGAAACTATGAAACATACTTCAAAGAACTCAAGATCATCACAAACTCCACCTGTGTTCAGCTCCCAAATTTTGATGTTTTATCGTGATGACACCGAGACACAAAACAGTACTGAAACCAAAGCACTAGGCTGCACGCAGAATACTCCATCAAGGGAACAGACCTGGAAAGAGCATTACATGTCACAGACATTAATCATGCCACTTAATGCATTACTGAAAGATACTAGGACTATTCCTGTATTTTAACATAGCTGGACAAACCCAGCTTCCTCTTGTCCAATTCCCACCTTGTATGGATGCAGGCTCTCAAGCATGAAAGGAGAAAAATGCCCTTATAGATTGTACTGGCCTCTGATGTAGAACAGAGCACGCTGCTATCTGCAGCATGGACAGGCCAGGCACAGGCATGACAGGTCCTTTTTCACTACCATCTATCACATGGCACCTCTGTAAAACCCACAAGGCTAAGGGCACACAAGTCACCTTGACACACGCAAGCCTTGAGGTGAGCCCACACATTCAGCAGGGCGCGAGCAAGCAAGTGGCTGCTGAGCTACGAGCATCCTCACCCTAGCCATGTGAGCAAACACTCTATGTGCTTCATCCTGCTCCCAGATTCTGTGCAGGACAGAGCAGTTTTATCCCTTTGGGAATAAGACAAGCTGCAGCCCCAACAGCCACATCACACCAAGCAGCTGACTCTTCACCTATTGTGAAATAGTTACTCCAACAAAATCGCCTTGTTTTCATAAGGTAAGTTACTCTTCACGTTCTGTCCTGAAGGCAAACGCTCCCAAGCCACCCGTGTGGTAGCTGGTACGATCCAAACATAGGAAGGTAGACACACTGGAAAGTCGTATCAGGCCTCCCTGGAACAAGGGATTAGGAAGAGACAGACAGAAACAAGCAGTGCCAGCCCCTGCGCGGGCTGCAGAGCGGATCACGGAGAGCAGTAGGCACTGAGACAGCGCAGAGAAACTAAACAGGAGGCTGCCGTGGAGTGACAATTTGGGACAGCTCTAGGCATCAGCGAGGCCCCTGGCCAGCACCGAGGGCGAGTACAGGGGGTGCCAAGCAGAAGCACAGTCACAGCTTCAATGGTGACAATTTCATGGCCAGAAGAGCTTGGTTTTGGAGGTGGGGACTGAATTGGCTCGTGTCAGCCATTCATTTCTGTTTCTAGATCATCACTCAGGGCTGGATTCAGAAGCAGCACCTTGTCAATCCATCTGGGCTTTTTTTGTTTGTTTTTAAATGAACGATGCTACACACCTGCAAATACCAGATATCTTACAGATGAACTGACGTGTTTAGCTGCCCTTTCATAACTGCATTCATCTGCACCCAGAAAAGGAGAGAGGCTTGGCACCCTTACGCAGTACAACAGCTACACAAAACTAGATGCTTTGGCACAAGGCACGGAGTTGAGAGCAACCACTGCTGCTCCCTCTCCCTGTGAATTAACCACATTCCTCAAGGATTGGGCCACTGGCAGAAAGTAACCACTGCCTGGGACAGAAAACAACTGATCCATCACACCCTCCCCAGAAAGTAACAACCTGCAGGGACTGCAGAGCTAAAAAAATGGCAGGGGACAACAGCACAATTAAGTTTCTTATGAAAACATCTCAAATGGAAAACTGTGAGTGCTTGCACTGCACTGCATTTCTTATGCGCATGGCACCAAAGTGCCACCACCTACAGAGCTGAAGGTCTGCACATTCCTGGCTCCAAGACGGTCACATACTGTAAACAGTATTACCAAAGCAGGGGCTTTCTCCTGAGAGTCCTCAAAGAAAAGGGGCCTCCTGTCTGGCAAACAGTAAGAAATCAAACTATGGGCCATTCGAAGGACAAATTCCATCTGGAAAAAAAGAACCAAAATAATATGATGCATTGTTAAGAAGTGGTGCTGACAATTTAACCTGACACCAGCATTTGTCCCTGGTTTGTCCCCCAGGACAAGAGCTGGAGAACACGGCAACCCCTCATGCCCTGGGAAGTAAAGCGGCATCCCACCACGCCACTGGGGGTAGCGGGGCACCCTGCGAAAGCCATGGAGCATCTCCTGCTGGTGCTGGATCTGGCAGCAGCCTACTCTGCTGCCTGATCCCTTAAACCCAGCCCCTGCACAACAGGTACATCAGGAAACAGTAGCACAACCAGAAGGTGAATGGACTCTCGATCTGCGGTCCCCAAGGGCTTTCACAGAGACAGGAGAGTTCAGGGGCTGCTTAAACCTCAGGGATTAAACTGGCGATTTTTGACCACTCTAAAACCTTGGCCTCTCCATCACAGACTTAGGTCTACACTTCTTTTTAACTCAAGATCAAATTAATGAGGTTGACCTGGAAGCAAAAATAAAAGCAAGACCCAGATGAAGAGTGTATACGTCTATTCCTCTGACTCTCCAGATAAAATTTCAAGCTAAAAATGTTATACACATACACCTCTACTTAGAGGTAAGCATATATACACATTTATTCACGACAACCTCAGTTTTTTTCATATGACAATGCAGGATGCACAAGAAAATCAGGTCCTCCAAAATACAGGCCGGTATCTCAGCTCCTGTATAACAGGTCATTTCTAGAGGATGACAGATGGAATTCAATTAAAGGAACAGCTTTGAAGCACTGTCTTTAGAGCAGAGTTCCTCTCTCCTCCAGATTCTTAATACAGTAGCTGGACATACAGTTTTGTTACATGTCAAAATCTTTGTGCCTTGTAAAGCAAGGCGCAGGATAAAGAACCTGCCTCTTTTTACAGTAGGCAGTTGTCAGAGGAGGTGGGAGAAAACAAACCACATAGAAAACAATTGTCAATTTGTGGTCTTGACCATTTAAAAATGGATCCCAAAATAGTCTGCTAAATTGTTTCACCCAGAGCAAAATTACCCATGAATACATATGCATGCACACAAAAACAGCATCTCTTGACGCAGTGCTGATGGTGACTGCAGTCAAGGAAGAAGCGTTATTGCATTCCACATTGTGAAAAGACCACAATGCAGTAATTATTCTGAAAGGTTTTCACAAAGCACAATTATTAAGCTAACATTATCCCGTTATTGTTTGTTGCTATGGAGATAATATAATCAATATATTTTCTGGATTGATTTTTTTAATACTACTAGCACATTGCACAATATAGCAAGATTTAACTCAAGGCATTAACTGATTTTAGTTTATGATTGGCAAAGTCTTGAGGCAATAGATTGCAATCCATCTCATGCCTATTATTCTATCAAGACACTTTATGTCAAAATCTCTGCTGCAAAAGCAAGTTCTCCATGCTGAAAATGAGAAAAAGGGTAACAAATTTCTCTGAAGAGAGGCAATCTTTTAAGCAAGAATTTAACACTTACTCCTATTTTTCCCTAAGCCAAACAAAAATTACCAGACTGACTACAAAAGTAGTAGAAAAGCAAGTTCTGTTTGACCTCTTGACTTATGGTGCTTATTTATTCCAGTGGGGATGTGTTGAGGCATCATCCTCCTCCTCCATGTAATATAAACTTCTCCTTCAGCAACGGGAGGCTCCGAGAAGGCGGCAGCGACTGCGGCGCTGAGCTAGAGCCCACCGGATGCGAATGCAGTTCGCAGCCTTGCCACCACCTCCTTCTGCGCAAGCTCAGAGGGGTCCCTCGGTAGCTGCTCCCCTGCCCAGCAAAGACAGCGGGCACTTCATCTCCGTGGGGGAGAAACAAAACTGTTACAGCCACAGCCCTTGGTTTCCCTGCCCACAACACTGTGAGAACACTTCCTTTCTTCCAGGTCTGTCTCTGCAGATGACAAGCTTTTGGCAAATGAAGTGACTGCTCCTGTGTTAGGACAGTGGTAAGTCGGCGCAAGCCTGAGTCTCAGATCTTTGCAACACGGTAATACCATATATTAAGAGGCTTCAATTCTGACACTGTCGTTTCAGCCTGTTACCTCTCCTAGGAAGAGATGGGCTTATCATTATGCAAGGTCTCAAAGCCTTTTAACATATATTTGCTGTAAGTGTCCATATAAGGTTTTCCTCTCCCATACGGCCATACTGCGGTAAACTGCCTTCATTTCAGTCCCAGAGGTGACCATACTTTGTCAGCGTGGTTTATGTTCAGGCCAAAATTTGTAAGTGCAGCATGCTAGACTTTGCATAACTAAATAAAAGGAGTTATAGCAACGTTTGAAAGGAGCAGCGCCTGCTAACTCCTGTGAGAAGTACGCTTTTACTGCTAACTCCTGATTATGCTTTTAGGTGCCACAGTGTGGCTTTAGCTGCCTTGGGTTAGACACCAGTATACAATTTTGGCCACAGAGTGTACAACTGCTTGCAACAATATGGTGATTAATAATTCCACATTATCAGAGCAATTCCACCTTCTCCCTTCCCCAAAGGCACCAGATTGGGTGGTCTTGTCTTTCTACGTGAAGCGGGCTGGGGCCCAGTAAGGTAACTTTTGGACTGGCTGGAGGGGATCCATCATGACTGATCATTCACAGATTGAATACGCTGCCTATGCAACACATCTGGCCCTTCTGGCCCAGGGGATAAGTAATAGCGTTAGGAATGCACATTCACAGCCCACCCCCTGTGAGACCGCTGCGCTGCCACTAACCCAAGCTGAGCTAGGGCTGGTTTATAACCCGCCTCCGTCCTCCTTGCTCTGCATGGCACGGATCGTTCTCTTCCATCACATTTCTCGGCGAGGCCACTTTTACCAAAATGGCTCTGAACTGCTATCTGGGCCTGTGCCACAGTGTATATATAATACAGCCATGTACATAGGGTTGCTTGCCTTCCCACCTTGTTTGCTTTTATGTTATTTTATAAACATTTTTGTCCTGAACAGGGCTTAGACAAGTAGGTACGACACTTATTCCAACAGGCTACTGTCACATGTGCTGCCTTAAAGGACACCATCTGCTAGTTCATCAGCACAGTAAAGCATTGCTTAATGCACACCACTGTTTCAAATATGAAGAAAAACTTCATTTGTTTCAAACCACTGACTGCACGCTGTCCACCACAATACCTTATCATGCGACAGCCCAGAAATTCTGTAAAAATAAAAACCCATTTAGCTGCAGTCAGTCAGTAGATATCAATTTTGGTAACAAGAATGATATAATTACATTCCAAAGCAATTGGTTTCAATAACAGACAGACAGCACCTCCGGTAAATTGGCTACAGGCTTGAATTTACCACTCTCATTCATACCTTGCCTGCCAGCAAGACCTCCTCCATTTCAGTGCTAGAGGACTAAGATACTACTTCGCAAAAGTAAAGTAATCAGAGTCCTGCTGCAAAGGTTGAGGCTAATCACACTTTGCTTAGTTACATTCTGTAATTGCTGTGTATCTTCTTCTAGCCAAAGATTACAATTTTTTTGTTTTTAAATTAATCAAGCCTCAAAGGTACCTGAAAAAAAAAAAATTATCATTACTCCACAATGCAGGGACTGAACTTTGCTGCTGAAGGTCGAGCTCACACGTAGTAGAGAGCTGTGCAGCGGCAAGAGGCATGGCAGAGAGGCATCTGAAAAGGGGGAATCCTGCATCTGCACAGCAGGACTTCTCCTGGAGCTCAGCTTTGCCAGCCCGGCTGTCCCTGGCCAGTACATTGACCCAGACTGCTACAGGAAGATACTGGGGTCCTACAGCCTCACATTTCTGATTTTTCCTCACATACACAACATAGCTCGGGTGGGAACAGAGAAAAGACAACACTGCCATAGGTGCAAATGCCTCTCACAAACCTCCTCTCTCTCCCAAATATAATTTAACCAGAAGCAGTTTGTCCATGATTCTGTGAAAAGGTGAATTCAAGACGGGAGACTGGAGGGTAAGCCGGCACTGCACGCTGCAGAGCTCCCTGTGCCGGCTGCGCAGCAGCGCTGTGCTCCGGGAGACGGGAGCTGTTCAAATGTTTTGACAGAACATGCCGATTCCTCGGGAATGTTTTTATTCTAGTCGATGTGCCAATTCTGCACAGATTTCCAGTGGAAAGAGGCAGACAGTCTGGGTCTGATGAAATAAAACTACTTCACTCCGAAGAAAAAGTTGCATTTTCAGACTATTTTTGCTCAATTCATGATTGCATTTGGATTAGTCCGTTTGTTGGATTGTTTTTAATTCTACCTGGAAACTCTGTTTGCTAGCAGGCTCTAAAGACAGGCCAAAAGGCACCAAAACACTAGAAAATTAAACTCAAGCAAAAGACCTCAGAGGACTTTTGAGATACAGGTTTGTACGTAAACAGTGTGCCGAGATACACAGGGAAACCCCTAAAAAAACTTCACAGTAAATTCACAATGCCCTAACTAGAGCTGCTTAGTCTGGTTCTGCGAGCGCCCAGACACCGCCATTTTTGCATTTGCGGTTGTCTTTCAAAGGCTTTCTTTTTTCCTTTTGCCTTAGGGAGTTATTTATAGGGCTATTATAATTTGAGGTCTGGTCTTCTCGTGGCAGGTCCTCCATCCAGGAAATGAAATAGCATTAGAAAATGAAATCTCATGTTTATGAGGTCTTCGAGATGGCTCCCAGGGGGATTGGGGGGGGAAAACAAAAAAGGTAGTGAAAAATATAAACACAAATATAACTACAAGATACTTGCATGGTCCCTAATTCTATCTGTCATGAACTATATGAGACTCTTTATTAAAATAGAGACCTCTGGTATAAGGTCACCAGCTGTAGCTTTTTTCCCCAAAGCTCTCCCATCTCCCTCTCGGCATGTGATAAAGCGCCTTCTCCGCTCCACCTTGGCTGCAAGGTGCTTCTGTCCAAGACTCTCCTCAGACCGGGAACACAAACAACGATAACTCAATGGCCACCCTTCCTCCATCTGCCTTGCCACGCTCTTTTCACAACACATTATATGTTGCAGAGTATTAACAGATCAAGGTAGATTTGTTTACCCCTTTGCAAGCCATAACCTTTGCAAAAATCATGTATCAATCAGCAATTTCTTATTCATATCTCTCTGTACTTCTCTCCTAGACTACTTTCTAGAGCCACGAGGTGCCTCATCCTATCCAGGGCTTATCACTGCTGTCTCCTCTCAATAGATAGACACAAAAGCAAATAGAGGCAAATCAGTGAAGACTTTGGGGTTCTCTATCCCCTTTTTCTGCATCTCCAAAGGGAGACTTCCCTCTAGCCCCTGCTCTTGCCATGTATCTTTTTGCCTTTTCTTGAGTGGAACATAACCACCGTGTTCAAAGTCCCACTCAACTTCCCAGAGAATACTTAAATTCTTCATCACATGTGACTGCTTATGGCTCCTGCAGCCCAGCGTTCACTAATCCTACCTGAATCACCCCTAGGATCATGTTACCTATGAAAAGTTAGCAGCTTCGTATACTCCAAGAATTGAAAAAAAGCCATCAGATATAATGCACAAAAGCTACAAAAGGTAGTTAATAAATAAAGACTAACCTGCAATTATTTTCATGTTTGTTTCTTGCATAGTTTATTATGCAAATACTTATCTGAGAATTTTTAAACATATATCTAGGTTTCAATTTCTTTTTCTCTTGTTTATAATTTTCATTTTTCTTGTCACACAATAAAATAAAAATCACCAATATGCAGCAAGTTGTTTTTTCTACCTGAATATTTAAAAGTGCCCCAGTGCAACTGTCCAAAGGACATTTCACTCTTCCCTCTGCCTTATTAGAAATTATCTAAAATTCACAGAATATTTAAAAATTGCAAAACGGAACCAGGAAAAAAGGTTAATAGCAAAGAAACAAAATGAAAAGTTAGATTACAAGGACAACCCAAGACTGTATCATCCACTTCATTGCATGGTGAAAACAAAAACAAAAACCAGTAATTTGAAATACATGTTTTTAAAGCACAGAGGTTTGTTTAGACTTCGTGTTGAATTTTTTTTCTTTTCTTTTTAAAAACACACACACACACACACCCCCAAACCAAAGGAAAAAAAAAGCAAGCCAGTGAAACAAACCCGATTTGAATCCAACTCTGGTTGTTTCTGGTTTCACATTATTGCCTACACTTAGACATGTGCTGAGGCCTCTAAGGATGTGGAGAATTAGATTAACTTTTGAACTTTACACCTCTCCGACAACACTGGTCCTTCCTTACACTGCCATGTCTTTCTAGGCAACTTGCATTTCTGGATCAAATTGCACACATACTTCTTCAAAAAAGAGCACTCAAGAAAATAACTTTTCATTTATTTCTTACAAATTAAGAGAAACCCGCGTGTGCAACAGCTGCTTCACGCCTGTCCCACGTCCGCAGCTACCAAAGCCCTTGGAGCCCTGACCCAGTGCCCATTCCACAAACCCACCCTGCCCTTCCCAGCACTGCATCCACTTGACTACGGGCCCTGACCAAGACCCAATTTCACACTCGCCCCCTCTTAGGAAAACGTTATATTTCATCTCTACGTCCTGCCCGGGAAGGAGAGGAAGGGGGGAGAACCCAGTGGTCACAAGCCTTACACCCACATAAAGCTGCCAGGAGGTGATGCCACAAAAAGGGGCACCATAGACAGCCAGAAGACGGCACACAATGAATACCAGGGATTTAATGGCACGCGTTTGAACAGGCAGTTCTCCAAAGCCTTCTATTACTCATTTTAATATAAAGCCTTGCAGAAACCGAGCCCGGCTAGCTGCAGCGGATCAGATCCGCAGCAGCTGAACCTTCCCGCTCTCAGAAGGGGCGGGGGAAGCATCTTGTCTGCCACCCTTTCAGGATGACTTGCCGTACAGAAGGCCAGCTTCTTGTTTGAAGAGATATGTCATGCTGTAAACATTTCTAGTGGAGCTTGGGTTAGCAGCACTTGTAAGAAAACCCTAATGAAAATAAATTGTTATGTATTTACCCATATGCTGAGGAACATATGGCTAATGCATTTAGACACTGCTAATGAAGTTAAGACTCAGCTAAATGTGTTGGCTCATGGATAACAACTGTTCTCAACAACCAATCTGAGCCTGCTATAATTTTAGCATTACAACTGATACCTGGCCATTATTATACATACTGATCCTGCTGACACAGAAGAACTGGTTTTCTGAATATGGATTTCTGCACATTGCAATAAGGTGGTGAGCGGCATATGATGCCACTGAACTTCAGACCTACAGGTAACGTGAGCAAATTACAACTTAATTTAAAACAACAGAGATTGGTCTTATTCATTGTAGCCCTGAGTCTATATTTTCTTTTTTGATTTCAAGGAATAAAAGATTTTATTTAGTCCAATCTCATTCTCTCCAGACCAGTCCCACACTGATGAGACTACAGCCAAAATTGAACAGATGACAATCACACCTGAGAAATACTTCTGCTGTATGTGTAGAAGCCCATGTTTACTACAACAGCTACAGGAGTCCTCCTACTCTGCCATCTCACTTCTGTGCTGCTATTCAAGGTGAAGGTCCCTACTTCTTGTGGGAATCCTACTCCTTCTGCACAATGACATGGATCCTGGAGTCCAAGGTAATTCCAGTTTAAGTGATTACACTGAATCTATCTGTATGCTACAACCATTGTAACTATTCATTATCTTTACTCTCTTAACCCAGCTGCTGCGTAGCATAGCTGTTTTGTGTTCACTGTTGCTACATGTCATAACAGAGATGGCTTTAATTTAGCATACATGCTGCTTAAAGAGCGGGCCACATAGCAACTTCCAGAGGGTTATGTTCTGAGCACACAAATATAGTCTCCAAAAGGCACAACACACAGCAAACTTCCCCTACACCACTCTCAGAGGCCAGGTGTCATTTATAATGTAGAGTTCTGCTCTGATGGATTTTGGGTTGCCATTTCTCAGCTGACCCCAAAAAGCCATCAAAAAGCAACGGTTTTGGTCAAGGATGGACTGGTACAGCACAGAAGTGTCCTTCAGCACTGTTATCTTGGGGACCCACCTTACTCGGACACCTGCGTTTATAAACCAGAACTCAGGTCTGGCAGTGATTCACAGCCCCCCTTGCTCTGTGACTATTGCCAAATCATTTAATTTCCTTCCAGCCTTCAAGCAGCCCAGACCATCAAAGACAGCAGCGATACCAGCCTCCCCAAACCTACCAGAGAAAGTCCCTAGAGAAGTTGCTTCAAGTGTTTGACCATAATCTGATGAAAAAGCAGACCTATTCCAGAACACCATCTATGCCATTTTGCAGGTGGGTAAAGAGAGGCCCAAGGTGAAGCAAAAGAAAGATTTGCTTACCCAGAAAATAAGAAAGCTTTGCCCCAGTCAGACTTGCCCAAAATCAGATTGAGAGTCTGGGGAAAGCCAGAAGCGTGTTCAAACAGTGTCTCTTCTCACTTGGTGTGCTGTCATGGAGAACATCATCCCCTTTCCACTCAACAGATAACACCTTTCACACACATCTAGCATTTGCCTCAGCCATCTGTCTTCACTTCGTGCAGTGTTTAATAAAGAAAGTATGCCAAAACGAACCACCAAGAAATGGCATAAAGAATACCAAAACCATGACGTTGCTCATCAACAAAGTCTGAATCTCCTTCTAGGGGCAACTGCCAAGGTCTACAAGAAACACTTACCCAGCCCTGCACAGGAAATCGATGTGAGGGCTGCTCTAGGCAGAAGCCACGCAGTCAACACGCCATTCCCTGGAACACAGAAGGGACCTGTGTTTTCCTTCAAAGGAAAAACAGTACTGTCCAAAAGAGCAAAAGCATCTGCCATGACCACTACCACCTTCATCACTCGGGTCACCATTACTCACCAGCAAAGCAGCAATGATTCGTCCCCCTTTTCCTGTCACGTAAAACCTGCCAGTTGCTTTGCGTGTCCTGCTACTGTATCATGCTTCCATAAACACTATTTAAAGCTGACATCACATTCAGGGGTACCTCGCAAACGTCGAGTGCAAAAGCGCCGAGGGCGCTGTGCCTCTATGGCGGGGTTTCTGAGGCGTACGCACTGCACCCCCAAAAGCGGGCTCACCCCGCTGAGATCCCACAAGCTCAGGGAGCAGCCAGGCTGAGCCGCAGCACAGCTCTGCCCAACGCCCTTCTGAGAAACCGGAGGTTCAGGTCTCGCTGAAGGGTCCAAACAGCATTTAGTCAAGTAGGAGACAGCTAACCGCGGTGCCTTGATTTCCAGCGCTAGGTTCCCACAAACCGACGCTGCACCGACTTTGTCAGGGTATCTGACAGCGCTAACGTCTGATCAAAGGCGGTAGCACAGAGCTTCAGCTGAAACTAGGAAAATCACGTATTTGAAGGGGAGAGACTGGCTTTACAGACGTATGAATATACGCATAAAAACACTTCTAACCCCAGGTTTTGTCATGTTGCAGGCTGTGACACAGCTGGGTTTAGATCCTCACTACATGTATTCGTGTCACATGAAATGAACACACGCGCAGGCCTCCGAGTCGAGGCAGGTTTCCCAGTATGTAGGAGAAGACCCGAGGCACCCCACGAGGTCCGTCCGGGCCGTCAGCAGCCCACGGTGAACGCACACAGCCAGCTGTGGGAGATAAAGCCCACGGCCACCCTTTCTGGTTCCACAGATAGCTATCAAGCAGCAAAACACACGCTCCCTATCCCATTCCTCTCTTGTTTATCTGCACGAAGTGACATAAAACCATATGCAGGCTTTCGCTGTCAGTGTAAGCCATATTATTCTTGTAATTAAATCCAGGTCCACAGCCTGTCTGAGAGCTCCTCTTCTTCCCTTCCCTCTTCCCCCCCAGCTTAGTTCCCTCACCCTTTGCCTCTCTCCAGCCTTGTTTGGGTTTACATGCTGTGTCATTAAATTCCAGAACAGTAAACACTGCAGCTTCTCTCTCTAAGCACTGACACGCTGCTTTCTAGGCTGAAAATTAGACATGGGGTTAATCTCATTCCTACAAGGACTCTGCCTTTTATTTTTCTTTACCTCCAACTCAAAGGATGCTTTTGGCAGATGTGCAGTGGAGAAAGATCATGTTTGCTTTCTGCTTCCTCCCTGCACTCCCCCCTTCTCCACTCAGACCCATCAGCCATAAAACAGCAAAGCCCAGCCAGATCCCACACTGAAAGCAAGACAAAGCACCCACACAGCCCCACGGCCATTCAGCAGAAACGGGCCGCTCCAGGGTAGCCCGGGATCTACAAGTAGGCCAGACAGAAATAACCAGAGTAAACAAAGAGTATCCTGTCCAGGCAGAGAGGGGCTACAGAGAGTGATGTCTTTCATTAAAATGCAAGGCAGGGATGGAAGCACACAGCCAGTCAAAAGCATCACTGGAGCTTGCCAGGAGGAACAGGAGGAAAGCAGCACATCATCACGCCACTGTTAGAACCCAAAGCACATCACCCAGCTGCGCATCCCGCCTTCCGAGTGCCACACCAAGGCAGCCAGCGACACCCCCCAGCCACCACCCCAAAACCCCAGGGACGCCGGCCCCCAGGCTGCAGCAGCACAGCGCTGCTCTCCGGAAGGCTGAGCGGGGAGCAGTGCACGCAGGTACCGTACCAGGCGACCAGAGCAGTGCAAATGTCAGAGCCAATGACATTTAAAAACAGCGCAGCTGCCTTTTTAGAAAAGGGATGGGAAAGGGGTAGAAAAGCACAGCACGGCCATAGCAACAGGTCAAGTGTTTGCCGCAGTTCTTCGGGAGGAAGGGTAATGCGGCGCGTGTGCCGCCTTGGTTTTTCAGAGCATTTGCCACATAATAAAATCATTAGCCTGGGAATTAATAGGTGATATTTGTTTAATTTTTTCCTGCAACGTGCTGCTCCGAAGCCTACGCAGATCCATGTGTGAAAGTCCATGCCATGTATACCCTTATATTCCCCGTTAACGTGGTGATCGCAAACAAACCTCGTGTTTTTCTATAGACTGGTAGGAAAAAATGCAGTATGTGGAGAGGTGGGGGAGAAGTCAGGAACTACTAGCAAAACAGCAGTCTGTCTGCTGCAAGTCTGCTCGGTTATTTTTTTTTTTAAATAGCCTAATCATATTTGCTATTACATCAGACTCACCCACCACAAATTGTTCTCATGCAAGGGAAGAATTTTTAATCTAATATCTTGGACTCGGATAATTTCCGAGCTGCAGAACTGCAACAATTTTCTATCTTCTCATTTTTGAGATAAGCAGATTCACTTGGATACGTTTTCGTTTCAGGGTGCGATTACTTCCCTTTATTGTGCTTGAGAAAGAAGGGGTGACTTACAGTAGAATAACTTTGTTTTCCCCAGGTCAGCTCTTGAGTCTGCTTCTCTGTGATGGAGACAGGTCTTTCCTGTTGCGCTTCCCTTAGCCTCTTACCTTTCCCTACTTCCTCCTCCTCTCTCAAAGACGCTATCTTACAGCAACTCTTATTTTCCTCAAAGAAAACGTACGTCCAAGAAATCCCCGAAACTACTCTTTCCAGAAAAATCTCAGGAAGAAAACATTTTCTTCTTTAAAATACATTTGAAAGTTTTTAATAAACTCCACAACCCAGCACTACTGGTCAAATCCTGCTTGCATTGTTTATTTGTTTTCAGGCACTCTGACAGAATAATAATCATAATTAAAAGGCCTAATGCTGATACAGCAGGGCAAAACAGGAACTTCCATTCGCTTCAGCAGGACTCATTTACAGCCAAGTAAGGGAGAATACAAGCAAATCCCTGAATTTATGCCATTGCAAATTGAAAAAACTGCTTACTCCTGCAATTTTGTTCAGAACTTTTGATATTTGATGTTTTTTCTTAAATCCCCAGGTCCTAGATTTACTCGATTATGTCAAAGGGACTCCCTCTCCTCCTCTATTTTTACCTTAAGTTTTTAGCAATCATATTCCAAGAGGAAAGCCTGAAACAATGAGATGAGGACACTCTTTGGACTGGAAGGCTGCATATGTTGAAGGGTTTTGATTTTTCTTTCTCTTCTAGATCTCGTTGTTGTACAGGGCTTTTCATCCTGTGTTGATTTGCAGACCAAATTTGACACTGGCAGTGTATAAATTACACACATGCAGATTCCTGTATGGTGCACAACAACTCTTTCCTCTTGGCCATCATTCACGAACACCTCCGAAATAAGTGGTTCATGGGCTGACAACCAGTACTCCGATGATTTAGCGGGAGCATGGCTTGTGCATTTTCCCTGCACAGCGTTGGCAATACCAAGACAGAGCTGGCCTATTTAAAAGGGAGACTGTCGAAAAAGCCAGTGCAGTGAAAAGACATGGTTGCATAAATATGCAAGTGCAAGAACTTCTTAACATTATAGATGTAGTGACAGATCAGCCTTTTGCTACTTCCTCAAAAAAAAAAAAAGAAAAGAAAAAAAAAGAGTAACCCCAGCCCCCAACAAGATGCTCCTCGTGCACAGCTGTGCCCCTCGCAGCTAAGCGCCGAAAACCATCCCCATCCCTAGGAAGGCGACAGGCAGCCTCTGGTTCTCCCCGGCTGGGAAAGCGAAAGTGGAAGCTGTCCTCTACTGACCGGAGCGAGGGCGCTTGCGTCCCTGAAAACGTTCTCGTGGAGAACAGCCTGCAGCATAAAAGCAGCCCTTCTATTACCGGCGTGTTATGGGCACTGTTTCTAAGAAAGCAGCCACAGGAGCAGATCCAGAAAACACTGCAAAATATATGAGGGAAGAAAGAAAAATGACAAAGAGCCTGGACTTCTCCCTGCCTGTTCCTACCGGCAGTGATAGGACGGCGAAATGTTGTAGTGCTGGGCGTATAGGCTGGTGGGGCTTGTGGTTTTGCATCACTGAATCCTGATTAAAAACCCTGCCCGGAATTATTATTTTTTGGTACTCCAAGATACAATTTCACAACTACCTTTTCTTTTTTTTTTTTTTTTCCCTAGAAGTCAGTAAAATCAAGTTTATCTTTTCTTCATTAGCCTGCTTTAAGTGAATTTAATGAATGTAACTCTGGCAATGAAATTTGCCTAACAGATCATAGATAACAGTTCACAAAAACTTTCCACTGGTACAGGGCAAGACTATCTACAACATCTCAGAATAAGTTACTCTCCGGGCACCTTTTCCTACAGCAAGTGTTAGCAGGTGGCTCATGATAACTGGATTTTGTCACCAAGCAGTTACAGAACAAGTAGCTTCATCCAGCTGAATTTAAACCAGAGAAGTGAGGATGAACTGGCCTGTATTCCACACCACCAGCATCCCCTCTATGTTAAAGTCACCCTGTCAATTCCAGTTCAAATTAATCAAGAGCGGATCAAGTCTGCCTTTTATGCTATTTTCTAATGAAATCAGATGTACATGTAAAACTAGTATTTAAATAGGTTTTATCTAATAATGAGTCAGATATTGACAGAACAATCACCATGAAGACCAAGGTAAGAGGCACTATATTCTCATTAATAATTCAAATCTCAGCATGGATATTGATGACCGTGCACTTAAAAGGGGAAATTGGGCAGCAGCTGGAGTTAGCCCAGATTTCCTGAAAAGTTGTTGGACTGCAATAGAGATGCACTACAGAGATTTTACTGTAAGATCCAACCAGAGAAACGGCAGCTCCTCATTATTAAGAGACCTTGGACCCTCAGAAGCATTACTGAAATCGAGCAAGGAACAAAAAAAAGAACAGAGTTAGCAGACTAAGGAGATGGGTGAGAAAAATAAGGGAATGAAATCTGGAGGCAGAATCCCAATATTTCCCCTCCCTCCCCGCCTCCTCCCAGTCCAGGATGGCAATACTGGGGGCACAGAGCAACTGCGTTCAGTGGTACCTAATTCCAGTTACTGCTTAGGAGCAAGCAACTTTACAAGTTTTAAAATAAATGCGTACAATCAGCAAAAGCACAAACAAACAGAAAGGTCATGGGAGCCAAAACCACTCAGAACAAACCAGTTCGGGCTAGTTAACATAATCTGCTCTCTTCACATAACTAAGTTTGTTTCACTGAGGGCATGAACTTTCTTGGAAAAGCTCAAGTAATTAACTGCAGGAGCTTAGACATTTTCTTTCCCTCAAGTTTACTTTACCCTGAAATTAAAGCTGCTTGCACACAACTGCTTCTACCAATTCACTCAAAAAAAAGAGTTTTGCTTGTTCTTTCCAGAGGTAGATGCTTGAAGAGATGGTACCACTGAAGCGTAGGATTCCCTTCAATTCCTCCTATCTCCTGTCCACTCTTCCCATCCCTTTGGATAGATACAAAGAAAACCCTATCTTACCTCACGGAAAAAGAGCAGGTTTCCAATGAAAGGAAGAGGTGGAGGGTGTCGGATCCCTACTTTGCTTAGTTTGGAGAATGCCGCTGTGGAGTACCTGGAAAAAAGAAGATAGTAAGTTAATTCTGGATCTTATCATGATAGGACTTACCATAGCAATTAGTTCAGATGGCCTCCCTGGATTCAGAGAGGGAGAAGATACTTTCTATGTTGGCCCAAAAGAACTGCCAATGTGGTGACATTGCTCAGCAGCTCCTCAGGTCACAGCAGTAAATCGCAATACACTGGTGCTTCACAGAGGGCAACAGAACGAAGGGACTCAAACACTGCAAACTGAGCAGTGGAAACAGAGAGCTGCTCCTCTTCCCACAGAGGGCAAATCAGAAGTGACTCTCCAAAGCTACGTGAGGTTACAGACAAGATAAAACAGGCATTCAGGGTTTGACTACTGTGGCACAGCTGGGAAAGGAACAAGACAGATCTTCAGATTATTATTTTCTTCTTCTTCCATCACCGCTACCTATACAGATCACAGAACAAGAATTCAAACTAGTATCAGTTGTGCATGAGCCAAGACACTGTCAGTATGTTCAAGTCAAGCCCAGTATTTGGGCCGGATATGCTGATTAAGTGATTTTAAAGCTGCCAGTCAGCAAATTAAACAAATATAAAAAACACAGGGAAACAAACTCCAGACTGAAAAGCTTCACCCATCCGTTGCTTCAGATGAAACTGTGGCATGTTGACAGGGACAATACTGGAAAAAAATAGAAAAAACAACCACCCAGCCCCAAAGTCTTTTTTTTCCCCCTCCCCTCCCCCTTTCTTAATACAAACAATGGATTTAAGTCAGTCAAGTTCAATTAGCAAAACCCGAAAGAGCCCGAGCTAGCAGCAGCAGCTTTGATTAGCCAAAGACACGATAACACTGAATACTATCACCCTGAATGCTGTCACCAAGAGGACCAGGGCATAAGATCCTTAAGATTAATAAAGGCTGTATCTAGAGCACCCTAACTCAGAGCAATAGCATAATTTTAGAGCTCTCGCCCTGCATGACAGTTCTGTGTCCAGGGCAGTTTTGGCACAGACAACCACACTTTTTTGAGAAGAAACTGAACTTAAAGCTCTGCTCCAATCCTTCACCTCTTACCAGGGCAAGTCTGAACTAATAAGCAGTCCTTCAGCTTTGAACCCCAAGGACAGTGAGACTGATTAGTCCTGGGGACCAAATCAAATCTAGCCCAAAATAAAAACTGTGAAGTGCATATAGCGTAGGGGTCACAAAATCAACACTTTATAGCCCATTGAGCCTGCAAGTCATCCGAATGACATAACCGAGAGCCAGCAGAAGCAGTGCCCTCAGACCGCGACAGGCTGACCCCCTCTTAATCCCAGTGTACAGCCTTGTTGACTCTGAAGACTAGGCTAACCCACTGCTCTGACTAGGACCTCTCCTCTTTCAGGTCCAGCGATCGACTTATGCCTCATTCAGTATGAGCTACGTGATGCAGGCAGGAATATTCCGGTTTAACCTGACAGGCAAGAAGTGCAAAATTCCTAGGGGTCAGAGAAAAAAAAAAAAAAAAAAAAAGTTGGTGTCAGAAAATGGGCCTTTCCTCCAGATGGAGAGAAAGAAAATATGACACGACGAAATGAAATATATAAAATTTAGATTTTTGAATTTCACATGACCAGCAAAGCAGAATGGGACTTAAGTACTGAGTTAGCAGCTTTTTGTACTTCCATTTTCTGAGAAGGTTTCCTGCAGCACAGTATCTATTCTCTTCATGGGTTTTATTGTGTGAAGATATTTTACAAAAATCATAATCAGAAGACAGATTTGATCATTTTTAAATAGCAACAGTGTTCTTTTTATGGGGCAATGCAAACCTTCACAAACACAACCCCCCTCAATAGCAATGATGTGTCCTCAGTCTATGCAAGGGCACTATTTCAGTATGACAAGGTAACAGGGAACAAAGCTACAGAAGTTGACATTTATTACATATTTTATACATATTATTGACTTCGTGGCTACTTAAGCACTTTAAAAAAATTGTAAGAGTTTTTACGTATTGAAAAAGCCAGTGCTTTTTGGGGAAAAAAGTGTTTTAACTTCAAAATGACAAACAGCCTACGTGATACATTTTCTTCCCAAAAGTGAGGATTTTTTGCTGTTTGAAATCTTCCTGAAGTGTCCGTGTGTCACAGCAAAATCCTCATCTTCTGTATGTAAACAGTGGAAAAGATGAAAATCTCTCTCAATGGAAACCCATCAATTTTGTAGCATCTTATCCGTGATGTTTTCGCTGTAAAATACATGGCAGATCACAAAATACCGGACTAGGCTACAGTTAACTGCCAATTTCACTGTAGACTGGACACTCTACAAACACCTCATCTTCACGTACTGCAGAAGTGAAACGTGACTGTAACAGAGCCTTACGCTACACTAAACAATGTGATCACCAAATATTTAGAAAGGACCAGAACTAATAAGTGCAGTGCACCCAGAATCACAAGACAAGAAACACCCAGATTCTGAAGACTATTTACGCTTAGATCAGCAGTTCATCTTTGTCAGCTTCTCAACATTACTGGCAGCTCCATACAGCCAAGGATTTGCTTTCCTTTTCCCCCTCCCAACGTGGTTTTCTCTGATGCTTTTTATTCAGTTACATTTGAAGTAGGTTTTCAAAAGGTAAGGAAACACAATCTACAATGAGATGGGAAACAGAAGCGCTGTAGTCAAGCTACACACTGAAATGCAACAACAAAAGGGTAGGGCCAGCGGGAGAAAAAAAAAAAAGTCTCATCAATAAACATATCTAGCTTTACCCTACGATTTTACAGTATTTCTAGTATAGTTGAAATATCTGCAGTTTCGCAGAAAATAAAACAATATGCAAGTGCTTAAAGACTTATGGTGCTGCATGCACAAAAGAAGGAAGATCTAACATTGCACTGGTAACCTTGACTTTGACCATTTCTAATGCAATAACTTACATTCTGCAACCTTAAATATCATTTTAAGAACTTATTTTCCTACCTCTGTAATATTTCAGCTCATTCCCACCATTTTGGGTGGGGGAGAGAGAGGAAGGAGTGACTTGGGGGCTTCTTTTTTAAAAGAATATAAAAATCATCCTGTGTAACACATAACGAAGATCAGCAACACATGCATCTGGTGGCTTCGTGGCCCAAACCTTTGCCTTTTCAGCCAGAAGCAACCAATAACTCAAACAGGCTAATTCATGCTATTCGCCTACTCAGCACACCCTTGGCCAGTAACTCACCGAGCTGCGTGCGAAGCGCAGCGGCAAAACGGTGGCCGGGTTTTGCTGCTGCGGAGGGGAGGTGGGCTGGAAGCTGAAAGAGTACAGAAGAGGCAGAGTTGCCTCGTCTGGAGAAGCCGTACATGTAATTCAACCAGTTCTGAGCCTGCCTTATCACCAGCGGGAAGTCTTATTTCTCACTCTGCAATTTAACACACTTCAGTGTTAATTTGCCACAAAAATTAATCTGACCTCAGGCAAGCTCCCGCTGTTGCTGTGGGTGCATACTGAGGGCAGAAGACCAGCCAATGGACTAGGAGGGCTAAATCAGATGCAAAATCTAGAAACAGAAGAGATACTGAGAGGTGACCAAGATGACCAAAGATACGGAGCAACTTCTGTACAAGGAATAGGCGAACAGGCTATAATCTTAATCCTGGAAAAAGAAGCAACTGATGCAGGATATGACAAATGTATTTAAGGTCCTGCATAGCTTTGAAAATAAATAAAGAATTATTACCCACTATTTAAAAGGAAAAAAAATTCACAATATTCAGGTGGCAGGATTAAAAATGAAGCACTTTTCCAAGTAATCAATATAAACTATGGAACTCCTTGCCATGGGATGCTGTCTATTCTAGAAGCTTAAAGCGCTTCAAAAAGTGATTAAATAAATTAATGAAAGGAAAAGACAGCAGGCACTTTTAATTCGTGAATTTAGCAAATGTAAGAGACACACATGGAAAAGATTAAAGGGAAGCAGGGAAAATTAATCAAATTTATTTTCCTAAGCAGGGAACTAGTCTGTAAGCTTCCAATGGCAGAGTAAGAGATTAGACTGTTATAAAACCTGAATGATAAAACCTCAGACGCTACAGATTTCTTAAGAGGAAGAGAGGAAGGAGTCTTTGTGCAAAGGGAGGCACATGAAAAAGGACAGAAGTCTGATGGCAGCAGTATTTACTGGACAACCCAGCACATTCTTACTCAAAGGAGAAACATATCCTAATATTTACACATGTAGGGCTTCCTGCACAACTATTAATTTAAAACCATGGCATTATATTTTGAACAAAGTGACAAGACATCAAAAGGAACCAGAGGAACAGCAGTAATGAAGTAGATCAATAAACAATTCAATAACTCTTCGAAGACATTCAGATGGCCTCTCAGAGCTAGATGCTCTCTGTATATATTAAAAACGACTGTTAGAGGCAAGTTAACAAGCCAAATACATTCCTGTAGGCCAGCACGGCCAATTTAAGCTCTCTGAAATATGAACTTCTCTCCACAAAACATCATGCAAAAAATAAGGAGAAAGAGTTAAAATCAACAGATAATTAACATAAGTTGCGATGGATATATAATCAACAGAACTAGCCATCTGCCCAGCCAAGTCAGTACTGATCAGTACAGCAAGAAAAAGTATTCTACAGCCTACCATTAAGCGCAATGAATTTGTGTGGCAGATAACATTGTGATGCAGAATAGGCAACTCTGTAGAGTTCAACCTACCACTGAAATTACCCCAAATTTCTCTCAGTAGAGAAAGTGCGTCATTCCTTCTACATCTAAGTAATGCACAACCTAATAATACCTGAAAGCTATAAACTAGGACACTCAGCAACAAAAAAAGTGATGTTATTTAATCTCATTGTTGGGAGCTGGGAGGTGTGTTATTTTGGAAGACTGAGTGGGAAAACAAAGTATTTTGCTAAGATAATGGAAATAATTCTTGCCAAACAAGAGATAATCATCATGTATTTTCACCTATTTGCCTGTATTTACATATACCCATAGCAGATCCCAGTTAACACTGGTATATGTTTTGCTCACAAAGTAATGATAATATACAAAATAACAGTAGCCTCCCCAACATTACAAGGATGGCTGATATAAAAATATACAAGCATTCCTGGGAGCTCTGCCTAGACAGCACAGTCTCACCAAAACATTGGTATCACCCCTGGGCTGGCTACAGAGACAGACTTTCTGCTCTTAGCCTTCTCTGGGAAATTTTGCATTACAAATACTGCCACAGGCCACAGGAGAGCCACCATCACAAAAGTCTTTCCTCTAGTCTGATGCTCATGATACTTAAGATCACAGAAAATCATTATCTGGTCCCGTCCTGACAGAGGAACACGCAGAACCACGGTCTTGCAAGTGGGTGAGTATCGCAGCCAAAGCAGACACCACCCCAGATGGATAGAAACACCTCTGGTTATTACCTCCAGAAAGTGAAGTCACTAAAAGAAAAACAAAACACAAAATCAAACCAGCTGTCCATCCCCAAAAGACAGGTAGGTCCTGAAGCACTCTCTCACAAAGCAGAAGAGAGAAAAATGGGAAAAGTAAATCCCTCTTATAATCTGTTCTAACCTTGGTCAACAAAGGTTACCAAATTGCCCTTTACTGTTACCTACCAGTAGCCCTGGTGAAAATGGAGGGTTTTGCTGAAAGGAAATGCACTTGGTTGTGTAGAATACTGGGCTCAGAGAAAAGAATTATTACTATTCCTCAAAAAATGGGCACAGAATATCTATATGTATAATTTCAGTACGTTCTAGAGGTAAGCTTCAAAAGAGACTTTAGCCACTTTGGGATAAGGCTATTTGAGTAATGCAATTTCATTTTCAAACTCAACAAATCTGTACTTTTTAACTGTGAATTTGTAGGGCTGTAATACCAGTTTCAGAGGTAACAATAACTTCCTTGTAACACTTGCTCCTCTTAATCACTCGCATGCACTCCCAGTGTTTTCATTTTGACATAACTGCACAAGAAAGAGACAGACATTACACACACTTGCACCATCTGCCTCCACAGGGGCAGATGTTTTCCAGCTGCAAAGCCTAAATGACCACAGGATTATTATTTCATTGAAACATTTGCTAATGCACCAGGAAAAACTTGCAGGAAAGGCCAAATTAGATGCCCAATATTAAATTTATACTTCATATATCTGCTACCAATCATTTCTTAATCCATACTGTTCTGGTCTGCTGAACAGTTTTTTTAGTGTCTCTTAAAAGGGCCGACAGGCCCAAGGGACTGGTTGTAGTAAGGCTGCAGGCTGTCACAGTGTGTTTTAAGTTTGGGGGCTTGCTTTGATTTAAAAAAAGAAAAACCAAAATTAGGAGTGAATCAAGGCCAATTAAATGAAAAAGCCCATACAGAAAAGCAACATGCTTCACCATGCTCCAGCGTAGCCCTGGGAGAGACAGATGGTCCGTACAGCAGGCCAATGACAATATTTCATCACCTCTCCCAGAGTGCAGCCCCTTCACACTGGGCAGTGACTTTTCCAAATAAAGAGCAAACGAACAAGAGTCATAAATCCACAGCTTCAGCTCTTCATTGTTGGCTCAACATTTTTACAGAAAATTACAGAGGTCAACAGAAGCAGAGGCTATTGTGTCCTTATAGCCACACACATCCTTGGGGAAGGAGGTGGGACCTCCACCCCATGTGGATGCAAAGGGTGGTCTCCTCATCAGGACGAGTGTCCACCACAGATCTGAGGTCTGGTGCATATGTGAGGCCATACACAATGTCCACAGGAAGCCTGGGTCAGAGCTGATAGCTAAGCTCAGCTCTCATGTCACAACCCTGCTGCCTTGAACCACAGGCCAAGCCTTCCTTTTGCTCCCCAGGACCACTGGTACCATACCTTTCCTAAGGACCAATTTTCTCTTCCCTTCTTCCCACCGCACCCCCCCACCCCCCAATACTGTGAGGCACACAGAAGAAAAAAGTACCACCTCAAGGCCATAAATGTTCTTGCTTCAGCCAGGAAGACTGAAGTTTGCATAAACAGGTGCATTGCTAGAAACACAGTTTTCAGAAACCTTAGTAAATTTTCATAAAGTTTTTCCTTCCTCCTCATGTAATTACATATTAATTTTATAATTGGACATCTTAACTGCATAATTAAAAGGACATGAAGTTACAGTTTAATTAGTCTTAATTGTTATGCAAGTTCATATCCTAGTGACACAGCCCCGTTTGCAGAAAATGTGGCACCTGTTTCTGTGTGCATCTCGATCGTTCCTACATACCAGGAATAATGGCAGGGGTGAGGGATGCGGTCTCATCTTTAAACTGAGGGAGAAACGTCTGCTCAGGAGCCTGATGATCCTGGCTTTTCATTGCCATAAAGGAGGTACTCACTAGGCCACTGGTCCACTATTTCATAGGGTCAAAAGGGGTTGCAGTGCGATGGCGTCTGCATTCCTGAAATTTTATCTAGCGTACACGTCAAGTAGTGATGCGCTGTGCAGGCAAAGCCAAGCTGTATTCCCACTAGCGCATACGTACCTCAGCTGCCTCTCATTTTTTAATCCATGCAGTTCTGGTCCATCAGACAACTTGCTTGATGTCTGTTGCTGTCAGGGAACTGGTTTGAGAGTTCAGGTCTTGCACCGCATTCCTCAATGGCAACAGCATGTACAGAGCCACTCTGTGCTATTAAGAACCAGCTGGCACAAGGGCTGTGTGGAGTCGCGCCCTGCCAGGGAAAGCTTAAATTGCTTCAAGAGGCTCAATGCCTCCCAGGGCTTTTGGGCCCGTGACATCTTCCTTCGACAGGAGGGTTGGACTAGATGACCACAGAGGTCCATTCCAACCCCTCCCATTCTGTGATTCTGTGACTGAAGGGAAGGTGGGGAACACAGTCCTTCCTCCCTTTTGAGACCAGCCTGTCAGCACACATGTGGCAGGATGGCAGGCACCAAAGCAGAGTTACTGGAACAAACCTGCAGGCATCCTCCCCGCTTGCAGTCTCAAATGAGCAGCCCTGACAGACTGCAGGGACAATTCACCTCCCTTCAGACAGTTCTGGTTAAATGCAAACAGGCCTCATGATTACACAGCACACTAAATTATTATTTTATTTATTTATTTTTAAGTTAACATCAAGGGGCCACCATCCATCCAGAGCAGCGAACATGCCAGAGGTCCTACTGACCAGAAATAGATGTGATCAGAGTGCCAGAGATCATTTCATAGTGTACAGAGAGCATGAAGTAATGGTCCACAGCACAACTTTGCTCTGGCATTTCCTAACTTGTGTGTGCTTGACTTTATAACGTGCCTTTAATGCAATTTTCTGTACAAGTTCTCAGGTTTTTTAAAAGCTCATTAGAAATCCATCACACAGCATCATTTTGCATCCCCAAGAGTCATCAGAAGACCCTACAACTACGGCAGAGACCTTTGCCAAGTGAGCTAATGGCGGAGCTGACAGAAGCAGGAGGTTGTCTTTTACGCCAGGGAGCTGCGAGGCACAGCCTGCCAGAGGGGGTCTCTAATACTTCTTCAGAGAGAAAAAAACCAGCAAAACTTAAGAGTTCCTAAACCAGAATGCTAAGGTCCTTGCTGGTTGCTGACACCTCACCAGTGAGCCCTCATCTGCTCCTCTGGCAGCACCACCACGTCCTCTCACCCACGGTCCCCCTGCCACCTCCAGCCCCAATCTCCGCTTCTCACTTGAGCAGACCTGCACTGCTCCCCTCACCCCCCGCCGTGAGGTCCACAACCGATCCCTTCCCCACACCATTCCACACTGGTCTGCATCAGCCGTTCACCTCCTCCACCCAGCGATCGGTCCCAGTTTCTCTTCCCCCAACTCCATTCTCGCCAGACCGCTTGCACAAGTCCCTCCTTTCTTCTCACTTCAATGCCCGCGTTACACCACCTTTCCCTCCTGCCCAGCAGCACTACACACAGCTGGCAAGTCTTGTGCCCGAGCCTCATCGATGCTATCGCGTGGGGGATCCGTTACAGAAATGCTTTTCTCAGTCCCTGGAATCAGAGCAAGCTGACCCGCTCTCAGGGACTCGCTGCCCAGTCAACCCTCAGCACAGACAAAAGGCGGGAATATGCTTAGCAAAGGCAGAATCAGAAATATTAGCTTCAAATTATATAGAAACATAAGAGATTCCAGTGAACGTGCGCTAACTGTGATTTTTCAAAGACTTACAATTTGCCAGAATTTGCATGAGAAAGGCAAAAAGTAAATCCACTGACAAAAAACACCTCCTCTCACCAAATATTGAATCCCTGCGTCAAAGCTAATATAAAATTCAAACACCATCTCTAAAGATTAATAAAAACACCAAAAAAACAGAAAGATCCCAAAAATAAAACAAACCAACATTTTTCTTTAGCCTTTTCCTCAGAAATTAAGGAGCTCGTTTTAACTCAGCTTTTTCAATAGTTCCACCTAAGAGAGACACCAGACACTTCAAGCCCAGCAGCTTAGAGTTTGATAAAGTGATAGGCAATTGAAAATACAGTTGTATAATGGGAACATCACACAACCTTAATTTGTGGTGCTCTCAGACCTGCCTGTAATTAAGTATGCCAGATTAAAATTAAAGGAAGTGCTGGCTCTCAGTCTGAGAGCACACATAAAATCTCAGCTCATAGCTAGTTATTTTATGCAAGCTCTAATCCATTACAGAAGGAGGGTGACAATGACAATGTTGTCTGACCCTTAATTACAGGAAAGATGCTATAATACTGTACATACCAGCTAGACTATGATAAACTTGAAATTAATACTGGAGACTCTGCCTGCTGCCCATGACTTGATGCCATAAGGATGCCTCTATTCTTCTCTTCTCGCTCAGATTTTCATTCCTCTGTTTCTTTCGTTTTCCATTGTTCCCAATAACAAATAAAACCCACCACAAATTATTAAATTATACTTCATAGACACTCATTTCATTTCTAGAGGAGGCAGAAACACCTTTGGAGGAGTGGTCCCGTGCCCTGGCAGGTGACTGAACCAGCCACATGAAGCAGCATAGAAGGACCCACTGGAAGTGAGAATGCTTCAGGGAACTGATGACAATCTGCTCCATCACGAAACAGCACCGGCGCCGGCTGCAAAGCCCCAGAATTAAGCAAGAGAAGCTACCATACATGCATCTAAATAGTGCAAGTCCAGAGCTTTGTGTATTGCTGCACTGATTTAATACCACTAGAATTAAAGTAAAGCATGTCTGGAGCTCCCTTCATGAAAAGCAGCAAAGCGCTGTGGCCACCAAGGAACACCACCATGAATTTCTGAAGGGAGGAAGAAACAATCCTTCCAACCTCAAGGCTCCCGCACACAGGAACAGCAAGTGCAAGTACCAAAGTGGGGTTCAAAGGCTTGGGGAAATACGAAAAACAAACTCAGCCTCCTCTTTTCCTTTGCACCTTATTCATGACTTTTTGAGTACCTGTGAACTGCCACGAGTTGAGCCCACAGGAAAGAGGAGTAACTTAGCCCTTTTCATAATGTGAATTCATCTTGTAATAAACAAAGTAGACAGAGCAAGGAATATGCATAACTTTTATTCCCTACCCCAGCAATAGCAGAATACCCTTTAGCAACCATAGGCAGGAGACAGGAAGAGCAGTGAAATGATTTCAATCGCCCTTCAGTGCGCCTGAGCAGTCAATCACCATCACCAGCCCGAATAAGCTATCCTGGGCTGCTAACGAAGCCTGATACCTACTACAAAACAGAAGGTAGCTGAACAGGCACCAAACAAAGCCAAAGGAAAAGCAGAATTTCGAACAGGCTGGATGAAAGGATCACAGGAAGCAAGCTTCAAGGAGAGCCTCCGAACTCAAAAAAGCAGGCTTAGGTGTTGCTTCCAAGTGCCATCAAGATTAAAAACAAAACAAAAGCCATTGGGCTTTCCTGGAGCACCGAATCAGCCACTCAGGCCGCAAGGAGACTGCACAACCAACTACACACACGAGTAGCAGCAGTGGGAGTGTCAAACCCAGAGCAGAATGGACCAAGGGGTGTTTCTCGTCTCTAATCACTGAATAATGCAGTAACACCATGCGTTACTTGTAAAACAGCAGCTTGGACTGTTCAGACAGAAATACACTTTTTAAGCTGACATGTTCCTCTCTGGGGTGCTGGTTATAAAAAAAAAAAAGCGCTTTTTGCACATTGTCTCATCTTCAGACTGCCCTTTGAAGTCCATTCTGGCCATTTCTCCACGACATAGACAAATTCCAACCCTTAAGAATAATTCTCTTAACTTTATAAAGAAACACTTGTTCGAGTCAGATAATTTTCATGTAGAGGCTGACGTGGAAACGGCTTTCCTGGAATGGAGTTGACTTGCATTACTTGGTGTCATAGCACATGACAGCTTACTCTGCAGCCCACTTGTCTGGATCTTCTCTAATCCAGAGAGCCGTGGTCGTCCTCTCCACGAAGCAGTTGTGCACACGACAGGAAGAGCTCATTTTAATGACGCGTCTTTGCTCTCGCATCGGTCATGTTCTCTCTCAACCCGTTTATCTGGCAGGCTCCTGGATGCAATTTGTAATCATTCCTTTGTGAGCAGAGAGCAAAGCCCATTACGGCTGCCTGTTCCTTCGACTGCTGGGTTTTGAATACCCATCGTACGAGTAATGTACCGTAGAAATCCGTTAAGGACCCCCCCTCGCAGCATCTCTCAAAGGACCTGCTACTGCACCCCTGTCCCAGCTCCCTCCTTCGGTTAAACAGTCTCGAAAGCTCCTGGCACATGAAAGCAAAACATTTCAGCACCTCAACTGCCAATTCACCGAGACAGCGACCGTCTTTCCATTACGTCGCGCAGCCTTCACGTGCGCAGCAGAGCCCTGGTCTTTGACAGGGGCTCGCACCTCCCGCTGAAATGAAGACTGCAGCGGAGGGAAGCCTGCGCACTGTCATTTGATTACTTTTTAACTGCCACAATGAACTAAAATTCCACGGGGAGGTAATGATAGCAAGTCATTACCACGAACGATTCACCTTCAAAGAGAGGCAAGAGGAGAGCTGAAGCCCAGAGAAGCCAGTTTTCTTCACCCTCCCTGCAAGCGCCTGGGTGCACATCGGTGATATTTTCCAGAGGCAGAACAAAGAAACTAGACGCTGACACACAGAGGCTTTAAAAGAGATTAAGAAGCTGATAAAAATAAAAGGCCTGACAACAGAACTGGGATCGAGAGCAGAAGAGAATCAGAGCAAGGCATGATACAAATTACAGAAATCCTGGCAGGAAGAAAGAGGCTTGTTGAGAGAAAGGAAAGGGCCGCTTAGTCGACGTCTCAGAGAAGTCACGGACTGGCGAGGGGATGCAGGATCTCAACACTACCTTGAGGCACATATAAAGAAGAGGCTTTGATGCCATGGAATAGGTTCATTAACTATTACAGTTGGATTTGTGGATTTCTTGTGCTAACTAAAACAACGATAATTTTTTTTAAGGCTCATCACAGATCTGCATCTTTATTTCCAGCTTTAGTTTTTCTCCAAGGAACTAACTATAAGACATGAAGCTGGATGTCTGAAGACAAGTGCTGGGGAGTTTGAGTTTAGAGCCTGTCCTAAGAGAAGCCAGACTGAAAGATCCAATCATGGCAAAAAAGCAATGGATAGAAATCTCTGAATTGGAGGAATATGAAAGAGACACACAGGAAAGCATTAGCACAACCCACTCAAACCAAGTAAAGTGTAGTAGTGCGCAAATCTAATACACCATGTGCCAAATGTGGCAACTTGGAAAAAGGCGACCCTCACTGGCCACTACCAGAGCTCTGAAGATAAGCTTTAATTTTAACTTCTCCCCCAGGTGGCAAGTGAAACAGTGGTTGCCATGCAAAGGCCCCGGTAAGGCAATGCATTCCCGTACTGGCATACCACGCTGTGTAGTGGCTGCTTAATTTACTTACTCCATCACTACACTAGGAATAGCTAGTGTAGCTAGCTACAGGCTAGGGTACTTTCAAATCCTTCAGGAAACCTTACTTCTATATTTATGTATACATCCATATATGTACATTCACGTGCATGCATACACACACACGCTAAATCTATTCATTTCCCCACAAGACAAGATCAAAACCTAACAACTTTGTATGTTTTGGATACTTTTCATTTTCCACAAGGGGCTCTGTACATCATTCATGCTTTTATTCAACACTGAGCATCCATCTTTAACATACATTTATCCCTTGAAGATGCATCTGCAGCAGAGGCACGTTAGGATGACACTCTGCTATAGAGCATTCACACTGGCCCCCTTCAGAAAGGGCTATTTTCCTCCTCTTTGGGAAGCTCCCCTTCTGAGCAACACTCCAGGAAAGCCTAGCATGCAAGGCTGAAGATCTATGCTACAGTCCCACCAGTTACAGCTGGTTTTGTTCTCTGCTGCTGTTTGGGCTGCCCGCAGGAGAACCTAGCCCTCCTCAACTCCTTTTACTTCAATCCATGCAAAGGGCTAGGTGCCACCCATGGCTACCACATTAGCCTAGGGACCTGCGAGCTGATGCAGAGGCTCTCCGCTGTGACAGTTTCCCTGTCCTCAAGAGAAAGCAGAAAAAAAGATAACAAACCTTACGGATTCTTGGAAGAGGAAAATGGAAAGAGGAAGGAATCGGGTGGCTGCCTACTTGAAGTGGTTTAGAAGATTGATTGGTTTCACTTTTACATCCACAGGTATCAGTATTTTGACAAACAGTACTTTCTGCTGTGGGTTTGCGTGGCAAGGTTTTGGTAGCC